>NC_059136.1:7500-307500 GCF_020740605.2 Lemur catta | reverse complement strand
TGCCACACTCGTCTGCCCCGCGCTCAGCACGCACAGCCCGGGCGGCACTGGCCATCTGCCAGAGACGAAGCCGCAGCCTTCAAAGGGGTTGAGTGGGGCCAGGGGAGAACATCCCCCCAATGGGAAGCTGGGGAAGACTTCACAGAGGCGAACTTTGAGCCCAGGAGACTGAGGTTACGGTGAGCTGTGACGATGCCAAGGCACTCTAGCCCAGATTATAGAGTGTGACCCTGTCTCACCAAAAAAAAAACCCCAAAACAAACACGATTAAGAGATGGAGAGGTCAAGGCACAGTCTTAGAGAAGTTGTGTACAGCTATACATGTATCTGACGAAAGACTGGCTTCCAGAATACGTGAAGAACTCCTGCAAATAAATAAGACAAAACAGTTTGATAAATAAAAGCAAAAGACTTGAGCAGGCACTTCACCAAAAAGAAATATTCAAAACACCCATAAGCATATGAAAATGTGTTCAGCATCATTAGTTATCACAGAAACACAAACTCAAGCCACAGTGAGTGGCTAAAACGGAAACAGATGACACCAAGTGTTTGTTAAGGATGTGGAGCAACTGTGGCTCTCATCCATTGCAACAGTTTTAGAAAACCATTCGGCATAATCCACTAACACAAACAGGTGTGCCCTTGACCCATCGGTTCTATTTCCGTTATCTTCTCAACAGGAAGGAGGACGTACATTCACCAAAAGTCATGCGTAAGAATGTTCACGGCAGCTTTATTCATAACAGCTCAAACCCAGAAATAATCTAAATGTCCATCAACAGAAAAAATTGTAGATGTTTCATTAAATGAAATACTACGTACAAATGAGAGAAAGTGAAACTAATCATATGTGGACATGACTCAATCTCAAAGACGCAATGTCGAGTCAAAGAAGCTGGACACAAAAGAGAAACAGTATATACTTTCATTGACATAAAGTCCCCTGATGGGCAAAACTGGTCTATGGTGACGGGGACAGGAGTGGTGGGTTCCTTTGCAGGGTATGGACGGGAAGGGGCACAAGGTGGTCTTCTGGGGGCTGGAAGGTTTCGTATCTTGCTCTGAGTGGTGCTTACGTGGAAGGGCTCACATGTGGGAATTCACCAAGCTGCACACTTATGGTGTGTGCACTTCACGGTGTATGAGTTATTCTTACAGGAAAAGGGAAAATGCAAAGGTGGGACCTTACAGGCTGAAGTGGGGGTGGGAGCTGGAACACCATTGTTTCAGCAGGGTGGGGATTAGGGTGAGGCCGTTGTAAAGGTGCAGGGTTGAATCCCATTTTTATTTAAAACGTTGATATTTTGTTCATCATGGGTTTTTCTGTGTTCATGTTAATTTTCTGAAATGTCACATTATTAGTCATCTTGATGTCTTTTTTGGGGCCCCTTTAAATTTCACGCCCAAGAGGAGCGCCCCCCCTGCCTCCCCCTAGGCCTGGCCCAGCCCTCCCTGACGCCACCAGAGCCGGCTTAGAAACTTCCCACCACCTCAGGGTCCCTTGGTTTGAAAAACTGTCCCCGAGCTTCCTGAGGAACACACCGTGGCTCCAGGTGGGACATGGTGGCCCCAGGTGACGTGAGTCTGTAGGGGATCTGGAGCTGAGACCCCTTTCTATGCCCAGGCACTGAGCTTGGACCCTGGGCCAGGCCGGGCTGCTGGTGACAGCAGCTCCAGACCACAGGGGCTTGTGTTGCAGGGCCCGTGACTGCTGCCGGCATTTTGTCATCAACCAGCACCCAAACCGGCGCTACTTCGTCTCCGGGGACACGCGCACCCACGGCTCTCTGGCGGAGCTCGTGTGCCATTACCAGGAGAGGCAGCTGGAGCCCTTCGGGGAGACGCTGGCTACTGCCTGCCCCCGGGTAGGCACCTCCCTGCCCCGGGGAGGGGGTGGGGCAGGGTGCCCGGGCCTGGGTGTCCATCCCTTGGCACACGCCTCTTCTTGCCTTCCCTGTTTACTCTCACCCCGAGGCACTCAGTGTGGGGTCATGGTCCCTATGTGAAAGGGGAACCGGGGCAGCATCTTGCCCGAGGTCAGGGACCTGCTGGGAGTGTTTCAGTCCCCTGCCAGCAGTCTCTGGCAGGCGGCTGGAGGCCGTCTGGGGGGGTGTGACCACGTGCCTGCCGTGTCCCACCACGCCAGCCAGAGGACGATGATGTGTATGATGCTATCACCCTGGGCCTCCACCAGACCATCCTGGGCCTGGAAACTCCAGCTGCCACGGCGTCCCCTGCAGTGGCCTCAGACAAGGCCGCCAGCCCCCACCGCTCTCCAAAGCCCCAGGTCTCCTTCCTCCACGCACAGAAGGGCCTGCATGTGGGTCCCCGGAACTCTGAGGACGGAGGTGTGGAGGTGAGGATGATTCTGGACGAGTGGTGCGGCTGCCGCGCCGTGGCCAGGCCCTGGGAGGCCGTGCTGGCCACGCCCTTCAGGCTGCAGGGGCTGAGCCAGGCCTGGGATCGCCCTGCGGTTCAGCCGTGCCACAGCCTGCCTGTGGTCAGCTGGGTTTGGTGCAAGCCTTGGCCTGGCCATTTTCTAGCCACGCGGCTTTGGCACAGTCATGTAATCTCTCTGAGCCTCGGCTGACCCTTCCTGAGCATTTGTGAGCACTGAATGAGAAAATGGATATGAAATGCCTGAAAATCCCTTAGTAAACTATAGGGTGGGTGTCTGTTGAGTCAATACTTTATCTTTCCCACAGCACCCTGTGGGAAGGACTCGAGAGATTTTTCTTAGTATATATATGTTGGATCGCAGCATACCAAAGGCTTCTCCTCATATTTAGAATAAAATCTAAAATCTTCACCAGGGTCCACGAGAGCCTCACCAGTTGCCTGCTACCTGTCTGTCCCCTCCCTCACTCCTCTCTGGCCTCGTTGGCCTTCTCCTCCTTGAACACAGCAAGCTCGTTCCCACCTCAGGGCCTTTGCACTGGCTGCACCCCTGCCTGCCGTGCGTGGCTCACACCCTCTCTTCCCAAGCGTCACCCCTCAGAAAGGCCCCTACACTATAGAAACCCCCTTCCCACCTGTCGTCCTCTCATCCCAGCACCGTGTTGTTCTTCGCAGCCCTGACACCACACTATTTTGTGGCGCAGTAGTAACAGTATACCCTACAGTACGTCAAACCGTGCCACGAGATGCAGCAGGGCGGTGTGGCGCCACCTCCTAGCTCAGAACAGGAACTCCCACGGGTGGGTCTTGCTCACGGCTGGCACACAGTGCTCCCTGAGCATCTGGTGAATGAATACACAAGTGAGGGACTTGGGGGTGGCCACTCTGAAAGGGGTGGGAGGAGTAGGGCAGGGTGAGCTTGGTGGGAGGTAGGGCTGGTGACCCAAGGCCTTGAATGCCAAGGTAAGGATCGCACTCAGAGTCCTCGAGCAGGAGCGTTGGTGGGGACCCTGAATGTCATGTATCCAACCCTTGCATGTGCAGTAGGTAAACCGTGGCCAAGCCAGGGGACCTCAGCTCATCTCAGAGAGCTCAGTTGACCTGGGGGCATCTTAGCGATCGAGTGTCCATCAAGGGCTGCTCTTTGTCCCTGTCCCTCCAGGCCCCCATCACAGTGCCCCCCCCTCCCTGAGAGGAAGGCCTCCCTCTTGGACGAGTCTCTCCGAGGCCCCGGGGACATCGTTTACGCAGACCTGAGGAAGATGAAGCAGGCACGGCTAGGCCTGGGCACAGAGGTGGCCGCCAGGCCCGGGCCCGTGCCAGCTGGCGGCCAGGCAGCGAGGCCCAGAGGAGACTCTCAGACGGAGACCAGAACAGGCCTGATGGCCCAGGGCCTGTCCTCTCTGGAGTCGGCCCAGACCGGGGCCCTCCTGGTTCTCTCACTTCCGGGGGGCTCCTTGAGCCCCGCAATTCTGATGCCCTGAGATCCCCGACTGTTGCTGGGAGGCAGGGGTTTCCGAAGCCGAGCCAAGGGGCTCAGCCCTGCCCGTATGAACTGGTCAGGACAGCAGGGCTCCTACCGGAGGCCGGGGATGCACCAGACCAAGGAGGCAGCACCTATGAGCAGATCCCAGTCTGCTGGGGGGGCCCAAGCAGGCCCCCACATCCTGGGGCCAGTCCCACGTGCAGCAAACTGTCAGGGCCCAAGGACTGTGGCTAGGAGAGGATCTTGGGGACCGCAGGGCTCCCAGAGCCTGGGAACACTTACGAGCAGATCCCAGCAGCCAAGAGCAAGCAGCCGGCACGGACACACAAGGTGAGCTCCATGGGTGTGGGGGGTGGCTGCCAGCCCTGGGGGGCACCTAGTGGCAGGAGGGGACCTGTGGCTCTCAGGCACGGGCAGGTCAGGTCACCGGCACTGCCTAGAAGTGCCCAGAAACTTCCAGCCCTCACATGCCGGGAGGTGGTGGTGGAGGCAGAGGCAGCTGCTGGATCCGGGTGGAAGACGGGCTCCACCCCCTCCCAGGGCCTCTGCAGCAGCCCCGGCTCCTCCCCTTCCTCTCAGCACTGCAGGGGTCGCAGGGCCCCGAGAGGTGGAGGGGGACCCTCAGCCCTAGTTACGGCTGAGCCGCTCCCTGGCCCTGTGACTCTGGGCAAGACAGTTTCCTCCCAGTTTCCCTGACAACTAGGGCTGCCAGATTTAGAAGCTAAAATATAGGACGTCTAAAGAACTTTGAATTTCAGATAAACAACAGATACTTTTTAGTGTGTCTCAAATACTGAAATTATTCCTTGTTTATCTGAAATTCAAGTTTAACTGGGCATCTATATTCTTATTTGGTACCTCAACCCGGGACCCCCACTTCCTCACGTGTAAAATGGGGGGACTGCCTGGCTGTGTCCAGGGAGGGCTGCCCAGAGGATAAGGCCAGATGTCCTCTCATGCTCGGGACACAGCCCAGAGATGGCTGTAGGTGAACAGAGCTGTCATTTCTGAGGATTTCTGATGAGGAGGGAGAAGAGGCCATGAGGGTGGCAGCGGGGGCTGGTACGGAGTGGGGCTGGCCCCAGGTCCCTGGGGAGGCAGAGGACCCCTGCTGAGCCCTCAGTCCCAGCCACACTCTGCCTACGCCCGGCATAGGGGAGGCCAGACAGTCCCCTCCCAGCGGGCACAGCCCATCTCGGCACACTTGGACCTCGTCCTCGGCCGGCACAGCGGCCCCTCTCGAGCTCCCGGCCTCCCCAGGAGGCGCAGCCAGCTCCTCCCCAGGGCAGGGCCGTGCCCACACCCCAAGCGCAGCAGCCTCCCAGATCCCGACTGTCCCAGGACCACAGACAAGGGCAGGGGACAGTCCTGAGAACCTCAGAAGACATGTCTGGTCCTCCCTGGCTGCTGCCCCACGACCTCTCCCGTCCTGGCGCTGTGGCCCCACACCCACCCTGCCTCGGACGCCCGTGCATCCTGAGGCCCCAGCCGGGGGTGGGGGGGCCAGGGCACCCCGGGGAGGTGAGGTGGGCTCGTCTGCACCGTCCACCCGTTCTACACTCCTCCTTCCCTTTCCTCTTCTCGGCTGGAAGAGGGCAAACCCTTCAGCCAAACTTGGAGGGCTGAAGGTGGAACTTCAGGTGTGTGGGAGCAACACTCAGTATTCCGGCCTGGCCTCATTTCTCAGGCTTGGGCTCCCAACCCCAGATCAACGAAGGGCCCTGTGAGCCTGGGTCTCACCTTCCCTGTCCAGGGACACCAGACCCCAGTGTCTTCTCCCTCCTTGCAGCATGACAAGCTCCGGAGGCTCTTCTTCACAGACAAGAAGCACAAATTCTGAGGAGGGCCTGGTGCCCAGCAGCCCACCAGCGGCTTTCCTGGTACCCAGGCCGTGGCAGGGGTTACTGCGAAGCCTGAAGGCAGCCTTGGACCATCACCCAACCAGCCTGCCATGGAGCCAGACTGAGACACAGTCTGGGCGCCTGCCTGGAGGTGACCTCCCAACCACCTGTAGCTCCTGGCTGTGTCCTGCCTCCCCGATGCCTCCCATCCTTGCAGACGAGAAAATCAAGGCTGGAGAGGAGAGGGGACTGGCCGAAGGCAGGGGTCAGCACCCCCACTTCCCAGATGAGCATGCTGAGGCCCAGGCTGACTGAACACTCACTGAGCAGGCGGGAGGCCTTGTGCTAGGACAGACATTTTCCGAATGACACAGTGACATCATGCAATTGCTACTGAGAACAAAACCAGACTCTCTCCTTGTGTCCTCATCAGCGGAAAGGAGGGCGGACCAGGAGCGACCTCCGCTGCTTCTGCCCTGTGGGGACTGCAGTGAGAAGCCTGGAAGTGGCAGCGAAGGCCCAGCCTCAGAGACGATGGCTGTGACCCTGGGGCAGGCGGGGCTCCCAGGGACTGGCCCCTCAGCTCCTCTCTGCCCCCAGCCTTCCTCCCGGCCTCACTGTGCAAGCTGGGAGATCCTGAGGGGTGTCCAGCCCAGCCCTCTTACGCTGCAGAAGAGGAAACTGAGGCCCAGAGAGGAGCAGCAACTTGTCTGGGGCCACACAGCTGGTCAGGGCCTGAGCAGACACCCTCAGTGAGGCAGGCTTAGGCCAGGCTGGCCGCCTGGGGTGGCTGCTGGGCCCTCTCTGGAGCCAGCCAGGGGGCACGTGGTGGCCGTCCCTATGTGACCAGGTCACTCTCATCTGCCTTTTGCCTCTGGCTGGCCCTGACCTTTAGGGGCGGCTCTCAGACCCTGTCCACGAGACCCAGCCCCAACCCGGTACGGCCCTGCCCTCCAAGAGCCCTCGGGGGCTTGCCCAGGCCCTGGCTTTGGACGCAGGCGCTCGGGCCTCTGCTCCCGCCCCGCAGGCCACGTGGCTCCTCCCAGCCTCCTTCCCTCAGGACCTCACTGTCTTCACCCACAGGACCCCAGCCCCCCCGGGGGAGCAGCCGGCCTGCGGCCCCACTGCCCAGCACCCCGGGCACGGGTGGCGGGACACAGAACGGACCACCCCAGAGAGATGCCCCTCCCTGCCCGGCTCCGGCAGGGTTGGCTCAGGTCACATCGGTGTGACCTACCCTCTCGGCCACCCGGCTATACAGCGTCTGAAACATGGGCCGCCCAGTCCCGCCCACCTCAGGGCTGTAGGGACTGAGAAGCGCACCGAGCCCTGGCCTGGCGTGCGGCCGGCACCTTGTAAGCGCCGACCTGAACTACTGTGGTGATGGGGACGGAAGCAGCTCCCGCCCAGCGTCCCCTGTGGGGCGGGACGTGTCTTCCTCCAAAGACACCAGCACTGAAATCGAAGTTAGTGCCTGAAGTGGGACAGCAGTGCTTGACCCCAGGAGGTGACACACCGATGGTGGGATTTCAACACCAGGAGCACAGGTCCCAACGGCGAACACTTTCTAACACTGGCAGACACAGAGAGTGCGGGAGCACGAATGTGTTTTACTACCGGGAGTTCACAGATCTGTGGACAGCACGCACCAGTGAAGACTGCACAGCACCGCGGAGGGTGGGCGGGTGATGCTCGTGACCGCGGTGCAGAGCCAGGGACAGAGCCCTTGTATCCCACAGCTTCACGTCATGAAGGGGTGGGGACAGGGAAATAGGCGGGGGTGGGCGCAGTCCAGCCTGGAGTTCCGGGAGAAGACTGTATAGCGTGTTAGAACTCTGACCTCTTCTTTCCCACCCTGCCCTGGTGACCATGTGTCTGCCCAGCATCCGGCACGTCAGGTCCCACCACCTCCCGTTACGCTTTCTGCCTTCCCCTCCAGGGGCGCATTTCTGGATGGGGACAGGACCAGGTCTGGGGGCGGCTGGGAGGGCCTGCAGAAGAGCTGTGGTCCTGGGGCTGGACCCCAGGGAGCCCTGAGAAGGGTCCTGCTCTCACACACCCCTTCCCCGGTTAAGGGTTTTTGCTGAAAGGGCCCCGGAAACGTGGCCCTGAGGCCACAGCTCCTTTCCTGGAGAGCCGGGAGGCCACGCCCATGTGGACAGCAGGGGCTGGATGCGTGGTGGGTTTCCAGGGCCCTGCAGCCTCAGCCGTGTCCTCAGATCCGGATGTGGAATGTGCTGCAAAGAGAGAAAGGGCAAGAGAGGGTGAGAGGCCCTGGGCTGGGCAGGTGAAGTCTCCCAGGGAAAGCCAACCAGGCCCCTGGCCCGGCCCTGGACGGTCCCTTAGGGAACCCTGCAGAGGGTGCAGTTAGTCACCACAGAGGGAAGGAACACTTGGAGGGGCAGCTGTCTCCAGGGCGTCCAGCCCCCCAGGCATTACCTAAGGGCCCCCCATGAGACTCTGGCCCTGCAGGGTACAGGGCCAGTCACACACCGAAGGGGGCTGGGCCTTGCACGTGACCTGCCTGCTGGCCTACACACCACTGCTCCTGAACAGGGAGTGACAGGGCCTTGGCCCCACGGGGGCCCCACAAGGCCAGACACCGAGCTGCAGCCCTGCCCAGGCCCGGCCCCCGCGTGGCGGCACCTGAGAAAGTCAGGGGCCTTGGCAATCATGTCCTCAAAGTCCGCGAAGCCCAGCTTGCCGTCACCATCCAGGTCAGCCTCCTCGATGACCTTGTCGCACACGAGCACCACCTCGTCCTCGTCCAGCTCCGACTTGGTGAGCTTGGCCAGGGTCAGCTCCAGGTCCTCCTTGCAGATGAAGTTGTCGGTGTTGAAGTCTGTGGGCGGGAGGGTGGCCGTGTTCGAGCTGGCGCTGGGTCCGCCCGGGGGTCCCGAGCTATGTTACCTCTCCCACCCAGCTGGTCGCATGGATACGTCCACCAGCCTCTGACACCCCAAAGCATCTCTGCGCACATTCTGGGGACACTGGATCCTTGTCCCCAGCTGAAAGGGACCACGTAGGCTCACCCACAGGCATAGCTTAAACACCCACATTCACGGCACCCACAAAAACCCACAATGACTGTGTGCCCATAACAACGTCCTCAAACAGTTCAAACAGTCCACATCCGAGGCTCCCTGGGAACTTTGGGCTCAGGTCAAATGGCCCTTCTGGCCTTACCCACGGTGGACCCTGTGTTCCCTCTAGACGTTTAGAGCTAAGGGAGCCAAAGCCAGAAAGGCCATGTGATTGAATCGAGCTGCGGGGACTCTGGTTAGGGCCTATTTGACTCTGAGACCTGCATCTTCTGAACTGCACCACGTTGCCTCAAGCAGGCTGAGTCAGACGCGAGGGGGCAGGAGGCTCAGAAGCCCCTTAGAGAGACCCCACCGCCAGCCTTTGTGCGTCTGGAGCAGAAAACATGGTCTGGTTCCACCTGGCAAAAGCACCACTGCCCCAAAGCACAGCAAAACAGTCCTGAGGACTGAGCCACGTGTACCCAGTCTCATCACGGTCAACTCTAACTCTCCTCTTACCATTTTCAACCCAACCACCAGATGTCTGCACGCGCTGTTTCTTCCCCCTGGGGTGCCCTTCCCAGCAAACCCCTGGTCACCCTTTAAGTCTCAGCTCAAACGTCCCTTCCCAGCAGGGGGCCTTCTAGACATAAGCGTCCCCCTCACTGAGCTCCTCCTGCCCACTAGGCAAACTCTGACAGTAACCGTAGCGACAAAGACCAGAGCTGCCAATGTGAACATTACGTGCTTTTTCTCATTTAAATTTCAAAACAAGCCTATGAGGTAGGTACAGCCAGGATTCCCACTATACACATGGAGAAACACAGAGGTGGCAAGGACGAGTAACCTGCCTGAGGTCACATCCCTGGGCAGTGCTGGACACTGGAGCCCAAGCTCTTGGCCTGATGCTGCCCATCTCTGCACTCGCCTGGGAGTGAGTCCAGGCAGGCACCAGGTGGGCCTGTCTCTGCCCTTGAGTGGGACGCAGTGGGCACTCCAGAAAGATGCGCTGGCTGGCTGGACTCCTCTGATCATTTTATACGAGGAAACTGACACCCAGAGGGGGGTGATCCTTGCTACAGATGAGACCCTGAGACCCCAGGGCAGGAAGGGAGCCACAATTACCCCGTCTCGTGCTCCTGAGCCTGACCAGTCCCCGTGCTCTGAAAGTCCCCCTCACACAGACAACAGCCTCCCCAGGAGCAACGCCGCAGGCCCTGAGACTGGTGGGATGTGGGTGGAATTTGAGCAGCTTTTTACGTGAACCACATGGACATAGAGTGTGGAGAGTAGACAGCCAGGTGCTGTCTTTCTGATACGCAAGGACACGTGGGTGCACGGCTGCAAAGCACAGTCCTCTGAAATAAACGCGACACCTAGAAAGGGAAAAGGCCCCCACAGGCCCTGCCGCCTTGGGATCCACCGGCTGACGGAAGGTGCTGCGGACAGGAGGCTTGCCCTCGACTTCTCTCGTCCAGAATGGTTCCCAGCCCTTTCCTGGGCCTCAGTGTCCCCAGGTGGGGACCGTCTGAGGATCTGACACCAGTGCCCAGGGCCTGTCAGGCCAGCACAGTGGGTGGAGCTCTGAGGGTGTGACGATCACAAGTCCTGTCCTGGTTCGTGAGCGCCTGCTCCCTCTGGTGGCAGCTGAGACGGCGGGACCAAGGGCTGGGCTGGGGGAAACAGGGCGGGGAGCCGGCCTCCCAGCCCACCCCACCATCACGCCCGCATCCTCCTCTCTGTCTCCTCCATTTCACACCTCAAAGCTACCGAGGGATCCTTCTAGAACACAGAGCCGCCCTTCCCCACCTGAAACCCTGCAGTGGCCCCTGATACCCTGAGCTCTTTGGTGGGTTCCTCACAGCCTGGCCCTGTCCAGACGCAAACGGCCCCAGCCCCACCACGTCCAAATCCCTCCCAGCTCATCCAGCCGGGTACTTCCTCACCGCCGCCCCCAGGCCCCGCCCACCTCCAGGTCCGCCCGCCCGCCCACAGCTCCAACCCGCCAGCCTGCGCCATCCCCAGGCCCCGCCCCCTGCCCGGTCCGCCCGCCCACAGCTCCAACCCGCCAGCCCGCGCCGTCCCCCAGGCCCCGCCCACTTCCTGGTCCGCCCGCCCACAGCTCCAACCCGCCAGCCCGCGCCGTCCCCAGGCCCCGCCCCCTGCCCGCCCACAGCTCCAACCCGCCAGCCCGCGGCGTCCCCCAAGCCCCGCCCCCTGCCCAGTCCGCCCGCCCACAGCTCCAACCCGCCAGCCTGCGCCGTCCCCCAAGCCCCGCCCCCTGCCCGGTCCGCCCGCCCACAGCTCCAACCCGCCAGCCCGCGCCGTCCCCCAGGCCCCACCCACTTCCTGGTCCGCCCGCCCACAGCTCCAACCCGCCAGCCCGCGCCGTCCCCAGGCCCCGCCCCCTGCCCGCCCACAGCTCCAACCCGCCAGCCCGCGCCGTCCCCAGGCCCCGCCCAGATGTCCCCGCCTGCGGATCCCCCCACGCGGACCACCCCATCCCTCCTCTGCTCTCAGGGCCCCGCAGACGCCCCGCAGGCACTCTTCAGAGACAGGTCGGCCTTGTTGTTCTCGTGTCCCCAGCGTCCCCCAGGCCCTCGGCGTCAGGCCCCGCCCCGCCCGGTACCGTAGATCTTGAAGGCGTAGTTGGCTTTGAGCTCCCGCGGGGCCGACTCGCACAGCACGGAAAACATGTCCACGAAGTCGTTGAAGGTGAGGTTTCCCTCGCCATCCTCAGAAAAAGCCTCCACGATCCTTTCTTTGAAGGGATTCTCCTGCAGAAACAGCCGCAGCAATCACCACGGGTGTGGGGTACACAGGAGGACCCCAGAGCCAGGCTGCGGGCAGCTCACGTGACCTTGGACGAGGGGCCTAATCTCTCTGAGCCTCTGTTTCCCCATCTGTAAAATGGGAATAACAGCACCTACTTAATCGGGCCGTTAGAGGACTAAATGAGTGACAGTACGGAAGGTGGTGGCACACGCCAGAGCTCAGCAAGTATTCTGCTGGGTCACGTCACGCGGCTGACACGGGCACAGCAAGGTGAGCACAGCCACCATGTGCTGCCTTGTCCAGGCAGGAGCATGGATTGGTTCCACTGTCCAGAGGAGCCCACAGAGGCGCTGCCTCGATGTGGCTGTGTAGGCCTCTGTCCCCAACAAGAAGAGACAACATCCCAGGGCCTGGGCAACCCTCGGCTCAGGCCGCATCAGGCCAGGGTCGTGGCAGGTGGAGGGAGGGCCCCAAAGGGAGGGATGAGTGGACTAAGAAACGGCAAGAGCTGTCCAGGCCCCAGGCCTGCTATCATTCTGCTCCTATGCATTCCCCAATTCTACTAGACTTCTTGGGTGCTGCCTCCCACTGACTCTTTCCTCTGGCCCCACACCTTGGGGGCCACCTCTCCTGCAGGCCCCTCACCCCAGCTGACTGGCACTTGGCCGGCCCCACTCCGAGCCCTCTCCAGGCCAGGCTGGCTGCTTGTCCATGGCTGAGCCCGGGGCTCCCTGTCTCTCAGGACTGAGGCCACAACCAGGGTGCAGGCCTCAAGCGGATGCCATGCGGCACTCTGACCCCACCTTCCAGCCACACACCCCTCCACCTTCCAGCCACACACCCCTGGTCTGGCGACGGGCTATTTGCAAAGTCCCGCAGCAATCGGGAGTTGCACACCAAATACCTTCTTGATGTTCGAGCGCACTTTACATATTACGGGTGAGGAACTCATGCAATGAAACATTCAAATACATATGTGCTCTGGGGACCAGCAGCACCGGCCTCCCCTGGAGGCTTGTTAGAAAAACAATCTTGACCCTACCTAAGACACGCTGCACCTGAATCAGCATTCTGACAAGATCTGCGGGGGAGTCATGTGTATGCAGCAGTCTCAGAATCAATGCTCTGAACGCTGACTCAGTGAGAAGCCACGGGCAGACAAGGGGGAGATGGAACAATCACTTGAGAAGCGGACACAGGGCTGTCAAGGGCAGCAGGTGGAGGCCACTTACAAGGACAAGCAGGAGAGCATGGCCAGCAGCTGGGCAGACGGGCACTGATGTACCACACCCTTACGGAGCCCCCCACACGCAGCTCATTTATTCATAGAGTGCAGATGAGGAAACTGAGGCACAAAGAGGTTCAACGATCTGCCCAGGGCTGGACAGCCACACAGGGTGGAGCCAGGCTCAGCCCAGATCCAGGAGCCTCTGCTACTTGTCCAGAGGTACAGACCCCCCGGCCCCTGGCCCCCAGCCACCGCCCTGCCCACTGCAGAGGCCTCCACGCACCCGAAGCTCCGGCATCTGGATGATGAGGCTCATCGGCACGTGAACAATAGGGCTCTTCCGGTAGTCCATGGGGACGAGGTTGGGGGCCAGCTCGTAGAAGCGTGCGTGGAGCCTACAAGGGAAGCAGAGGAAAAGCACTGGAAGGGCACCACCCCTGAGCCCTGGCAGACCGATGCCATCCTGCCTGGGCCTCTGTCTCTGCAGACCCACCCACGCCAGGGCCGGCTGAGGGCCCACGGGAGGCCATCTGCTCTGCCCACAGGGGTGGGTCTTGGGAGGGCTGTGCGATCTGCCCAGACCCCTGTGCTGATGACCTGATTGTGTCCAGGCCGTCCCTGTGTCCACCACTCTCTCACACACACACACACACACACACACACACACACACACACACACACACACACACTACCACCCTCCTCTGTCCCCACCCCTGGGGCCTGTGTTCAGAGCATTTTATTCTTGTCCCTTTGGGCTGTCACGGGGTCTTTCATGCTCCAGGCACTGTGCTAAGCACCTTATTTAATCCTCTCCCATCACCATGCAGAGAGAAGCCTCAGGACCCCCGTTTACAGTTCAGCAAACTGAGGCTGAAGAGATTTCGAGTGCTGTGTCCAAGGTCACACACCAGGAAGTGCTGAGGGCCACGTCTGGAACCAGGCCAGGCCGTCCAGAGCAGAAACTCTCAGCCACCCTCCTGTTCCACTCCTGGGGTCCATCAAAGCCCGGCCCCACCACCCCCAGCTTAGGCCGAGGATGGGGCCTCTGGAAGTGCTCTCTGCAGCCCTCACATCCCCGGGAAGCCCCTGTGAACAGGCCACCCACCTCTCTCTAGCTGGAGGCCATCGGGAGGGACCCAGCCTGCTGCCTGGGCATGGCCCTCCTCGCTGATGGGTCAGGTCCCCAGCTCCTGTCCCATCCTCCTGACACAGCCCCGTCTCAACGTGCTGCAGGATCCTCAACGGTGTGAGGCATCCTGACGTCTCATTTGGACACCCCCTCCCCCTCCCCATTATTCAGTCCTCCTTTGTCCTGTGTCCCCACATCCAGGTCCTGCCATCCCAGAGAATAGCTCTCCATCCCAAGACAGGCACAGAGTGTGCTCAGATGAAACTGTGTCCAAAAAGTGCTGCCGGAGGAGAGCGACAAGCGTAAGGTGCCTTGCCTAGGGGTCAGGGCAGGTTAGCTGCCTGAGGGGAGGCCCAGGATGCTAGGGACTGGGTCACGGTTGATCCCGCATCTTCTGGGCCCAGGCCTGCCCTCCCACCCCGAAAGCCGGTGTCTCCCTCTAAGTGGCCAGCCCCAGTGACAACCCCCCAAGCCTCCTGCAGGTCCCCTGCGTTCCTGGGGTCCTGCTGCCTAGCCCTCCCCACAGGACACCTGGCTACTCACCCGGCTCACACAGGTAACAGCACCAGCACCTGGTTAGCAAGTGCTCACTCTGCCAGGCCCTGGGCTAATCCTCTGTGTGGATTACTTTACTCACTTTAACCCCCAAACCACCCTGAGAGGTAGATACTAGTCTCCCATTTTTCAGGTGGGGAAACTGAGGCTCAAGGGTTAAGTGCCTGCCCCAGCTTATGTAGCCAGTAAGTGGTGGGCACAGGACTTGAACCCAGGACCTCGGGATTCTAACTGCGTGGCTCCTCCCTACAGGTCAAGCCCCCCTGGTGAGCGTATCATCGCCTGGTTCAGAGCCCGCCCAGGGCAAGTGAAAAGCAACGTGCCACAGGACCCTTCCCAGTCACACGTCCCTGTGAGAGGCCTGAGATCACAAGGATCGCCGTGGCCTGGAGACACAGACAGAGGGAAAATCCCCAAACCTGTCTTTTGGAGAGGAGGGAGCGGCAGATGGCAGGATCAAGCTGGGACTCTCCACAAGAGGTCACTCGGGGACTTTCTTTGCTCCTATTTCCTATGTTGAGGAAAAATTTGCCCTTTTTTACACTTTCTCTAAATACGGAACCATGACTTATGTTTCACAATTCGTGCATCTATCTGGTTACCTGTACTTTTGACAGATCCACTGTGTTTCCGACTCTTGCATTTCCCAGTAACCTTGACCCCCCACTCCACCTGTTGGGTGTGATGTTGGGGTGCTGCTGGGGTTAGCTTGTACCTCCAAAGTTATATGGTGTAGCTGCAGCAGGAGCCTGAAGCTGTAATAAGTACAGCAGTACAGAACAGACACCGGCATTGACAAGGAAGGCTAGTGGAAGAGGCAGACCCAGACATAGACGAGAATTAGCCCATGATAAACAGCATTTAAATCAGTGGGGAAGGCCGGGTGCGGTGGCTCACGCCTGTAATCCCTGCACTCTGGGAGGCCGAAGCAGGAGGATCGCTTGAGCTGAGGAGTTCATGCCCAGCCTAAGCAAGAGGGAGACCCCATCTCTACAAAATAGAAAAATTAGTCGGGTGACATGGTGTGTGCCTGCAATCCCAGCTACTCGGGAGGCTGAGGCAGGAGGATCACTTGAGCCCAGGAGTTGGAGGTTGCTGTGAGCTGGGCTGACACCACGGCACTCTACTCAGGGCAACAGAGTGAGACTCTGTCTCAAAAACATAAAGAAATAAATTTAAAAAAAATAATAAATACAGTTAGTGGGGAAAAAATGGATTCTCCTGAAAGACACAAACCAGTGGGCCACATTCATGCCTGGCTTTCACATAGTATTTTTAAATAATTAAATTAAATTAATTAAAATTTAGCTTTTACTTGCCAGCATTTACAAATTAAAAGATTTTACATTATAAACTTGGATTTCCTGATCAAGCTGGGCCTGGATTCCCCAAGGCAACAAGCAGCTGGGGCTGAGGAGCAGCCGTGTCTGCAGGTCCCCGGGCTATAGAGCGGCCCCCGGACCAGACAGCTCCATTTCTCTGCAGTGCATTTGGGCCCTGCAGGCAGCTGAGTCTCGGACCCATGGGTCATTATAAGAGCAATGGGGGCAAAAATCAAAAGTCTTCAAAATGTCCATGCCTTTGATCTGGAAATCTCTTAGAAATCTACGCTAAAGAAATAATCCCAGATGCGTGCAGTTATGTGACAGTGCCACAAGCATGTCCACCGCAGGACTAATTAAAATGGTGAAAAGTTGGAGACCTAAACGTCCAACTAAATGAATTAGGGCACATCCGCTAAATGCAGCCACATAAAATATTACAGAATGTCTATCAATATTGAAAGTTGTCACAGTGTAAGTGAAAAAAGCAGAATGCACGGTATGATCCCACTTTTAAAAAGCTTGGGGACATTTATCCACCTAAGACTGAAAGGAAGGCTGGTCACTAAAATGTTACTAGGTGATTATCTTGGGTGGTGAGATAGTAGTAAGACAACTTTTTTTCTTTTTTCTATTTTGTTTTTCTTTAATTTTTAAAAGTTGACCAGCTGAGCGCAGTGACTCATACCTATAATCCCAGCAGTTTGGGAGGCTGAGGCGGAGGATTGGTTGAGCCCAGGAGTTCAAGACCAGTCTGGCAATATAGCGAGACTCCATCTCTATAAAAAAAATCGTTGTGATAAAATGTATCATCTTGGGCCGGGCACGGTGGCTCATGCCTGTAATCCTATCCCTCTGGGAGGCTGAGGCGGGTGGATGGCTCGAGGTCAGGAGTTCGAGACCAGCCTGAGTGAGACCCCGTCTCTACTAGAAATAGAAATAAAAATTATCTGGACAACTAAAAATATATATAGAAAAAAAATTAGCCGGGCGTGGTGGCGCATGCCTGTAGTCCCAGCTACTCGGGAGGCTGAGGCAGGAGGATCGCTTAAGCCCAGGAGTCTGAGGTTGCTGAGCTAGGCTGACACCACAGCACTCACTCTAGCCAAGGCAACAGAGCGAGACTCTGTCTCAAAAAAAAAAAAAAAAAAAGTATCATCTTAACCGTTGAAAGTTTTTTAAAATTGTGGTAAAATGCACATGACATAAAATTCACCGTCCTAACCATTTTTCTTTTCTTTTTTTGAGACAGAGTCTTGCTCTGTTACCCGGGCTAGACTACCGTGGGGTCAGCCTAGCTCACAGCAGCCTCCAACTCCTGGGCTCAAATGATCCTCCTGCCTCAGCCTCCCGAGTAGCTGGGACTACAGACATGCGCCACCATGCCCAGCTAATTTTTTCTATATATATTTTTTTAGTTGTCCATATAATTTCTTTCTATTTTTAGTAGAGACAGGGTCTCGCTCTTGCTCAGGCTGGTCTCGAACTCCTGAGCTCGAGCGATCCACCCGCCTCGGCCTCCCAGAGTGCTGGGATTACAGGTGTGAGCCACTGCGCCTGGCCTGACTTTTTTGATAAACACATACAAAAGAAAAATACTGGCACAACATACACCAACAGATTAACAGTCGTTATTTCTTGATGGTCAGGATTATAGGTTAATTTTTTTTGTCTTCTCTTAACTGGATTCATTTCTAATTTTTCTACACTCATCATGTATATAACAAAAAGTTAAAAGTAATTAAAATAGATTACACACAGTTTTTAAACGGTTAGGAAAATGAACAATAAAGTAACAAATAGGCAAACAAACACCTTGGGGCGCTGGCTGCCGGCTGGGCGAGCCTCTCTGTGCTGAGGGACAAGGACTCCCGCCAATTTATCTAGGAGACACCCTAACGGGGCGAAGGGAGCTGAAGTCTGAGCACGGACCCACAGAAAGCGGGTGGCTGGCGGGTGGGGCTCACCGGGACTGAGTGCAGCGCAAGAGCACCCTCTGGGAGCAGCTGGACCTGCCTGGGCGGGCAGGGTGGAGGGAAGGAGGGGAGAACTGAAGGGGGTTATCGGCGACTTGGTTTCACTTCCCCAAGGCTGCCAGAGAGCTGGGCCCCGAGCTGCAAGGAAAACCTCCTGCTCAAGTTTCCTCCTCGCCATCCGGGGGTGGGGAGCAGCACTGAAGGACCGCCGGGAGGACGGCAGAGCAGCAGGGCCTGGGTCCGGCCAGCCTGGCTCTGCTGCAGACCTGCCCTCTCTGGGCTGTGGCCTCAGGTGTGTGGGCTGGACCTGAGGCGTGAACGGTGCAGAGGGCTCACCTGGCAGGGGCAGTCAGCCACGCCGGCCTCCCCTGGAGCCCGGAGAGAAGGCTGCAGAAAAGCGAAGGGGCTGAAACTGGAATCGTGCTACTGTGGCTACGCTTGGTCCCTCCAGGGACAGGCGGTCCCACACCCTGCCTTGTCTCATACCCTCCCTGAGGGTGGATGGGGCAACAAAACTCTAAGCAGCCCTGTGTTGTGCTTACCAAGACAGTCCCCCGGCCCTCCCAGTCACAGTGAGCACTGTCATTCCCACGCTGCAGATGTGGCACGAGACAGAGAAGTTGCTGCACCACGGGGACCAGACCCCAGCGAGACTCTGTCCTCTGCCCCTCCCCACAGGACCACTTGGCAGAAAAAGCCCGAGGTCCAGTCCCCTGGGTCCCCAGTGAGCGCTAACCCAGGGACGGGGCCTGAATGGCCAGTAGCGGAACAGGTAGAAGGAGCTTGACAAGGGGTATCCAGCTCCCTGGAGGGTCCTTTACCCCTCGTGGGAGCTCAGGCCTGGCCTCTGCTCTGGTGTTGAGCTGCAGAGCCTGGTGCCAAAGGCCAGGGCTGCAGGGAGCCAGGGAACCCCTCCCCAGTCCTCTCACCTGCCTGGAGTCCCTCGTTTGCCAAGGGGTCAGGGACACTCCCAAAGGCCTATCACATCAGACCCAAGTCCTGGCCTGGCCTTTGAGCCACTCTCCCCTCGTCCCCTGGCTGGTGACCTTGCTGCTCTCAGCAAGAACACGGGAGGCTGGAGCTGAGGGGACGCAGGCCTGTGTCCTTGTCCCTGCTGCTCCCAGCCTGGAATGTTCTCCCCTGGCCAACCCCACCTGTCCTTCACCCACACATTCTGCAAGCACTCACTGGCGGCTGACAGGTACATGCCCGATGTCCGTCCCCCCTGAGGGCAGGTCCAGTGGGGAGCCACGCACCTAAGCCCACGAGCCCACAGAGCCGAACCACCTGTCAGAGCAGCCGCTGAGCACTGGCGTGGCAGGAGTTGGGGGGCCACAAAGGAGATGACCCCGGAGCTGGGTCTGGAAGGATGCACAGCAGTGCCGGGCAGAGGAGGGGACGAAGGGCACTCCGGGCAGTGGGGACAGCCAGCCCCAAGGCGGGGGGCAAGGGGCCCTTTTGCCAGGATGGAAATAGTCGTGGGCCTCAGAAGACAAGCAGCCTGGGCTCGGTATCTGCAAAGCCGGGGTACGGGGTGTGTGGAGCTCCCTGGCGAGGCTCAAATGAGGACTCGCGCCAAGAACTGTGAACGGTGAGAGGTGCGCAAGACGCCAGGGCTGATGGCTGTGTTGGCGCCGTTCTGAGAGCTGCCCTGTCCAAACGAGGACCTCACCTGCCAGTTCTCCCTAGCCACGGACCAAATCTCACTCACCAAACACCACCCCTGCTGTTAGTGCCGCTCAGCAATGCTATGAGGGCAGGTGTCACTGTCCCCATCTTACAGAGGACCGTGAGGCTCGGGGACAGTCCAACACGCGCCCAAGGCCACAGAGCTGGGAAGGGGGAGCCCAGCCCAGACCACTAACAACAGCCTCTCTGAGTGGTGGGGTGCGGTGTTCGCTGCCCACTTGGAGGACAGGTGGCTGTGGCAGCCGGGGCAGAGGAAAGGCCGAGGGGCACTGCCTGTCCCAGCAGAGTGGTCTGGGTGGTGACAAAGTGCCTCACAGATCTGGTCCCGGCCTGGCCATCGATCTCCAGGGAAAGTGATCCCAAGACTTTGCCGGCTTTTAGTGCCACCCGATAGCCCAGGCAGAGGGGCCGGCAAGGCCCGTGGGGCAGGTTTCCTGGCATCCTGTGCTTCCTGCTCACCGTCTGGCCCTGGGGATCCGAGACCACCAGAGCCCTTTGTCTTCCTCATCCATGTCCACCCCCCAGCTCCCCCAGGAGAGGGGCTGTCCTGGGAAGGAAGGAGACCCCAGGGAACAGGGCGGGGGGTGGGCATGGCCTGACTTGCAGGCGTCCAGGAGTGGAAGGACAGCAAAGCTGGAGCCAGACGGCCCTGAGGGGCCCCCAGTGTAACAGGCGGGGACTCTGTTGTGGCAGCCCCAGGACGCAGTGAAACAGCAAGGGACCTGCAGCCAGCGGTCGGGGCTTCGACCCTGGGGTGTGTGACTTCGGCCAAGTTGCTAAGCCACACAGGGCTTTAAAATGGGGTTAAAAGGATTCTCTCGTCACAAGGTCACAGTGAGGACCTAAACACGTGCCCGAAACCACCCACCCCAGAGTCCACCATGCAGTGAAGAAATGCTCCGTCCCTGGCAGAAGGGTCCAGGCCCCGGGAGGGGTGGGAAGCTCTCAAGTCTGCACAGCAGCCCGGGGGGGGGGGGGGAAGCCGAGGCCCCAACGTGGCCCCTGACGAGGCCGAGGCTCTTCCCTGGCTCTGCCAGCACAGCAGCCCTCGCGGGGGACCCAGCCCAGTGGGGCGAACAGGAAGCCACACTTACTTGAGGATGTCCTTCTTATTGAAGAAGGTGCAGTCCTGTTGAGGGAAAGCACACACAGTTGGCTGTGCAGGTCGGGGCTCCTTCCTTCCTCAGAGCCCTCGATGCCACGGGGCCTTGCGGGCGCAGCCCTGGATGGGGGCAGGAGAGGCCCTGCTGCCCCTCCCCACCCCGCTGGCTGGGGCTGGACGACGCCAGTGGGCCCAGAAAATGCAGCCCGGAGGCTGTGTCCGTGCCGCGCTGGCCTGGGGAGCTGAGTGCATGGGCAGAGGTGCGCACTGGGCGCACGCTTGGGAGGGAGGCGGAGAGCTCACAGGCCGACGTGGCTGACTGGAGGGCCAGGGGCACACCCTGTGGGATGGCAGGGGAGGTGGCTGGGAGACAACTCCGGAGGGAGGACCCACAGGGCCCCGCACCAGGCAGCTGCAAGAGGCACCGTCCACACTGCAGCCCTGAGAACGGTGGTCGTGGAGTTGTGCGGTGTGTGTCCCAGGAGGCCGCGGGCTGCAGCCCCGTGCTCAGCGGCTGCAAGTGCCATGCACAGAGACCAGGGAAGCAACGGCGTGTACCTGGTGTCTGAGCCACAGGAACAGATGAGGCCACACACGGAAGGGAGTGACGAGGCCCCTGGTGCCTGGGCAGGGAAGGGCAGTGGTGTGAGGACAGAGGTAAGGGTGGAGGTTGCCAGGGGGCCCCAGGTGGGCATTCCTCGGGGAGGGGCGGCACTGGGCTCCTTCCTGACTTCTCATCTCAGGGGTCCTGTCTGCTGTGGCTTGGCCTGCCAAGGTGCCAAGCCCCGAGGCCGTGACGACGGCTGCTGCGCCAGGCCTCGGCGAGAAGCATGAAGCACGGAGGTGGAGAGGACCCAGGGCTCAGCAGACGCTCAGCTGTGAGGGGCTTTTGTGCTTCCCCCCGCTGTTCAGCCGCCCCACCTTTGCCCGTCAGCCCGGCACAGAGGAAGAAGCCTCATAGGCTCTGCGGAGCCCAGAGCCCAGAGCCCGTGGGGCCGTGGGGCCGAATGCTGACCAGAGCTGCCGCTGACGAGGGCGATGGCCACAGCCAGGCCTGCCCTGGGCGAGACCTGAAGCTGCCGGCCACCAGCACAGCTGGACTGCGTGCTGAGGAGGGCCAAGGACAGGATGCCCACAGGCTGCACACGGCATCCAGGCTCTCCGGTGGGCAGAGTGGGAGAGCTGAAGTGGGGAGAGCTGGTTGGAGTTTCCGGGCCCCATTTGGCCCGACAAGTCTGTGCCCTAAGTCACCGGCTGCTCTCTGGGAGTTAGACGAAGGACCCCAGGCTGCCTTGCCCTTCTTGGAAACGCAGGGGCTTCTCCTGGGGGGCCAGACTTTGCTGTTGACAGTGGCTCCTCTGCAGGAGCCAGGAAAGGCCTAGGCTGGGGAAGTGGCCCTCCACTCCCCACCCAGCGTGGAGAGAAAACCCCTGCCCAGGACTCAGACAGGCTGGGGACCACGCAGGGTGACTCCTCAGCAGACCCCGGAAACCTGGCGCAGGCGGCGAAGGCAGGTGCAGACCTCCCTCCTGTCCAGGGCCGTTGCCACGGTCCGAGGGCCCCGTAGAAGGGTCGGGCTCTCCCAACTAGCTTAGAGGGGGCTGCCAACAGAACTGGGGATGAGGAGGGGTCCTTGCTCCTGCTCTCTTCTCTCCAGTCTGTCCTTTCCCCCCTCCCTCTCCTCTCTCCTATCTCCTGGGTTGGAAAGGAAGTACCCAGGCCCTGACCTGAGGGTTCTACCTGCAGAGGATGCAAAAGCTTCCCACGTGGCCCGGCTCCCATATCACGGTTACCTACAGCTCTGCATCAGCGGTGTTTGTGGTGTGGCTCCCGGCCCGGCAGCACCGGCCTCACTGGGAACTTGGTGGCAATGCAGATTCTCAGGCTCTACTCCAGATCCACTGAATTGTTATAGGAACTCTAGGGGTGGGGCCCAGGAATGTGCATTTTAAAAAGCCCTCCCAGTGATGCTGATACACGCTGAAGTGTGAGGATGTCTGCTCCAGAGCAGAATCACCAGGAGCTGTTTTAAATACCCCTGGTCCCCCGCTCCGCAGACCCCTGACCCATCAAACAGGAATCCCTGAGGATGGATCCGAGCATCAGGGGCTTTCAAAGCCACTCAGGGCCAGGCACAGCGGCTCACGCCTGTAATCCCAGCACTTCGGGAGGCTAAGGCGGGAGATCACTTGAACCTAGGAGTTTGAGACCAGCCTGGGCAACACAGTGAGATCCTGTCTCTACAAAAAATGTAAAACTTCGCAAGGCCTGCTGGCACACACTTGTAGTCCCAGTTACTTGGGAGGCTGAGGCAGGAGGACTGCTTGAGCCCAGGAATTCAAGGTTACCGTGAGCTATGATCATGCCATTGCAGTGTAGCCTGGGCAACAAGGCAAGACTCCGTCTCTAAAAAAATTAAAAATTTAAACTATTTTTTTTAAAAAGCCACTCAAGTGGTTCTAATGTGCAGTCCAGGCTGAGAACCACATCATAGCCACTATATGATCACCACCCACGTGGCACTTGGGGCTCTGAATATCCAGTTTTATTTAATCCTCATAACTAGCCTATGGGGCAGGCATTATCTCCCCATTCCATAGATGGGAAAACTGAGACTCAGCAAAGTTTAATAGCTTGCCCTACGCTGTGCATGCAGCCCAGGAGGGCTGGGAGTGGAACCCAGGTCTGTGAGCTTCTTGACCCTGCCTGTGACAACAGAGCGGTAGTCTCCCTGTGACCGCTGTGCACCAACTCCATGTCCCGCACCTGCTGTGTGACCCTATACCTGGCACTGCGGCATGAGTGGCGTTTTATATGCACCTTCCACGGCAGCTACTTCATCCTCTCGGTGCCTGCAGACTGTCTCACTGAGGGCATCGCCTCTGCTTGGCCTAACCTTTCTCCTCTTTCCAAACACTGAGTAACGGCTGTTTCTTGGTGTCAGCATTACTGATGAAGCTGCATGAACCTGCTCGTCCACTGACGTTTTGCTTTTCCTTTGCTGACTTGTTTCCCTGGGACTCGGCCTGGGAGGCAGCTCACAGGGGATGAACATGGCAGGTTCCCTAAAAGCTTCTCAGGGCGGCCTGGCACTGAGACAGGGAAAAGGTCTGGTGGTCAGATTCAAATCCAGTCTTGCTTCAGACCCTCAGGCACGTCATTCTCCTTTCTGAGCCTCAGTTTCTGCATCTATAAAATGGGATTTGGGGACAGTGTGAGGAGCCAGTGAGATCAGGTACAGGAAGTCCATGTGCCACAGCTGGTAGCAGTTCTCTCCCCGCTTAGTGCAAGAGCTCCACCCACGGCCCCACGGCCCAGAGGCATCTCCCCAGAGTCTGCAGCTGCCCCCACTCTGCAGTCGCCCAACGAGGAGCCCGCCCACCCTACACACTCGGCTGCCCAGGGAGCTACAGCCACACGTCTGCAGGAATCCTTCCTTGTACTCCTCTGAGGGCAAACGACCCCACCGCTGCTTGGCGCCTGCCAGTCCACAGGGACACAAGGACAGGCGTTCAGGCAAAGGTCCCAGCTCGGGTCAGGGGCCTGAGGAGTGGGAGGGAGGGAGGGGACCTAGCCCAGGAGAGGCGGGCCCTGAGGACTTCGGCAGCAGAAAACAGGACAGGCTGGGCCTTTACAGGAGCCCAGATGTCCTTCCAGTTAAGGCTTGAGGTCTGCCTCCAGGCCTAGACTGCAGCCATTCTCCCACCTGGAGTGCCCCCCCCCCAGCAGGCCCAAGTCCTTTCCACCCTCCAAAGCTCAACTCAAGGGCTACGGCTCCAGGCGGCCTCCCTGCTTCCCCTTGTCTGCCTGTGCCGGCGTCAGGAGCCGAGCCACAGCCCTCGCAGGGGGAGCAGCAGCAGCTCTCCATCCAGCTCTGCCGGCTCAGGCCTCGGCACTGCCCAGCTGCCCACCCCACGGCTCGCGGTCAGGTGCCAGAGTGATCTCAGCAGACCCCCACAGGAGCCCTAAGACATGAGCACAGCTGGGTTAGGGTTATTCCCATTGTAGAGGTGGAGACGTTGAGGCCCAGAAGGGGACAGTTGCTTGCTAAGGCCCACAGCCTCAAGTGCCCAGCTGACTTGAATCAGGACTTCAGAATCCTGTCTGGCATTCTTTACCCTGACGGAGCCATGCAAGTATCTGTCCACCCATTCATCTGACACTGTCCTCCAAGTGCCTCTGCTGTGCCAGGGCAGGGGCCACACAGGAAGGGACGGAGTGTACAGAGTGGCATGCCCAGGGGGACGAGGGACGTGTGTGTGCCGTGGGCCCACTGAGGACTCCCAGCTGAATGGACTTGGGGAAAGAGTCAGGGAGCCCTTGCCAAAGCGGTGAGGCCTCGCCTGGGCAGAGAGATGGGCCAGGCCAGGCTCGCGAGCAGGTGAGGGGCAGGCACCCGGAGAACAAGGCCAGGGGTGAGGGTGTGCCTGGCTAGCAGCCCTTCAGTGTGCTTGGAATTTGGGGTGCAAAAGGGGAAGGAGTGAGAAATGAGGCTGGAGGCTGGTTGAGCCCAGACTAGGCTGGGGTGAGCCTGGACTCCACTCAGGCCGTTATCCCAAGACCCCACGGAATTACCGGGAGAGCAGGGGGTCATACCTGTGTGTTAGAAAGTTCTGTCCTATCCTTTGACCCCAGGGCCCATATCTTATGGACAACTGCCTAGCGCCTCCCACTGCAATAGGGGATTGGGCCGCTCTTTGTCCATGGATTATTCTTACAGAGAAAAACTTGTTTTGCAATAGTGATGAATATTGTGTCTGTAGAAATAAACGGAAGGAAGGAAGGAAGGGAGGGAGGAAGAAAAGGAAGGAAGGAAAGAAGGAAGGAAGGAAGGGAGGGAGGAAGGAAGGGAGGAAGGAAGAGAAGGAGGAAAGAAGGGGAAAGAAGGAACAGAGAGGAAGAGTGAGACCGAGGGGCTGTGGCAGAAGAGTGTGGGTGGCTGGAGGGGACAGAACGGAGGGCGAGGAAGGAGGCAGTAAGACCTGCAGTGCCCAGGAGACTGAGGGGGCCTGGCCTGGGGCCCTGGCTGTGGGGACAGAGGACGGGATCTCCAGGTGAGACACAAAAGGTTCAGTCACAGGACGTGTTGTTAACTGAACACGGGCTGAGGGTGAGCAGAGAGCTGGGGAGGCTGCAGGAGCAGCGGTGGGCTCTGGGGAGAGCTGGAGAGGCTGGAGG
Organism: Lemur catta; assembly: GCF_020740605.2. NCBI lineage: Eukaryota > Metazoa > Chordata > Mammalia > Primates > Lemuridae > Lemur > Lemur catta. The sequence goes on along the minus strand of NC_059136.1, from coordinate 281,796 downwards.
AGCAGCGGTGGGCTCCGGGGAGAGCTGGAGAGGCAGGAGGAGCAGCGGCGGGCTCTGGGGCGAGCTGGAGAGGCTGCAGGAGCAGCGGTGGGCTCCGGGGAAGGCTGTGCGCCCTGGCTGGGTGGAGAGGGCCTGGGGGTGGATGTGCGATGCAGAGGAGTGTTCTGGGCGGAAGGTTGAACTCTGAGAGTCACCAGCATCTGTGGATGCCCTGCCTTGGGAAGGGAAGACTACTAGGCTGGGAAGTCCCATGAAACCCCAAGGGTCACTTGGGGCAGGTGGTGCTGTAACTCAGGGTCACCCCTACCTGGCCCTGGTTGGTACCTGGCTGGCCGGAGAGCCAGAGCGAAGGAGATGTGGAGTTCTCAGGTTTCGCAGCTCTCATTTCTCCCACCCTGCCTGGCAGGGGCTAGCCGGGCTCCAGCAAAGGATCAGAGCCGAACACTGGGACTGGCTCCAACACGTAACCCAACGCCAGGCTGGTCTGAGAGGGAACCCAGGCTCCCCACCCCCACGGAGCTATCCTCACTTCTGGGCATGGTTTGCCTGCTTGTCTGCGCCCGCCTGCAAGCCTTTATCCAAGCTGTCCCCTCCACCTGGAATGCCTCCTTCTGGGCCCCGCTGGGCAAAATCCTACCTGTCTCCCAGGGGCCTGCTCAAGCACTGCGCTGTTTCTGCACCTCCCAGTCAAAGCAGAAGCACACGACCCCTCCCCGCTGGCCTCCCACTGCCCGCCGTGCCTGGCCCTAGAACACACTCCGCCACCGGCCTCTGTCAAGGGCCACACGGGGGGTGAGAGTCTGTCTCACTGGACCCTGCGTGTCTTGGTGAGACGGAGCACATACGCCCCAGCCCAGCCCACTCCTGACCAAAGGAGCGAGCCTTGTTTTCAAGATTCAAACTCCCGTGTGAGCCCTGATTGCTGAGAACACCAAATGGCTCCTTGGCCTCTGTTTGCTCTTCTGTAAAATGGGACCAATAATCCCCCTCACTACGATAATGACATGAGTTGATGTCTAGAGGGCGTGAACTACCGTGCCTGGAACACAGCACACGCTCCCTGCACATGCCTCCCCTCTTCCCTCCCAGGGCCCCACAGAGGGGTCTGAGCAATCCGTGTTATGGACGACCGGGGCTTCCAGGAGGAGAAGGGGCCCTTGCTTTACCCTCACGCACATCAGAGGACACACACCTCGGGCCTGCTGTGCTTCGCAGCCACAGCGAGTGCTCACAAAGGCCACTGGCATCCGCAGAGACCCTGCTGGTGTTCTCTCCCAGCCACACAGGTGACAGCGCGGTCCCGCCCCCCCCACGGGGGAAGTCAGGGAGGGGCGTCAGACTTGGGCCTTGAAGGATGAGAGAGATCACCTGGAGAGAGGGGGAGCGGCACCCCAGGTCCAGGCAACAGCATGGCAAAGGCAGGGAGGGAGGAAAGAGCCCGGGGGCAGGGACTGCAGACTGTTCGGAGGTGGCTGCAGGGCAGAGGGCAGGGCAGGGAGGACTGAGGCTGCAGAGGTGAGCTGGGCAGCTGGCCGGGCTGTGGGCAAGCGAGGGTGTTGGCCTTCATCCTGCACCACAGAGACGTTTTTACATGTGTGGGAGGCATCGGGACGCCAGATCTGGACAGCTGCTGCTTCTGGAAGCAGGAAACCTAGACGGTTCTAAGCGCGGCTGGGGAGGCCGGCAGGAGCTTGGAGAGGTGGCCATGTAAGGCTGGTACCCGACTTGCCTTGTTGCTCCAGTTAGTTGCATATTGGGGTCAGAGGGAGAGACCTCAACAAATAAGCAAGACACCCCAACTGAAGACTGCATTTGCAGTCGGATGCGCCCACTCCCTGCCCGGACAGGACTTCAGCTCTCTTTTCTGCTTTACCGAGACTCGCTCTCCTGGGCCATTTTCTGAGACTTGTCGGGTGGGGAGGAGGGAAGGGCGGTCCCGGCCCGGCCCAATTCACTGACTCTCCGTGCCGGGGCGGGTTTCGGCACGGGTGGGTCGGGGGAGGTTCGCGTCCGGTCCGGGGCGGGGAGTGAGAGGACGGGGCAGCTGGAGTGAGCTGCGCCTGGGAGAATCCTGCAAGTGGAAAGCGCTCTCATTCTCCGGGTGGGGAAACTGAGGCTTGGCGAGGGGGAGTCATCAGCCCAAGGTCACGCTGCGAGCTGGCGGCACAGTCAGGGTCTGACCCCGTGACCTCCTTTCCGGAGGCCTCGGCAAGAGACGGGAAAGAGCGCGCGGGGTGCAGGGGCGCCGCTCCGGGCCGGGCGCGCCAGCTCACCTGGTAGTTGTCCAGCTGCTCTTCGGTGAAGATGGTTTGCTTGTTCCCCATGGCGGCCGCCGCGCTCTCGCTCGCCCGCCCGGGCGCCGCCTCCCATCAGCGGCCGCCGGAGCCCGCGGCCCTCGCCACCCCGCGCCGGGCAGCGCCTCCCGGGCCGGTCCGCCGCCCCGCCCCGCCCGCTGCTCGCCCGGGGGCCGCGCCGAGGCTCGGGGGCGGGACGCGGACCCGCGCGCCGGCGACTCCGCCCCGGGGCGGGAGGAGGGCGGGCGCGTCGCGCGCGGGGCCCGCCGGGACTTCCGGCCGCGCGGGCGGGGGCTGCCGTGGGGCGCGCGCGGGGCCCGCCGGGACTTCCGGCCGCGCGGGCGGGGGCTGCCGTGGGGCGCGCGGCGCGGGCGTGGCGCCCTCGTCCCGGGGCGGCGGCGAGGAGCGGGCGGAGAGCCCGGACTGTGAGGGCGGCGGTCTGGCCAGGCCGGCTCTGCCGTCGTCTCCCGTCGCCACCGGGGCGACCTCTCCCCCTGGGCCCCTCCCTCCGGCAGCCCCCCCCGCCTGCCTGACCTTTGACCGCCCGCGCGGGGCGTCTCGGGCCCTCGGGGCTCCTCGGGGAGCGGACGGGCTTTGCTCGGCTTTGTTGGCGGCCTTGGATGCGGACGTGAGGTTTGAGAGCGTTTAGAGGACGTGGCTGTGTCTGGAGAGGGTGACGGAAGCCAGGACGTCTCTGCGCTTTCACGCACCTGCCGTTGTAAGGGAGGCTGAACTTGACCTCTGCCCTCTGAGGACTCCGGCCGGGCCGAGAGTTAATTTGGCGTGAGACAGATTAACACGAGAACAGCACCCAGGTTTGTCCAAAACAAGTTTCGCACGACACGGAAGCCCCCGAGGAAACGCAGACGCAAAGAACTGGCAAAACCTAAACACTCTCCTGGGTTGAGCAGAGAGGCAGGTGTGGAAAGGTAACTGAAGCACATGCGGAGGCTAAAGGGAGGTGAGAATGATCCTAACAAAGTCCGTCTGCGCAGAATTCTCTGGGTCTCGACCTCTTGTCCTGGGTGAGAAGACTGTTTCTTTTCTCCCGGCATAGGGATGGCAGCGCTCACAAAGGCATTTCGTCTCCTGTTTTTAAGGGGGAAAACGGGGATCGTTAGAGTGTCCTTTTTCCATCTGCTGTTTTCCGAGTGCCTTTAACTCAAAATAGTCACTATACCAGAGTAGCGTGCTTTGGGGTGGTGTGTTACGAACGCCCTCCCCGTCCAGCACTTGGAGCCAGTGGAGCCACCACTGAGTGCCTTTTAGGGGTCCAGCGTGCACAGGGGTTACTTCCAACCTCGGGACCGATTCCCTAGGTGTTAGCTCCGTTTTACAGGCGAGGAAACGTGCCCAGGGCTCCACAGCCGGAAAGGAGCAGAACCTGGGGGGGACCGAGGCACTGGCTCAACCCACCGTTCCACACCTGCCGGTGGACTTTGATGAGAAGGGCAGGACTTTATGCTTTAAACTATATGGTTTGTTTCTTGGGATTGTGGTTCTGAAACCACTGGGGAGGATGCATCCTCAGAGTTTCTGATTTAGTGGGTCTGGGGTGCCCAAGAAAGTGTCTAACAAGTTCCCAGGCAATGCTGGCACTGCCGGCCCTGGGACCACACTTTGAGAGTCGTTGCTTAGGCTGAAGGTTGTGGGTTCTGACAGGAGCAGGGGTCCAAGTTTGGCAGGTGATCCCTGGTGCTTTTATGACTACTTGGGGTTTTCCAACTTGATTTTGCCACCGTCTGGTGAGAACAGCAGCCAAACAGATATGCCACCAGCTAAACAGATACGCCACCCTGTTGAAATCACAAGGGTCCTCAGAGGCACAATCAGTTGCTATTGGTGGGCAGGAAGCATCTAATTAGCCGAGGGGATTGTTGATCAGCCTTCAGAGGCCACCTCACCATCTCTCATTCATTGTGGACACGTGAATGCGATGGGGGCCTCAGTATTGGGGGGAAATGGCTGGATACATCTTCAGAAATTCAGAGGATGTGGAATTTTAGAGCGGAGATAGGCACCTTTAAAAGATTTAGTCTGCACTTCCCCTTTCTCCCACGTTGGAGTTGGGAAAACTGAAGCCCTTTCCAAAGCACATAAACGCTCTTACAAAGGTTTACCTTCTTCCCATCTTGGGTTCTACGTTTCCCATGAACAGGCCAGAATCCTATGTGTCCCGATCCTGCTCTGGTACATTCTGATACAATTGCTAACATGCTGGTTGGTCTGGGTAGGGTGAGGGGGGTGACTTGGGTGTTAGAAGAGAAAGCATCTCTCTCCTCTGAGACTGAGAGCTTACGGCATGAATTATTTCTGGAGCTTCCTGGGGTCAGTTCTGCAGCAGAGAGAACTTGCCAGAGAATGAACATCATACCACATGTACTCACCATCAAATTGGTACTAACTGATCAACACCAAGGTGCTCACATGGTAGTAATATTCATTGGGCGCCGGTCAGGTGGGTGCGTGGGGGTAGGTAAACTCACAACTAATAGAGACAGAGAGCACTGTATGGAGGAAGAGCACACCTCTAACCCTGGCTTGGGTGAAGCGAAGGCATTACAGGTAACCAAAATGTTTGTACCCCCATAATATTCTGAAATTAAAAAAAAGAAAAAAAGTAGAGGATTGCTACTTAAATTATGTTACATCCATACAACAAAGCTGTATGCAGGCATCAAAATGATATTGTGGAATACTATTTAACAACCTAAAAAACATGTTAATAATTGGTTGTTAAGTGACAACAAGCTATAAAATAGTATGTATAGCAGTGTTCCTTAAAGGAAGGAAAAAGGAAAACAGGAAGGAAAAACATCAATGTTAATAGTAGTTTATGTTGGATAGTAGAAATTTGGGTGATTTTTAAAAATTTGCTTTGCTTTTTATAATTATCTGTATTTCTTACAACTGTAATTTTGTATTAACCATGTAATTTTGAAGCTATTTTTAAAGGAACAATAAATTGTCCAAGTATCTCAATCAATTAAAAAAAAAAAAGAAAGAAACAGAGCTAAGAGATAAAAAGAGAATGATTTCATTTGAGGTCCTGGATTCATCCATGCCTGAATGAAACCTTTAAATTTTTTGTTATATAAAGTAAAAATTTCTCTGCCTAGGCCAGGTTGCTCAAGTTGCAAATGGGAGAAAACTAACTCAAAATCCAGATAGATAAAATTCCTTCAAGCTACAGCTCAAGCTTCACCTCTCCCAGGAAGACTTCCCTGACTACTTTAACCTCAGGGTTCCTTATTTCTATTGAACTTAGATTGTGTGTTGTATCAGACAGAGTCAAGGCAGGAAACAAAAGTCACCCAAGATGGTTCAAACGTAGATAAAGGGCCAACCTATAAAGTTGTGGATAGGGCTTAAAAAAACCTAATAAGAAACGTGGCGCCCAGAGACTAGCAACAGGCTGTTCCATCCCTAGGGATGAAGACATAAGGGGAGGAATCACGTTCTTAGAGTGCAGTGAGAGCTTGAAACATCAGGGAGGGATTATACAATAGCAGCTGCGGTCCTGGAAGAAAACCGCTGAGAGAAACATGGATCTCAAGCAGGAATAGAGAATGGAAAAGAAAACCGTAACTTCTCTCTCCTGCCCCATATCTCCTGACAATGCATCTCGTTATTAAAACCACATAGAAAGGCAGAGGGAAGAAAGCCCGGGTGCTGCCGTCTGCAGTAACAGGTGTCTGAGCATAGAACAGGTTCTAACCTGTCCTGTGGAAGGGTGGAAACTGGATTCAGGGGTGTGGGGGTGACAAAGGACATCCACAGCACGTTGGGGTCTCACTTCCAGTTTGGTTGGGAATAATTAGTGTACTTCCCAAGGTCTTATAAGGCCAGTGATTTTGTACCAAAGATCGAATCTATGGTAGGAAGAACAGGCATTGCCCAGGGAGAAGTTTGCAAGGCACCTGGTGTCTCAGTTTCCCTATCCAGTGTGTAGGAAGAGTTACTTACATATTCTTGATAATGGACCCTCTTCAGATATATAATGTGCCTCTGCAGGTTGTCATCTTACTTTCTTGGTGGTGTGTTTGGATTCCCAGAAGTTTTTAATTTTGAGGAAATTTTTCATCACTTGCTGTGCTTGTAGTGTCAGATCTAAGAAACCATTGTTATCTCCATGTTTTCTTCTAGAGTTTATGTTTTTATCTCTAACATTTAGGGCTTTGGACCATTTTTAGTTAAATTTTTCTTTGTGATGTAAGGGTATAGTTTCCTTCCTGTGCATGTGGATAGTTCTCTAACGTCACTTGTTGAATTTAATGACCTCGGGCCTTGTTTACAATCAATTGACCGTAAAGGTATGGAATTATTTCTGGACTGTCAGTTCAGTTCCATTGATCTATATGTGTACCCTCATGCAGGTATCATCCTGTTTTGATTGCTGCTGCCTTGTAGTAAGGTTTAAGATTTAAAATTGAGAAGTGTGACCCTCCAAGTGTGTCTTTCTGTTTCAAGAAGATTTTGGTTATTTGTGTTCCCTTAAAATTCCATTTGAATGTTAGGATCAGTTTGCCCATTTCTGCCAAAAGGCCGTTTTGGGTTTTTGTAGGAATTGCATTGAATTTGAGATCACTTTGTGTAGTATGGCCATCTTCAAACACATTCAGTCTCCAGTCCATGAGCATGGACTGTCTTTACATTTATTTAGATATTCTTTAATTTTTTCAGTAGCATTTTGTAATTTTCCACATACAGGTTTGCACCTCGGTTAAGTTTTTTCCTAACTGGATTATTGTTGTTGATGTTATTCAAATGGAATTTATTTCTGAATTTTATTTCCCCGTTGTTGATTACTAGTGTAAAGAAATAAAATAGATTTCTGTGCATTGATATGTTGTTCTGTGACTAAGCTGTATTTGTTTGCTAGTTCAAATAATTTTTTTTAATTCCTTAGGATTTTCTATACTTAAGATCATGTGATTTGGAATCTGTGAATAGTTTTACTTTCCTTTCACATACGGATGCCTTTTATTTCCTGTTCTTATGTAAATGTTCTGGACAGAACTTTCAGTACAATGTTATTTTTTATTTCAAAATGCTAATTAAGGTGGTGCAGGTGTTTTTGTTACATGGATGTCTTGTGTGATGTTGAAGTCAGAGGTTTCGGTGTGTCCATCCCCAGAATAGTGTTCATTGTGGGCAAGTTTTTATCTTAACAATAACTCTCCCTCTCTCCCCCCTTATAGGTTTTTCATGTGCTTTATATCGCTTTGTGCCCATGTATATCCATCTAGTAGCTCCCACTTATTAGTGAGAACATATGGTTTTTGGTTTTTCATTCCTGAGATAGTTCACTTAGGATAATGGTTTCTAACCCTCCACATTGCTGCAAATGATATTACTTCAGTCCTTTTTTTTTTTTTTTTTTTAAAGAGATAGGGTCTTGCTCTGTTTCCTGGGATAGAAGGCAATGGCATGATCATAGCTCACTGCAACCTCACACTCTGGGGCTGAAGTGATCCTCCTGTCTCAGCCTCCTGAGTAGCTGGGACTACCAGGACATGACACCATGTCTGCCTTATTTTTCTTTTCTTTCTTTCTTTCTTTTTTTTTTTTTAGAGACTAGGTCTCACTCTTGCTCTGGCTGGTGTTTCCCTCCTTTTTATGGCTGAATAGTACTTCATGGTTTATATACATATATATACACACATTTTTGTCCCCTCATGAATTGAAGGGCACTTACATTGATTCCACATCTTTGCAGTTGTGAATTGTTCTGCTATAAACATTCGAGTGCAGGATAAAATGACTTCATTTCCCTTGAGTAGATACCCAGGAGTGGGATTGCTAGATCGAATGGTAGGTCTACATTTGTTTCTTTGAGGACTCTCCATTCTGTTTTCCATAGAGTTTCTACTAATTTTCAGTACCACCAGTGTATCAGCATTCCTTTCTCTCTGCATCTGTGGCAGCATCTATTGTTTTTTGACTTTTTAGTAATGGCTATTCTGATTGGGGTAAGGTGGTACGTTATTGTAATTTTTTTTTTTTTGAGACAGGGTCTCGCTCTGTTGCCTGGGCTAGAGTGAGTGCAGTGGCGTCAGCCTAGCTCACAGCAACCTCAAACCCCTGGGCTTAAGCGATCCTACTGCCTCAGCCTCCCGAGTAACTGGGACTACAGGCATGCGCCACCATGCCCAGTTAATTTTTTCTCTATATATATTTAGTTGGCCAGATAATTTCTTTTTTTTTTTTTTTTTTAGTTGTCCAGATAATTTTTATTTCTATTTTTAGTAGACACGGGGGTCTCGCTCAGGCTGGTCTCGAACTCCTGACCTCCAGTGATCCACCCGCCTCGGCCTCCCAGAGTGCTAGGATTACAGGCGTGAGCCACCACGCCCGGCCCGTTATTGTAATTTTAATTCACATTTCTCTGATGATTAGTGATGTTGAGCAGTTTTTCATATGTTTCTTGGCCATTTGTCTATCTTCTTTCCAAGAACGTCTGTTTCAGCCTTTTGCCCATTCTCGGATGAGCGGTGTTCATTTTGTTCTTGCTGATTTGTTTGAGTTCTTTGTAGATTCTGGATATGAGTCTTTTGTCAGATGTATAGTTTATGAGTGTTTCTCCCATTGTGTAGGTTGTCTATTCAGGGTGTTCGTTATTTCCTTTGCTGTGTAGAAGTTTTCTAATTTAATTAAGTCCCATTTCTTTATTTGTTGCTATATTTGTCTTTGGGGTCTTAGTCATAAATTCTTTCACTTGGCTGATGCCTAAAAAGTTTTTCCTACTTTTTCTCCAGAATTTTTATGGTTTCATGCTTTTCATTTAAGTCTTTAATCCATCTTGAATTGATTTTTGTGTATAGCGAGAGAGGTATCCTGTTTCCTTCCTTTGCATATGAATATCCAATTTTCCCAGCGCTGTTTATTGAATAGGGTTTTTTTTCCTCAGTGTGTGTTTTCTGCTTTATCAAAAATCAGTTAGTTGGTGCTAGGTAGATGGTTTTATGTCTGGGTTCTCTGTTTTGTTCCCTTGGATTAGTCTCAGTGTTTTACACCGGTACATGGTGTTTGGGTTCCTGTAGCCTTGTAGTATAATTTGATGTCACGTAATGTCATACCTCCAGGTTCGTTGTTCAGTATAATGTCGCATGCAGAGGTGAAAGTGAGCATCTCTGCTTTGTCCCTGATCTTAGTGGCAAAAGCTGTCGTTAGGGCATAGGGTTTTTAGAGTTAGGGTTAGTGTTAGAGTTGGGGTTGGGTCCTGTTAATAATTCAGTATCTAATGGTCATAAGGATTCTGTTTTGTTAGTCCTATGATCTATGTTTTTTTTTTTAAACATAGATACTTGCCACAGGAACAGGGTTTCCGGACCGGCCTCCCAGGCGGCGCCGCTCCCGCCGCGTGCGGACACCCCGACCGCGCTCGGCTCCTGCGGGGACGCGGCTCCCACCCGGGAGCTTCCCCGCCTGCGCGAGGGTGACGCTCCCGCTCCGAGCACTGTGGTGCTGCTGACCCCAGACGGGCATCCGAACGCTTGCCACGGTCACGCTCATTCCGGGACCTTTCTGTGGGCAGGGACCTCCCCAAATCTGCCTGTAGGAGAGGGGCTTCATTGCAAGCCCTGTGTCCAGATGTCCTGCGCCTGGCGCTGGCAGCGGCTCCCCCAGGCCTGGGGCATCGGGAGACGGGCGTGGGGAGGGCCCGCAGGGAGAGGCTGCAAGGGGCGTCCTTCGTCGCCCGGAAAGGCCAAAGCGCCACAGTAGGGCCCAATGACAAGCCTGTGCGCTGCTCCCGCCCGCGCCCCCAGCGCAGCCTCCCCGAGCAGGGCCGCGTGTCCCCGGCCCGCGGCGCAGGTGTCTGGCACAGCCCAGGGTGGGGACCGAGCCCCACGCGCGCTCACGTCGGAGATGCAGCGACCGCAGCGGCGGCGCCTCCGCGACTCGGCGCGCGATCCGGTGTCCCGCGGAGCTCGCGCCCGGCCGGCCCCGCCACCCCCTCCGCGGCAGCCGAGCCGCCTCTGCCTTACAGGGTCCGCTCCGCGCCGGGCGGGCGGGCGGCGGCGCCCGCACTTGTCCCTCCGAGGTCACCGGACGGCGGGACCTGGGTCTCCGCGCCCCGCAGGAAGCGCAGGCGCGGCCCCGGAGCGGGCGGGTGTGCGTGGGCGACCGTCCCCCGCGTCCTGCTGTCCCGGGGCCGCCGCCTCGGGGAGCGGCGGAGGGGGCGGCCGGGAGCAGGTCTGCGCTGCCCCGCCCGGCGCCCCGCAGCGGCCCCTCCCCGAGGCTGAAGGCCGTCGCTGCTGCGGCCTCTGCCACCTTTCCCCTCTCTCCTCTCTCGGGGACACCTGCTGCCCGTCCCCCCGGCCCGCCTGCCCGGCCTTTCACCGGGGGTTGCTCCGCAGGTGCTGGGCTGTGGTGACAGGCAGCTACCATGGTGTTGGTGCTGGAACCTGGGGCGCAGAGGGTCCCCTCCAGCCTCAGGCCCCCACCCTGGGGGAGGCTCCCCAGGCTGCTGGGGGGTGCAGCCCCTCCCCCGGGGCAAAGGTCGCCTTTAGGTCACTCCCAGCTTTGCTGCGGTTGTTCTGCTCCAGCTGACCCAAGTCCGCCCCAGGCGCTGCCCCTGTCTCCTGGCCGCAGGACCCCACCCCTGCCGGGAGTGCAGCCGGGCCAGGGAGCCCCACGAAGGCAGCAGAAGACATCGGATGCTGAGCCGGAAAAGAGGTGAGGGGTGCTGGCGTCCAACAGGCCCTGCCGCCTGCGAGGACCAGCACTGAGGCCTCGGGAACCCGGGGGCAGCGGGGCCCCCCCAGAGGCCGGGCCTCGGCTTCCTCTCAGCCCCTCGGGGGTCGCTTCTGCAGGAGCCGCCCAGACTGACCCTAACTCTTGCTGCTCTGAGAAGTCCCCTCCAGAGCACAGGCAAGGCACAGAGCAGGGGAGCGCGCGGGTGGGGTCACACCGGGCCAGTCCTGTGACTCAGTTTCTTTTTACGTCTGTTGTGGCTGGCTGCGCTTTCTTTGTGGCCCACGGAGCCCTGGGCACTTGCCTTCTGGAAGTTAGTACTGACAATGTAAACCAGGTAGTGGAAAGATCACCCTGGTTGTGTTCCTCTTACCATTTTAGTCAAAAGGTGACTAGTCCATTTTTCAAAACGAGTACAATCGCTCTTGACATAAATTCAGTGATTTTATCAATAGAATCACAGCTAGAGGTGGCCTCGGCTTTGGGAGCAGAATTATTCCAGGACAGGCAGGCAGGCAGTCGCCGTCCAGGGAGCTAAGCGAGTCCCCTGCCCAGAGGAGCACCAGGCCGGCCGTGCAGCACCACCGGAAAGCCTGGCCCCGCTCCCGGACAGGGCCCCAGTGCCACACCAGGAGCCAGCCAGCTCATGAAGACCATTCCTGACTGTCTGCGAATGGAATTGATTTTAGATGGCAGGTGTGTCATTTCCTAGCAGGCAGTCAGCTCAGTCTGCACTTAGAAAATCACTGAAAATAGTGGCATAGGGTCTTGCTCAGCTACGAAAATTAGATCCTGGTTTGGGAATTAGTGGCCCTTCACCAGCCATGGCCACCTGACCTTTGACCCTGCCCTGGGCTCTTGCTCCATTGACAAGACCTGGACAACTTCCACGGATTTACCTTCCAGTTTTTAAGGGCCGATTCGCCATCAGTGAATGAACTTCTTCACAGAAGTTGTGTTTGGAAAACCGGGTGGCTTAAACAACAGGAGCTTCCTGTCTTCCGGCCGGCAGGCCAGACGTCCAGGGCCATGTGCCCCCTGGAGGCTCCAGGGAAGGACCCTTCCTCGTCTCCAGCGTCTGGTGGCTCCCTGCATCCTGGGCTTGTGGCCGCCAGCTCCTCCTCTGCTCTGTCCTCATGGGGCCTCCTCCTGGGGTGTCTGTTTTAAGGACAGTTGTCACTGGATTTAGGGGCCCCCATCTCACGATCCTTAACTTAATTACTTCTACAAAGACCCTATTTTAAAATAAGTTCCTATTCTGAGGTTCCTGGTGGATGCGAATTTGGGGGGCGCTATCACAGCAGCTCTACCAGCGGCACGAGCAGTTGCCAGGGGTGTTCACCGGAGGGCCAGGTCCCCAGTGGCCCTGCTCAGCTCCCTGCCCAGGGATCCTGTGCACAGCTGGGAGCTCAGAGGTCCCCGCAGGAGGCCGGCTCTCGAGGATGCCCATTCCCCTGCCCTCTGCTCACGCCTGAGCTGTCTGGGCCATGCCCACTCCCTGCCTGTCAGGTTCTGGACTCTGTGGCTGGCCTTGCACCTCCTGAGAGAGAGAGACAAGAGAGTGAGGGAGACAGAGACAGAGAACAGGGGAGACAAAGAGGCGGAGATGGACACACGCAGAGGAGGGAGGGGGCAAGTAGGTGTGGCCACCTGGGCGGCACAGCGACACCACATAACATCTTGGGCGTGCCACCTGCCCTGGAGCTCCCTGGATGGAACTGACTCAGTTTTACCAAAGGATGGTCACGGAGCCCCACTGTCCTCCCCAACCATGTGAACCTGGTAGAAAGTCCCAGGGCCTTCCTGAACCAGCGGGATCTACACAGCCAGGTGTGGGGCAGGCTCTGGTGGAACAAAGCCTCCCAGGGAAGCCCAGAGAGGGGAGCTGGGGGACCTGTGTCCACACCTGTCCTACCCCTCTGTCCTCTGCAGCAGTGGGGAGGGGGCAGCTCTCCCTCCTGGAAGCCTCTGGCTGACCAGGCCCTGGGCTACTGCTTTGGGCCAGGAGGGTGTCAGGACGCTGACTTGGCAGCGGGGTGGGGTGTGGCTGTGGGGTGCAGAAGTCTCGGGGACACAGGGCTCCTGGGCAGCTCCCTGTGCCCAATCCACAGGTAGGGACTGTGCAGGGGCTAAGGGGCTTCTGCCTGCCCCCTGGGCCCTGCAGGCCCCTCTCTGTCCCTCCTGCATGGTCTGACTCCTCTCTCAGCGTTCACCCCCCTCCTCCACTGGGGGGCTCCGGGGCTTGGCGTTTCATTCAAGGTGGCCTGGGGCTGCTGGCAGTGGGCGGTCGGTCATCCTTGGCCACAGCAACTCCTGGACGTCTGTTCAGCCTCTCCCTGGAGAGGCAGCACCGTTCACTCCCTCCCCCTCCGCAGAGCCAAGGCAGGACCAGCCCCGTCAGACGCCACCCAGCCCACAGCACACCTGGCCCCTGGCCCTGGGGTTTGGCTGCCCGCAGCCTCGGGCCTGCTGGGCCCCTCCCAGAGACCTGGCCCAGGGCAGGCTCTGTCCTCAAGCGGCAGTGCCAGGGCCCTCACTGGAGCCACGTGGGGATCGAGCAGCCGGATGCCAGAACGGGCCTCTCGACCTGGTTCCTGTTTTGGGCACAGAACCACCCAGCTGAGCGCCTCACCTGCCTGGTCCCAGCCCTGTCTGTGTTCTTGGGCCTCCCCAACATGCCCCATCATTTTGTTTGGAGTGGGCAGCTGCTGGGGGTCGGGGGGCTGAGGCAATATGGCAGCGATCAAAGCTCCTGCTTGTGAGCACCTTGCGAAGCACCTCAAAATCCACCAGGGACACAAAAGCCAAACTCGGGAGATGCTTGAGACACACGTGGGGGCCTCTGACCCTGGCAGGCGGGGACTTCGTGGGAATTGGCTGGCCGCAGGGCAGACAGCTGACCCTCGACATCAGAAGGCGCCGAGTACAAGCAGCGGGCTCACAGTAGGACAACAGCCCCCCATGTGCCCGGCCTGCGAGCTGGCCCGACGCCTGCCAGCCTCAAAATGCCCAGGCCCCTGGAGAGGAAGGTACCTATGCTAGGGCGCCGGCCTGGCCAAGCAGGGTCCTGGCGGGAAGCAGCAGAGGTGTTGGGGAACAAGGGGAAGTGGCCACTGGGACGTTCCAAAGTCCAGCCAAGGACACTGGCAGTGGGCAGCTGTGCGGGTTGCAGGCAGGGGCGCCACGTGGCAGAGGAAGCTGGCACAGCTGGTAGGTTTCAAGCTGCATCACAAAAGGCCACCAGCAGCGGTCCCAGTGGGGACTCAGGGTCCCTGGCCTTCAGCAAGGATTCTCAGCGGTGGCTCCCCAGTGTCCTAGGCGGCCGGAGGATGGGTCCTTTGATGCGCGGGAGCTGGGCAGCCTCTGCCGGGCACCGCGACCATGCAGCCCGCAGCCGAGCGAGCGATGTCCGTGCCCTCGGGGCTCCAGTAGCTCCCGTGCAGCCCAGGCAGGGATGAGGTGCAGCCTGAGCGGGAGGTCTGGGGAGGGGGCAGGGCAGGGCAGGGCTGGGCGGGCTGGTGGGTATGGACAGCTGGGGGAAGGTCTGCTGGACGCACGCATGCCGGGAACAGAAGTTCTCTAAAAAGGAGTCTGAAGGAAAGAGACTCATTCAAAAGATCCCGCCTTCCGAGTGGTAGGGTGGCCGTTCCAGAGAGCACAGGGAAGGTTCAGGTCACACAGCGGAAGTTCCTGCCCAGGCTCCGGTAACGTTCATTATACAAATGAGGGATTCACTGGCTTGCTCTGATTGGTCAGTGTGGCTGAGTCCTGCTTGGTAAATACAGATGAGTCTGATTGGTCACTGGCTTACTTCTAATTGCTCCATGCAGCTGAGTCTGATTGGTCAATGCAGCCGAGTGTGATTGGTTAGTGTGGCTGGGTCCTGATTGGTCAATGCAGCTGAGTCTGATTGGACAGTGAGGCTGAGTCCTGATTGGCCAGTGCAGCTGAGTCCTGATTGGTGAGTGTGGCTGAGTCTGATTGGTCAGTGTGGCTTAGTCCTGATTGGTCAGTGAGGCTGAGTCCTGATTGGTCAGTGAGGCTGAGTCT
Organism: Lemur catta; assembly: GCF_020740605.2. Taxonomy (NCBI): domain Eukaryota; kingdom Metazoa; phylum Chordata; class Mammalia; order Primates; family Lemuridae; genus Lemur; species Lemur catta. The sequence continues at coordinate 266,755 of NC_059136.1, read as the reverse complement.
GATTGGGCAATGAGGTTGAGTCCTGATTGGTCAGTGCGGCTCAGTCCTGATTGGCCAGTGCAGCTGAGTTTGATTGGTCAGTGAGGCTACTTCCTGATTAGTCAATGCGGCTGAGTCTGATTGCTCAGTGCAGCTGAGTCAGGATTGGTCAATGCAGCTGAATCTGATTGTTCGGTGCGACTGAGTCCTGTCTGGTCAGTGCAGCCGGGTCCTGATTGCTCTGTGTGGCTGTGTCCTGCTTGGTCAGTGCGGCTGACTGTGATTGGTCAGTGCAACTGAGTCCTGATTGGTCAGTGTGGCTAAGTCCTGATTGGACAGTGCAGCTGAGTCCTGATTGGTCAGTGGAGGTGAGTCCTCTTGGTCAGTGGAGCTGAGGCCTGAATGGTCAGTGCAGCTGAGTCCCTATTGGTTAGTGCAGCTGAGTCCTGATTGGTCAGTGCAGCTCAGTCCCGATTGGTCAGTGCAGTTGAGTCCCGATTGGTCAGTGCAACTGAGTCCTGATTGGTCAAGGCAGCTGAGTCCTGATTGGTCAGTGCAGCTGACTCCAGATTGGTCAGTGCGGCTGAGTCCTGATTGGTCAGTGCAGCAGAGTCCTGATTGGTCAGTGAGGCTGAGTCCTGATTGGTAAGTGCGGCTGACTCCGATTGCTCACTGAGACTGAGTTCTGAATCGTAAGTGCGGCTGAGTCCTGATTGGTCAGTGCAGCTGAGTCCTGATAGGTCAGTGACGCTGAGTCGTGATTGGTCACTGGGGCTGAGTCCTGATTGGTCAATGCAGCTCAGTCCTTATTGGTCAGTGCAGTTGTGTTCGGATTGGTCAGTTCGGCTGAGTTACAATTGGTCAATACGGTTGAGTCCTGATTGGTCAGTGAGGCTGAGTTCTGATTGGTCAATGCAGCTCAGTCCTGAGTGGTCAGTGCAGCTGAGTCCTGATTGGTCAGTGCAGTTGTGTCCTGATTGGTCTGTGTGACTGAATTCTGATTGGTCAGTGCAGCTGAGTCCTGATTGGTCAGTGCAATTGTGTCCTGATTGGTCAGTGAGGCTGAGTTCTGATTGGTCAGTGCAGGTGAGTCCTGATTGGTCAGTAAGGCTGAATTCTGATTGGTCAGTGCTGTTGCGTCCTGATTGGTCAATACGGTTGAGTCTGATTGGTCAATGCAGCTGAGTTCTGATTGGTCAGGGCAGCTGAGTCCTGATTGGTCCCTGGGGTTGTGTCCTGATTGGTCAGTGCGGCTGAGTTCTGTTTGGTCAGTGCAGCTGGGGAAACATACTGTCCTAGCCAGGCAGGGACCTGGCCAGAGCCACAGCCGTGTCCTGCCATCCTGCCCCTTCTCTCCCGGGGCAGGGCCTGCCCCAAGGCTAAAACCCGGGTCCGAGATGTGGGTGACCTTGAGGTCTGCTGAGGGACTTGGGAAGCCTCGCTCTGCAGAGGGAAACCTTCATCCTTTGTCGAGAGAAGAGAAGATTCTACCTGTTGGGCTGGCCTGAACCGCACAGGTGTGTGTGCTGAGTCATAGCGGGGAGGGGGCTGCTCCTGCCGTTGCGGGGTTGGCTCAGATGGAGACGCCGTGCCAGCCCGACGGGGCCCCCCCTGCTTACGGGGCACTGGGGGAGACACCGGGTTGCATCCCTCACCGGGCGTGCACTGGGCAGACAGGCTGGAGACGGTGCCCAGGAAGGAGCCTACGTCCCCGCCCTCTCACCAGCCAGTGCAGTGTGGCAGCAGCTGCCCTCATCCTGGGGTAGGTTTGGGAATGTGCCCTGAGCCACGGACCTAGCGGGGTGGGGGCTGGGCAGACAGCAGCCCACCCGTCTGCACCCGGCCAGGCGCTGGGGTGGGGCCTGGCGCGCGCTGGGCCTGGGAGGAGCACCTGGTGCCCGGCAGGGGCCACCACACCCACCTCCTCCGCCCTGCACGGCCCGCCAGGCCACAGGGCCACCTGAAGCCTTAAACGCGGAGGAGGGAAAGGCCCCGCCTCCCACTTTCCGGCGCTGCCTGGGCTTTCCCAGGTGGGCCCGGCGCCCCCAGCTGCACGGCCGGCTCTGGGACCCTCTGCCCGCGGCCCGGGGCGCGGCAGCCTTGGCAGGAGCTCCCGAGAGCCCGCACCCCTTCCAGGGGGCCGTGGGGCCCAGCGCACCCCCAGCCCTGGCAGGGAAATGCCGCGGGGCTGAAGGCTCCGCTCCCGGTGACCCCTCAGGCCTTCTCCCCATGTTTCGCCCGAGGCCCGACCTCCTGGGCCCGCCTCCCGCCCCATCCTCCACCTGCCCGTCCACCCCCCACCCCTCCCATCCCCCATCTGCCCCGCCACACGCCAGACCCCCGCCTCCCCGGCGCCGCCTTCCCCGCCCCTCTCCGTCCTCTCCCCATCCCGGTCCTCCCGCCCCGCCCCGCCCTCGCCCGCTGTCCGGCTGCGCCCCCGTGTGGCCGCGGGGGGACGAGCGGAGCCGCGGCGCGGGGCTGGGGGGTGGGCGCGGACGGGAGGGGCGGGGCCGGGGCGGACAGGGGAGAGGAGTGGGGTCGGGGTCGGGGCCGGGGCACCCCGCGGTCCCGGGCGGGCCAAGCCTGACACTCCCCGCCAACAGCATCGTGACGGTCGTTGTCATGAGTCGCTGAACGTGGCTGGCGGAAACAGATCGTGCAGCGCGTGCTCGTGGTCCGCGGGGACAGCGCTAACACGCACTAGCTATTCTGGGCGTCCTCGTGGGGAAACTGAGACACACAAACCAGTGAAAAGGCCAAAGCGGGCCTGGGACTCAAACCCTGGACAGCACAAACCAGAGCTGGGCCCGAGCCCTCACCCAGCCCTCGCCAGACCCTCGCCTGGCCTGAATGTCAGCTTAGACCCACCTAAATGTGACACAGCAGTAACTACTCTTGACGACTGAACTGACGGACGCTTTGAATGTCAAAGTCTCAGGTAAGAGTAAAGGCAGACACGTTTTTCAATGCAATTACTATTAGTTTAGCCAACGTCGAGGGGACTCAAAGTGGTGGTGAGCAAGTTCCTGATTTTAGGTAAATTTCCTAGTGACGGGGGCTCAGCCTGCTCAGGGTCAGCCAAGTCCACCCAGAGCTTGAGACTGAGCCCGGGCTTTGGGTGCCTTGGACGGGTCTGGCGAGAGCTTCGATCACAGCTTCTGTCGCTGCTGGGGACAAGAGCCAGTGCAGCCCTAAATGGCCACGTGTGTGCCCGTTGCAGGGCTGGAGTCAGGGCCAGGTTGGTACCCCTGTACCCTGGGGATGGGATCCGTGCTGGCCCTGCGGTCCTTCAGGTGGGGAGTCAGGCCCTGGCCTGGGACAGTGCCCTCTCCTCCCGGGAACATGCAGCCCTCCCTGGTTGGCAGAGGCTGCTCCATCTGCAGCGTTCGGTGAGGTGACAGAGGCCAAATAAGTCCTTGCGGGCAGCGGGGTGGGCAGAGCTTTGGCCTGATCCCTGCCACAGGCTGGCTGGAGGTCCCTTGCCTAAGAGAACTGAGGGTCACACCCCCTGGGCCAGAGGCCTGGCTGCAGAGGAGGTGCAGGGATTTCCTTCCCCGGGCTGCTTGGGGCCCGGAGACTTTGCACCTCTGTGCAGGAGACCAACAGGGGCTGGGACTCGGGCGCCCGCGGCCTGCTTCCCCGGTCTTGGAGCAGCGTCTCCATCTGTTATGGCAACTGTCCCAGTTTGCCCGGGACCTTTGCTGCTAAACTGGGGGCTTTCCCCTCTTCCCCCAAGTTCTGCAACACGCTTAGAAGCAGCTACTTACTCGCCTCCGACACTTGACTACAGATGTAACTGTAGGTGACAATTTTAGTATTTTGCCACTATTTGCCAGTCCTGTGGGCAATGAGCACCCAGGACCTCGGGAAGCAGGGTGTGAATGCCCTGCAGGTCGGAGCAGAGAACCTATTCCGGACACCCAGAGATGATTCAGAGAGCCTGTGCCTGGGGTCCTGCCCCAGGAGCGGCCCTGGGTCTGTCCAGGTGCAGTCAGGGAGCGCAGCGAGGGCTGCGGATGTGGGGTTGGCACAGGACTTCCGCCCACAGGGCGGGGCAACTGCAGCCTTTACAGAAGGCTGGGGTTGCTGGGGTCACCAAGTACTAACCAGGCCTGACCCTGCTTAGCGTCCGAGATCAGCCAAGACCAGGCGCGTTCAGGGTGGTACCGCCGTAGACAAGGAAGAAAAGGTGGTGCAGAGCTGGGGAGAGTGAGGGCACCCTGGGGCCCACATCTGAGAGCAAAAGGACGTCACCGCTCTTCTGCCCGAGGTGGCCTTGGTGGGGGCAAGTGGAAAATGACTTTTTCACGCCCAGTTCTAACCCAAGCTCGTTTCCAGACCCAGAGCCCACCCAGGGAAGGGGGACCAGGGTCCCGCAGCAGTTTCTGCAAGGAGAGCGCGGGGTGACTGGCAGACCCCGCCCCTGGGTGACCTGCGGACCCCCGTGGGCCCTGGGCGAGTCTCTCTGCAGGAGAGCGGTGGGAGGGGTGCAGCTCTGCTGTGGGGGCTCCTCTCACGGGTAGTTTTTAAAATAGCAAATGGGCCATGAGCACGGGCACCCACGCCGCCTCCCCACGCCTGAAGGACCTGCCACCCCTTCTCAAGGCCCTGGCAGCCTCCTGGTGGGGGTGACACATTCTTAATAATGTATCGGGGTGTTGGGGGGGGAGGGGATGGAGGTATGACTGCATGATGAGTACCAGGCGCACTGTCTGGAGAATGAGAACGGACGCGCTTGGGACTCTGACTCGGGGGGATGGGCGGGACATGGACAATGTATATGACCTAAACTTATGTACCCCCATGATGAGCTGAAATAAAAAAAAAAAAAAAAGAGAGAAAAAAAAAATAATAATGTATCGGGGTGTTGACAGCCTGCTGTCTGGTCCCCCAAGTAAAAGGAGTTTGGAAATAAGATGCCTTCCCCCGATTGTCTGACCCTGTCATCCTGGACACTTATGGCAGACCGTGTCCTGCAGTCCCAGGAGTCCCCATCATGTGCTCGGTGACGTTGGAAGGATGACTCGCCTGTTCACCTCTGGCGTCATGTGTCTGCTCCTTTCCTGCGCAGCCTCGGTGACATAGGGACGAAGGTCAGGGTATGGCAGGACCCTCCCGAGGCCTCCCCAGAGCCCGGCTGGCTGCTGATGCCTCAGCCAGGTGCGCAGAGGCCACCCTGGCCGGCGGCACTGCGGGTCCCTTCCCCTCCCGGGGAGCAGGGGGGCGCCCTCCACACCATGATGGGGGTCCGGGCAGACGGGAGCGAGGGCTGGACAGAGCCCCTGGACGGTGCAGTTGTGTCCTGATTAGTCAGTGCAGCTGAGATCTGATTGTTCAGTGCAGCTGAGTCCTGATAGGTCAGTGCAGTTGTGCCCCGATTGCTCAGTGAGGCTGATTTCTGATTGGTCAGGGCAGCCGTGTCATGATTGGTCAGTGAAGCCGTGTCCTGATTGGTCAGTGTGGCTTAGTTCTGATTGGTCAGTGCAGCTGAGTCCTGATTGGTCAATACAGGAGAGTTCTTATTGGTCAGTGCAGCTGAGTCCTGATTGGTCAATACAGCTGAGTTCTGATTGGTCAGTGCAGCTGAGTCCTGATTGGTCAGTACGGCTGAGTCCTGATTGGTCAAGAGCGCTGTGTCCTGATTGGTCAAGAGCGCTGTGTCCTGATTGGTCGGTGCAGTTGGGTCCTGATTGGTCAGTGTGGCTGAGTCCTGATTGGTCAGTGCAGCTGAGTCCTGATTGGTCAGTGAGGCTGGGTTCCGATTGGTCAGAGCAGGTGAGTCCTGATTGGTCAGTAAGGCTGAGTTCTGATTGGTCAGTGCAGCTGAGTCCCGATTGGTCAATACAGCTGAGTCCTGATTGGTCAGTGTGGCCGAATCCTGATTGGTCAGTGCAGCTGAGTCCTGATTGGTCGGTGCAGTTGTGTCCTGATTGGTCAGTGAGGCTGAGTTCTGATTGGTCAGTGCAGGTGAGTCCTGATTGGTCAGTAAGGCTGAGTTCTGATTGGTCAGTGCTCCTGCATCCTGATTGGTCGATAGGGTTGAGTCTGATTGGTCAGTGCAGCTGAGTCCTGATTGGTCAGTGCAGCTGAGTCCTGATTGGTCAGTGGAGTTGTGTCCTGATTGGTCAGTGCGGCTGAGTTCTGATTGGTCAGTGTCGCTGAGGCCTGATTGGTCATTACAGCTGAGTCTTATTTTTCAGTGCAGCTGAGTCCTGATTGGTCGGTGCAGCTGAGTCTGATTGGACAGTGCAGATGTGTCCCGATTGGTCAGTGCAGCTGGGGAAACATGCTGTCCCAGCCAGGCAGGGACCTGACCAGAGCCACAGCCGTGTCCTGCGACCCTGTCCCTTCTCTCCCGGGGCAGGGCCTGCCCCAAGGCTAAAACCCGGGTCCGAGATGTGGGTGACCTTGAGGTCTGCTGAGGGACTTGGGAAGCCTCGCTCTGCAGAGGGAAACCTTCATCCTTTGTCGAGAGAAGAGAAGATTCTACCTGTTGGGCTGGCCTGAACCGCACAGGTGTGTGTGCTGAGTCATAGCGGGGAGGGGGCTGCTGCTGCCGTTGCGGAGTTGGCTCAGATGGAGACGCCGTGCCAGCCCGACGGGGCCCACCCTGCTTACGGGGCACTGGGGGAGACACCGGGTTGCATCCCTCACCGGGCGTGCACTGGGCAGACAGGCTGGAGACGGTGCCCAGGAAGGAGCCTACGTCCCCGCCCTCTGACCAGCCGGTGCAGTGTGGCAGCAGCTGCCCTCATCCTGGGGTAGGTTTGGGAATCTGCCCTGAGCCACGGACCTAGCGGGGTGGGGGCTGGGCAGACGGCAGCGCACCCGTCTGCACCCGGCCAGGCGCTGGGGTGGGGCCTGGCGCGCGCTGGGCCTGGGAGGAGCACCTGGTGCCCGGCAGGGGCCACCACACCCGCCTCCTCCGCCTTCCACGGCCCGCCAGGCCACAGGGCCACCTGAAGCCTTAAACGCGGAGGAGGGAAAGGCCCCGCCTCCCACTTTCCGGCGCTGCCTGGGCTTTCCCAGGTGGGCCGGGCGCCCCCAGCTGCACGGCCGGCTCTGGGACCCTCTGCCCGCGGCCCGGGGCGGGGCAGCCTTGGCAGGAGCTCCCGAGAGCCCGCACCCCTTCCAGGGGGCCGTGGGGCCCAGCGCACCCCCATCCCTGGGAGGGAAAGGAGGCGGGCTGAAGGCTGCGCTCCCTGGGACCCCTGAGGGCTTGCCCCCCAAGTTTCGCCCGAGGGCCGACCTCCTGGGCCCGCCTCCCGCCCCATCCTCCACCTGCCCGTCCACCCCCCACCCCTCCCATCCCCCATCTGCCCCGCCACACGCCAGACCCCCGCCTCCCCGGCGCCGCCTTCCCCGCCCCTCTCCGTCCTCTCCCCATCCCGGTCCTCCCGCCCCGCCCCGCCCTCGCCCGCTGTCCGGCTGCGCCCCCGTGTGGCCGCGGGGGGACGAGCGGAGCCGCGGCGCGGGGCTGGGGGGTGGGCGCGGACGGGAGGGGCGGGGCCGGGGAGGACAGGGGAGAGGAGTGGGGTCGGGGCCGGGGCACCCCGCGGTCCCGGGCGGGCCAAGCCTGACACTCCCCGCCAACAGCATCGTGACGGTCGTTGTCATGAGTCGCTGAACGTGGCTGGCGGAAACAGATCGTGCAGCGCGTGCTCGTGGTCCGCGGGGACAGCGCTAACACGCACTAGCTATTCTGGGCGTCCTCGTGGGGAAACTGAGACACACAAACCAGTGAAAAGGCCAAAGCGGGCCTGGGACTCAAACCCTGGACAGCACAAACCAGAGCTGGGCCCGAGCCCTCACCCAGCCCTCGCCAGACCCTCGCCTGGCCTGAATGTCAGCTTAGACCCACCTAAATGTGACACAGCAGTAACTACTCTTGACGACTGAACTGACGGACGCTTTGAATGTCAAAGTCTCAGGTAAGAGTAAAGGCAGACACGTTTTTCAATGCAATTACTATTAGTTTAGCCAACGTCGAGGGGACTCAAAGTGGTGGTGAGCAAGTTCCTGATTTTAGGTAAATTTCCTAGTGACGGGGGCTCGGCCTGCTCAGGGTCAGCCAAGTCCACCCAGAGCTTGAGACTGAGCCCGGGCTTTGGGTGCCTTGGACGGGTCTGGCGAGAGCTTCGATCACAGCTTCTGTCGCTGCTGGGGACAAGAGCCAGTGCAGCCCTAAATGGCCACGTGTGTGCCCGTTGCAGGGCTGGAGTCAGGGCCAGGTTGGTACCCCTGTACCCTGGGGATGGGATCCGTGCTGGCCCTGCGGTCCTTCAGGTGGGGAGGCAGGCCCTGGCCTGGGACAGTGCCCTCTCCTCCCGGGAACATGCAGCCCTCCCTGGTTGGCAGAGGCTGCTCCATCTGCAGCGTTCGGTGAGGTGACAGAGGCCAAATAAGTCCTTGCGGGCAGCGGGGTGGGCAGAGCTTTGGCCTGATCCCTGCCACAGGCTGGCTGGAGGTCCCTTGCCTAAGAGAACTGAGGGTCACACCCCCTGGGCCAGAGGCCTGGCTGCAGAGGAGGTGCAGGGATTTCCTTCCCCGGGCTGCTTGGGGCCCGGAGACTTTGCACCTCTGTGCAGGAGACCAACAGGGGCTGGGACTCGGGCGCCCGCGGCCTGCTTCCCCGGTCTTGGAGCAGCGTCTCCATCTGTTATGGCAACTGTCCCAGTTTGCCCGGGACCTTTGCTGCTAAACTGGGGGCTTTCCCCTCTTCCCCCAAGTTCTGCAACACGCTTAGAAGCAGCTACTTACTCGCCTCCGACACTTGACTACAGATGTAACTGTAGGTGACAATTTTAGTATTTTGCCACTATTTGCCAGTCCTGTGGGCAATGAGCACCCAGGACCTCGGGAAGCAGGGTGTGAATGCCCTGCAGGTCGGAGCAGAGAACCTATTCCGGACACCCAGAGATGATTCAGAGAGCCTGTGCCTGGGGTCCTGCCCCAGGAGCGGCCCTGGGTCTGTCCAGGTGCAGTCAGGGAGCGCAGCGAGGGCTGCGGATGTGGGGTTGGCACAGGACTTCCGCCCACAGGGCGGGGCAACTGCAGCCTTTACAGAAGGCTGGGGTTGCTGGGGTCACCAAGTACTAACCAGGCCTGACCCTGCTTAGCGTCCGAGATCAGCCAAGACCAGGCGCGTTCAGGGTGGTACCGCCGTAGACAAGGAAGAAAAGGTGGTGCAGAGCTGGGGAGAGTGAGGGCACCCTGGGGCCCACATCTGAGAGCAAAAGGACGTCACCGCTCTTCTGCCCGAGGTGGCCTTGGTGGGGGCAAGTGGAAAATGACTTTTTCACGCCCAGTTCTAACCCAAGCTCGTTTCCAGACCCAGAGCCCACCCAGGGAAGGGGGACCAGGGTCCCGCAGCAGTTTCTGCAAGGAGAGCGCGGGGTGACTGGCAGACCCCGCCCCTGGGTGACCTGCGGACCCCCGTGGGCCCTGGGCGAGTCTCTCTGCAGGAGAGCGGTGGGAGGGGTGCAGCTCTGCTGTGGGGGCTCCTCTCACGGGTAGTTTTTAAAATAGCAAATGGGCCATGAGCACGGGCACCCACGCCGCCTCCCCACGCCTGAAGGACCTGCCACCCCTTCTCAAGGCCCTGGCAGCCTCCTGGTGGGGGTGACACATTCTTAATAATGTATCGGGGTGTTGGGGGGGGGAGGGGATGGAGGTATGACTGCATGATGAGTACCAGGCGCACTGTCTGGAGAATGAGAACGGACGCGCTTGGGACTCTGACTCGGGGGGATGGGCGGGACATGGACAATGTATATGACCTAAACTTATGTACCCCCATGATGAGCTGAAATAAAAAAAAAAAAAAAAAGAGAGAAAAAAAAAATAATAATGTATCGGGGTGTTGACAGCCTGCTGTCTGGTCCCCCAAGTAAAAGGAGTTTGGAAATAAGATGCCTTCCCCCGATTGTCTGACCCTGTCATCCTGGACACTTATGGCAGACCGTGTCCTGCAGTCCCAGGAGTCCCCATCATGTGCTCGGTGACGTTGGAAGGATGACTCGCCTGTTCACCTCTGGCGTCATGTGTCTGCTCCTTTCCTGCGCAGCCTCGGTGACATAGGGACGAAGGTCAGGGTATGGCAGGACCCTCCCGAGGCCTCCCCAGAGCCCGGCTGGCTGCTGATGCCTCAGCCAGGTGCGCAGAGGCCACCCTGGCCGGCGGCACTGCGGGTCCCTTCCCCTCCCGGGGAGCAGGGGGGCGCCCTCCACACCATGATGGGGGTCCGGGCAGACGGGAGCGAGGGCTGGACAGAGCCCCTGGACGGTGCAGTTGTGTCCTGATTAGTCAGTGCAGCTGAGATCTGATTGTTCAGTGCAGCTGAGTCCTGATAGGTCAGTGCAGTTGTGCCCCGATTGCTCAGTGAGGCTGATTTCTGATTGGTCAGGGCAGCCGTGTCATGATTGGTCAGTGAAGCCGTGTCCTGATTGGTCAGTGTGGCTTAGTTCTGATTGGTCAGTGCAGCTGAGTCCTGATTGGTCAATACAGGAGAGTTCTTATTGGTCAGTGCAGCTGAGTCCTGATTGGTCAATACAGCTGAGTTCTGATTGGTCAGTGCAGCTGAGTCCTGATTGGTCAGTACGGCTGAGTCCTGATTGGTCAAGAGCGCTGTGTCCTGATTGGTCAAGAGCGCTGTGTCCTGATTGGTCGGTGCAGTTGGGTCCTGATTGGTCAGTGTGGCTGAGTCCTGATTGGTCAGTGCAGCTGAGTCCTGATTGGTCAGTGAGGCTGGGTTCCGATTGGTCAGAGCAGGTGAGTCCTGATTGGTCAGTAAGGCTGAGTTCTGATTGGTCAGTGCAGCTGAGTCCCGATTGGTCAATACAGCTGAGTCCTGATTGGTCAGTGTGGCCGAATCCTGATTGGTCAGTGCAGCTGAGTCCTGATTGGTCGGTGCAGTTGTGTCCTGATTGGTCAGTGAGGCTGAGTTCTGATTGGTCAGTGCAGGTGAGTCCTGATTGGTCAGTAAGGCTGAGTTCTGATTGGTCAGTGCTCCTGCATCCTGATTGGTCGATAGGGTTGAGTCTGATTGGTCAGTGCAGCTGAGTCCTGATTGGTCAGTGCAGCTGAGTCCTGATTGGTCAGTGGAGTTGTGTCCTGATTGGTCAGTGCGGCTGAGTTCTGATTGGTCAGTGTAGCTGAGGCCTGATTGGTCATTACAGCTGAGTCTTATTTTTCAGTGCAGCTGAGTCCTGATTGGTCGGTGCAGCTGAGTCTGATTGGACAGTGCAGATGTGTCCCGATTGGTCAGTGCAGCTGGGGAAACATGCTGTCCCAGCCAGGCAGGGACCTGACCAGAGCCACAGCCGTGTCCTGCGACCCTGTCCCTTCTCTCCCGGGGCAGGGCCTGCCCCAAGGCTAAAACCCGGGTCCGAGATGTGGGTGACCTTGAGGTCTGCTGAGGGACTTGGGAAGCCTCGCTCTGCAGAGGGAAACCTTCATCCTTTGTCGAGAGAAGAGAAGATTCTACCTGTTGGGCTGGCCTGAACCGCACAGGTGTGTGTGCTGAGTCATAGCGGGGAGGGGGCTGCTGCTGCCGTTGCGGAGTTGGCTCAGATGGAGACGCCGTGCCAGCCCGACGGGGCCCACCCTGCTTACGGGGCACTGGGGGAGACACCGGGTTGCATCCCTCACCGGGCGTGCACTGGGCAGACAGGCTGGAGACGGTGCCCAGGAAGGAGCCTACGTCCCCGCCCTCTGACCAGCCGGTGCAGTGTGGCAGCAGCTGCCCTCATCCTGGGGTAGGTTTGGGAATCTGCCCTGAGCCACGGACCTAGCGGGGTGGGGGCTGGGCAGACGGCAGCGCACCCGTCTGCACCCGGCCAGGCGCTGGGGTGGGGCCTGGCGCGCGCTGGGCCTGGGAGGAGCACCTGGTGCCCGGCAGGGGCCACCACACCCGCCTCCTCCGCCTTCCACGGCCCGCCAGGCCACAGGGCCACCTGAAGCCTTAAACGCGGAGGAGGGAAAGGCCCCGCCTCCCACTTTCCGGCGCTGCCTGGGCTTTCCCAGGTGGGCCGGGCGCCCCCAGCTGCACGGCCGGCTCTGGGACCCTCTGCCCGCGGCCCGGGGCGGGGCAGCCTTGGCAGGAGCTCCCGAGAGCCCGCACCCCTTCCAGGGGGCCGTGGGGCCCAGCGCACCCCCATCCCTGGGAGGGAAAGGAGGCGGGCTGAAGGCTGCGCTCCCTGGGACCCCTGAGGGCTTGCCCCCCAAGTTTCGCCCGAGGGCCGACCTCCTGGGCCCGCCTCCCGCCCCATCCTCCACCTGCCCGTCCACCCCCCACCCCTCCCATCCCCCATCTGCCCCGCCACACGCCAGACCCCCGCCTCCCCGGCGCCGCCTTCCCCGCCCCTCTCCGTCCTCTCCCCATCCCGGTCCTCCCGCCCCGCCCCGCCCTCGCCCGCTGTCCGGCTGCGCCCCCGTGTGGCCGCGGGGGGACGAGCGGAGCCGCGGCGCGGGGCTGGGGGGTGGGCGCGGACGGGAGGGGCGGGGCCGGGGAGGACAGGGGAGAGGAGTGGGGTCGGGGCCGGGGCACCCCGCGGTCCCGGGCGGGCCAAGCCTGACACTCCCCGCCAACAGCATCGTGACGGTCGTTGTCATGAGTCGCTGAACGTGGCTGGCGGAAACAGATCGTGCAGCGCGTGCTCGTGGTCCGCGGGGACAGCGCTAACACGCACTAGCTATTCTGGGCGTCCTCGTGGGGAAACTGAGACACACAAACCAGTGAAAAGGCCAAAGCGGGCCTGGGACTCAAACCCTGGACAGCACAAACCAGAGCTGGGCCCGAGCCCTCACCCAGCCCTCGCCAGACCCTCGCCTGGCCTGAATGTCAGCTTAGACCCACCTAAATGTGACACAGCAGTAACTACTCTTGACGACTGAACTGACGGACGCTTTGAATGTCAAAGTCTCAGGTAAGAGTAAAGGCAGACACGTTTTTCAATGCAATTACTATTAGTTTAGCCAACGTCGAGGGGACTCAAAGTGGTGGTGAGCAAGTTCCTGATTTTAGGTAAATTTCCTAGTGACGGGGGCTCGGCCTGCTCAGGGTCAGCCAAGTCCACCCAGAGCTTGAGACTGAGCCCGGGCTTTGGGTGCCTTGGACGGGTCTGGCGAGAGCTTCGATCACAGCTTCTGTCGCTGCTGGGGACAAGAGCCAGTGCAGCCCTAAATGGCCACGTGTGTGCCCGTTGCAGGGCTGGAGTCAGGGCCAGGTTGGTACCCCTGTACCCTGGGGATGGGATCCGTGCTGGCCCTGCGGTCCTTCAGGTGGGGAGGCAGGCCCTGGCCTGGGACAGTGCCCTCTCCTCCCGGGAACATGCAGCCCTCCCTGGTTGGCAGAGGCTGCTCCATCTGCAGCGTTCGGTGAGGTGACAGAGGCCAAATAAGTCCTTGCGGGCAGCGGGGTGGGCAGAGCTTTGGCCTGATCCCTGCCACAGGCTGGCTGGAGGTCCCTTGCCTAAGAGAACTGAGGGTCACACCCCCTGGGCCAGAGGCCTGGCTGCAGAGGAGGTGCAGGGATTTCCTTCCCCGGGCTGCTTGGGGCCCGGAGACTTTGCACCTCTGTGCAGGAGACCAACAGGGGCTGGGACTCGGGCGCCCGCGGCCTGCTTCCCCGGTCTTGGAGCAGCGTCTCCATCTGTTATGGCAACTGTCCCAGTTTGCCCGGGACCTTTGCTGCTAAACTGGGGGCTTTCCCCTCTTCCCCCAAGTTCTGCAACACGCTTAGAAGCAGCTACTTACTCGCCTCCGACACTTGACTACAGATGTAACTGTAGGTGACAATTTTAGTATTTTGCCACTATTTGCCAGTCCTGTGGGCAATGAGCACCCAGGACCTCGGGAAGCAGGGTGTGAATGCCCTGCAGGTCGGAGCAGAGAACCTATTCCGGACACCCAGAGATGATTCAGAGAGCCTGTGCCTGGGGTCCTGCCCCAGGAGCGGCCCTGGGTCTGTCCAGGTGCAGTCAGGGAGCGCAGCGAGGGCTGCGGATGTGGGGTTGGCACAGGACTTCCGCCCACAGGGCGGGGCAACTGCAGCCTTTACAGAAGGCTGGGGTTGCTGGGGTCACCAAGTACTAACCAGGCCTGACCCTGCTTAGCGTCCGAGATCAGCCAAGACCAGGCGCGTTCAGGGTGGTACCGCCGTAGACAAGGAAGAAAAGGTGGTGCAGAGCTGGGGAGAGTGAGGGCACCCTGGGGCCCACATCTGAGAGCAAAAGGACGTCACCGCTCTTCTGCCCGAGGTGGCCTTGGTGGGGGCAAGTGGAAAATGACTTTTTCACGCCCAGTTCTAACCCAAGCTCGTTTCCAGACCCAGAGCCCACCCAGGGAAGGGGGACCAGGGTCCCGCAGCAGTTTCTGCAAGGAGAGCGCGGGGTGACTGGCAGACCCCGCCCCTGGGTGACCTGCGGACCCCCGTGGGCCCTGGGCGAGTCTCTCTGCAGGAGAGCGGTGGGAGGGGTGCAGCTCTGCTGTGGGGGCTCCTCTCACGGGTAGTTTTTAAAATAGCAAATGGGCCATGAGCACGGGCACCCACGCCGCCTCCCCACGCCTGAAGGACCTGCCACCCCTTCTCAAGGCCCTGGCAGCCTCCTGGTGGGGGTGACACATTCTTAATAATGTATCGGGGTGTTGGGGGGGGGGAGGGGATGGAGGTATGACTGCATGATGAGTACCAGGCGCACTGTCTGGAGAATGAGAACGGACGCGCTTGGGACTCTGACTCGGGGGGATGGGCGGGACATGGACAATGTATATGACCTAAACTTATGTACCCCCATGATGAGCTGAAATAAAAAAAAAAAAAAAAAGAGAGAAAAAAAAAATAATAATGTATCGGGGTGTTGACAGCCTGCTGTCTGGTCCCCCAAGTAAAAGGAGTTTGGAAATAAGATGCCTTCCCCCGATTGTCTGACCCTGTCATCCTGGACACTTATGGCAGACCGTGTCCTGCAGTCCCAGGAGTCCCCATCATGTGCTCGGTGACGTTGGAAGGATGACTCGCCTGTTCACCTCTGGCGTCATGTGTCTGCTCCTTTCCTGCGCAGCCTCGGTGACATAGGGACGAAGGTCAGGGTATGGCAGGACCCTCCCGAGGCCTCCCCAGAGCCCGGCTGGCTGCTGATGCCTCAGCCAGGTGCGCAGAGGCCACCCTGGCCGGCGGCACTGCGGGTCCCTTCCCCTCCCGGGGAGCAGGGGGGCGCCCTCCACACCATGATGGGGGTCCGGGCAGACGGGAGCGAGGGCTGGACAGAGCCCCTGGACGGTGCAGTTGTGTCCTGATTAGTCAGTGCAGCTGAGATCTGATTGTTCAGTGCAGCTGAGTCCTGATAGGTCAGTGCAGTTGTGCCCCGATTGCTCAGTGAGGCTGATTTCTGATTGGTCAGGGCAGCCGTGTCATGATTGGTCAGTGAAGCCGTGTCCTGATTGGTCAGTGTGGCTTAGTTCTGATTGGTCAGTGCAGCTGAGTCCTGATTGGTCAATACAGGAGAGTTCTTATTGGTCAGTGCAGCTGAGTCCTGATTGGTCAATACAGCTGAGTTCTGATTGGTCAGTGCAGCTGAGTCCTGATTGGTCAGTACGGCTGAGTCCTGATTGGTCAAGAGCGCTGTGTCCTGATTGGTCAAGAGCGCTGTGTCCTGATTGGTCGGTGCAGTTGGGTCCTGATTGGTCAGTGTGGCTGAGTCCTGATTGGTCAGTGCAGCTGAGTCCTGATTGGTCAGTGAGGCTGGGTTCCGATTGGTCAGAGCAGGTGAGTCCTGATTGGTCAGTAAGGCTGAGTTCTGATTGGTCAGTGCAGCTGAGTCCCGATTGGTCAATACAGCTGAGTCCTGATTGGTCAGTGTGGCCGAATCCTGATTGGTCAGTGCAGCTGAGTCCTGATTGGTCGGTGCAGTTGTGTCCTGATTGGTCAGTGAGGCTGAGTTCTGATTGGTCAGTGCAGGTGAGTCCTGATTGGTCAGTAAGGCTGAGTTCTGATTGGTCAGTGCTCCTGCATCCTGATTGGTCGATAGGGTTGAGTCTGATTGGTCAGTGCAGCTGAGTCCTGATTGGTCAGTGCAGCTGAGTCCTGATTGGTCAGTGGAGTTGTGTCCTGATTGGTCAGTGCGGCTGAGTTCTGATTGGTCAGTGTCGCTGAGGCCTGATTGGTCATTACAGCTGAGTCTTATTTTTCAGTGCAGCTGAGTCCTGATTGGTCGGTGCAGCTGAGTCTGATTGGACAGTGCAGATGTGTCCCGATTGGTCAGTGCAGCTGGGGAAACATGCTGTCCCAGCCAGGCAGGGACCTGACCAGAGCCACAGCCGTGTCCTGCGACCCTGTCCCTTCTCTCCCGGGGCAGGGCCTGCCCCAAGGCTAAAACCCGGGTCCGAGATGTGGGTGACCTTGAGGTCTGCTGAGGGACTTGGGAAGCCTCGCTCTGCAGAGGGAAACCTTCATCCTTTGTCGAGAGAAGAGAAGATTCTACCTGTTGGGCTGGCCTGAACCGCACAGGTGTGTGTGCTGAGTCATAGCGGGGAGGGGGCTGCTGCTGCCGTTGCGGAGTTGGCTCAGATGGAGACGCCGTGCCAGCCCGACGGGGCCCACCCTGCTTACGGGGCACTGGGGGAGACACCGGGTTGCATCCCTCACCGGGCGTGCACTGGGCAGACAGGCTGGAGACGGTGCCCAGGAAGGAGCCTACGTCCCCGCCCTCTGACCAGCCGGTGCAGTGTGGCAGCAGCTGCCCTCATCCTGGGGTAGGTTTGGGAATCTGCCCTGAGCCACGGACCTAGCGGGGTGGGGGCTGGGCAGACGGCAGCGCACCCGTCTGCACCCGGCCAGGCGCTGGGGTGGGGCCTGGCGCGCGCTGGGCCTGGGAGGAGCACCTGGTGCCCGGCAGGGGCCACCACACCCGCCTCCTCCGCCTTCCACGGCCCGCCAGGCCACAGGGCCACCTGAAGCCTTAAACGCGGAGGAGGGAAAGGCCCCGCCTCCCACTTTCCGGCGCTGCCTGGGCTTTCCCAGGTGGGCCGGGCGCCCCCAGCTGCACGGCCGGCTCTGGGACCCTCTGCCCGCGGCCCGGGGCGGGGCAGCCTTGGCAGGAGCTCCCGAGAGCCCGCACCCCTTCCAGGGGGCCGTGGGGCCCAGCGCACCCCCATCCCTGGGAGGGAAAGGAGGCGGGCTGAAGGCTGCGCTCCCTGGGACCCCTGAGGGCTTGCCCCCCAAGTTTCGCCCGAGGGCCGACCTCCTGGGCCCGCCTCCCGCCCCATCCTCCACCTGCCCGTCCACCCCCCACCCCTCCCATCCCCCATCTGCCCCGCCACACGCCAGACCCCCGCCTCCCCGGCGCCGCCTTCCCCGCCCCTCTCCGTCCTCTCCCCATCCCGGTCCTCCCGCCCCGCCCCGCCCTCGCCCGCTGTCCGGCTGCGCCCCCGTGTGGCCGCGGGGGGACGAGCGGAGCCGCGGCGCGGGGCTGGGGGGTGGGCGCGGACGGGAGGGGCGGGGCCGGGGAGGACAGGGGAGAGGAGTGGGGTCGGGGCCGGGGCACCCCGCGGTCCCGGGCGGGCCAAGCCTGACACTCCCCGCCAACAGCATCGTGACGGTCGTTGTCATGAGTCGCTGAACGTGGCTGGCGGAAACAGATCGTGCAGCGCGTGCTCGTGGTCCGCGGGGACAGCGCTAACACGCACTAGCTATTCTGGGCGTCCTCGTGGGGAAACTGAGACACACAAACCAGTGAAAAGGCCAAAGCGGGCCTGGGACTCAAACCCTGGACAGCACAAACCAGAGCTGGGCCCGAGCCCTCACCCAGCCCTCGCCAGACCCTCGCCTGGCCTGAATGTCAGCTTAGACCCACCTAAATGTGACACAGCAGTAACTACTCTTGACGACTGAACTGACGGACGCTTTGAATGTCAAAGTCTCAGGTAAGAGTAAAGGCAGACACGTTTTTCAATGCAATTACTATTAGTTTAGCCAACGTCGAGGGGACTCAAAGTGGTGGTGAGCAAGTTCCTGATTTTAGGTAAATTTCCTAGTGACGGGGGCTCGGCCTGCTCAGGGTCAGCCAAGTCCACCCAGAGCTTGAGACTGAGCCCGGGCTTTGGGTGCCTTGGACGGGTCTGGCGAGAGCTTCGATCACAGCTTCTGTCGCTGCTGGGGACAAGAGCCAGTGCAGCCCTAAATGGCCACGTGTGTGCCCGTTGCAGGGCTGGAGTCAGGGCCAGGTTGGTACCCCTGTACCCTGGGGATGGGATCCGTGCTGGCCCTGCGGTCCTTCAGGTGGGGAGGCAGGCCCTGGCCTGGGACAGTGCCCTCTCCTCCCGGGAACATGCAGCCCTCCCTGGTTGGCAGAGGCTGCTCCATCTGCAGCGTTCGGTGAGGTGACAGAGGCCAAATAAGTCCTTGCGGGCAGCGGGGTGGGCAGAGCTTTGGCCTGATCCCTGCCACAGGCTGGCTGGAGGTCCCTTGCCTAAGAGAACTGAGGGTCACACCCCCTGGGCCAGAGGCCTGGCTGCAGAGGAGGTGCAGGGATTTCCTTCCCCGGGCTGCTTGGGGCCCGGAGACTTTGCACCTCTGTGCAGGAGACCAACAGGGGCTGGGACTCGGGCGCCCGCGGCCTGCTTCCCCGGTCTTGGAGCAGCGTCTCCATCTGTTATGGCAACTGTCCCAGTTTGCCCGGGACCTTTGCTGCTAAACTGGGGGCTTTCCCCTCTTCCCCCAAGTTCTGCAACACGCTTAGAAGCAGCTACTTACTCGCCTCCGACACTTGACTACAGATGTAACTGTAGGTGACAATTTTAGTATTTTGCCACTATTTGCCAGTCCTGTGGGCAATGAGCACCCAGGACCTCGGGAAGCAGGGTGTGAATGCCCTGCAGGTCGGAGCAGAGAACCTATTCCGGACACCCAGAGATGATTCAGAGAGCCTGTGCCTGGGGTCCTGCCCCAGGAGCGGCCCTGGGTCTGTCCAGGTGCAGTCAGGGAGCGCAGCGAGGGCTGCGGATGTGGGGTTGGCACAGGACTTCCGCCCACAGGGCGGGGCAACTGCAGCCTTTACAGAAGGCTGGGGTTGCTGGGGTCACCAAGTACTAACCAGGCCTGACCCTGCTTAGCGTCCGAGATCAGCCAAGACCAGGCGCGTTCAGGGTGGTACCGCCGTAGACAAGGAAGAAAAGGTGGTGCAGAGCTGGGGAGAGTGAGGGCACCCTGGGGCCCACATCTGAGAGCAAAAGGACGTCACCGCTCTTCTGCCCGAGGTGGCCTTGGTGGGGGCAAGTGGAAAATGACTTTTTCACGCCCAGTTCTAACCCAAGCTCGTTTCCAGACCCAGAGCCCACCCAGGGAAGGGGGACCAGGGTCCCGCAGCAGTTTCTGCAAGGAGAGCGCGGGGTGACTGGCAGACCCCGCCCCTGGGTGACCTGCGGACCCCCGTGGGCCCTGGGCGAGTCTCTCTGCAGGAGAGCGGTGGGAGGGGTGCAGCTCTGCTGTGGGGGCTCCTCTCACGGGTAGTTTTTAAAATAGCAAATGGGCCATGAGCACGGGCACCCACGCCGCCTCCCCACGCCTGAAGGACCTGCCACCCCTTCTCAAGGCCCTGGCAGCCTCCTGGTGGGGGTGACACATTCTTAATAATGTATCGGGGTGTTGGGGGGGGGAGGGGATGGAGGTATGACTGCATGATGAGTACCAGGCGCACTGTCTGGAGAATGAGAACGGACGCGCTTGGGACTCTGACTCGGGGGGATGGGCGGGACATGGACAATGTATATGACCTAAACTTATGTACCCCCATGATGAGCTGAAATAAAAAAAAAAAAAAAAAGAGAGAAAAAAAAAATAATAATGTATCGGGGTGTTGACAGCCTGCTGTCTGGTCCCCCAAGTAAAAGGAGTTTGGAAATAAGATGCCTTCCCCCGATTGTCTGACCCTGTCATCCTGGACACTTATGGCAGACCGTGTCCTGCAGTCCCAGGAGTCCCCATCATGTGCTCGGTGACGTTGGAAGGATGACTCGCCTGTTCACCTCTGGCGTCATGTGTCTGCTCCTTTCCTGCGCAGCCTCGGTGACATAGGGACGAAGGTCAGGGTATGGCAGGACCCTCCCGAGGCCTCCCCAGAGCCCGGCTGGCTGCTGATGCCTCAGCCAGGTGCGCAGAGGCCACCCTGGCCGGCGGCACTGCGGGTCCCTTCCCCTCCCGGGGAGCAGGGGGGCGCCCTCCACACCATGATGGGGGTCCGGGCAGACGGGAGCGAGGGCTGGACAGAGCCCCTGGACGGTGCAGTTGTGTCCTGATTAGTCAGTGCAGCTGAGATCTGATTGTTCAGTGCAGCTGAGTCCTGATAGGTCAGTGCAGTTGTGCCCCGATTGCTCAGTGAGGCTGATTTCTGATTGGTCAGGGCAGCCGTGTCATGATTGGTCAGTGAAGCCGTGTCCTGATTGGTCAGTGTGGCTTAGTTCTGATTGGTCAGTGCAGCTGAGTCCTGATTGGTCAATACAGGAGAGTTCTTATTGGTCAGTGCAGCTGAGTCCTGATTGGTCAATACAGCTGAGTTCTGATTGGTCAGTGCAGCTGAGTCCTGATTGGTCAGTACGGCTGAGTCCTGATTGGTCAAGAGCGCTGTGTCCTGATTGGTCAAGAGCGCTGTGTCCTGATTGGTCGGTGCAGTTGGGTCCTGATTGGTCAGTGTGGCTGAGTCCTGATTGGTCAGTGCAGCTGAGTCCTGATTGGTCAGTGAGGCTGGGTTCCGATTGGTCAGAGCAGGTGAGTCCTGATTGGTCAGTAAGGCTGAGTTCTGATTGGTCAGTGCAGCTGAGTCCCGATTGGTCAATACAGCTGAGTCCTGATTGGTCAGTGTGGCCGAATCCTGATTGGTCAGTGCAGCTGAGTCCTGATTGGTCGGTGCAGTTGTGTCCTGATTGGTCAGTGAGGCTGAGTTCTGATTGGTCAGTGCAGGTGAGTCCTGATTGGTCAGTAAGGCTGAGTTCTGATTGGTCAGTGCTCCTGCATCCTGATTGGTCGATAGGGTTGAGTCTGATTGGTCAGTGCAGCTGAGTCCTGATTGGTCAGTGGAGTTGTGTCCTGATTGGTCAGTGCGGCTGAGTTCTGATTGGTCAGTGTAGCTGAGGCCTGATTGGTCATTACAGCTGAGTCTTATTTTTCAGTGCAGCTGAGTCCTGATTGGTCGGTGCAGCTGAGTCTGATTGGACAGTGCAGATGTGTCCCGATTGGTCAGTGCAGCTGGGGAAACATGCTGTCCCAGCCAGGCAGGGACCTGACCAGAGCCACAGCCGTGTCCTGCGACCCTGTCCCTTCTCTCCCGGGGCAGGGCCTGCCCCAAGGCTAAAACCCGGGTCCGAGATGTGGGTGACCTTGAGGTCTGCTGAGGGACTTGGGAAGCCTCGCTCTGCAGAGGGAAACCTTCATCCTTTGTCGAGAGAAGAGAAGATTCTACCTGTTGGGCTGGCCTGAACCGCACAGGTGTGTGTGCTGAGTCATAGCGGGGAGGGGGCTGCTGCTGCCGTTGCGGAGTTGGCTCAGATGGAGACGCCGTGCCAGCCCGACGGGGCCCACCCTGCTTACGGGGCACTGGGGGAGACACCGGGTTGCATCCCTCACCGGGCGTGCACTGGGCAGACAGGCTGGAGACGGTGCCCAGGAAGGAGCCTACGTCCCCGCCCTCTGACCAGCCGGTGCAGTGTGGCAGCAGCTGCCCTCATCCTGGGGTAGGTTTGGGAATCTGCCCTGAGCCACGGACCTAGCGGGGTGGGGGCTGGGCAGACGGCAGCGCACCCGTCTGCACCCGGCCAGGCGCTGGGGTGGGGCCTGGCGCGCGCTGGGCCTGGGAGGAGCACCTGGTGCCCGGCAGGGGCCACCACACCCGCCTCCTCCGCCTTCCACGGCCCGCCAGGCCACAGGGCCACCTGAAGCCTTAAACGCGGAGGAGGGAAAGGCCCCGCCTCCCACTTTCCGGCGCTGCCTGGGCTTTCCCAGGTGGGCCGGGCGCCCCCAGCTGCACGGCCGGCTCTGGGACCCTCTGCCCGCGGCCCGGGGCGGGGCAGCCTTGGCAGGAGCTCCCGAGAGCCCGCACCCCTTCCAGGGGGCCGTGGGGCCCAGCGCACCCCCATCCCTGGGAGGGAAAGGAGGCGGGCTGAAGGCTGCGCTCCCTGGGACCCCTGAGGGCTTGCCCCCCAAGTTTCGCCCGAGGGCCGACCTCCTGGGCCCGCCTCCCGCCCCATCCTCCACCTGCCCGTCCACCCCCCACCCCTCCCATCCCCCATCTGCCCCGCCACACGCCAGACCCCCGCCTCCCCGGCGCCGCCTTCCCCGCCCCTCTCCGTCCTCTCCCCATCCCGGTCCTCCCGCCCCGCCCCGCCCTCGCCCGCTGTCCGGCTGCGCCCCCGTGTGGCCGCGGGGGGACGAGCGGAGCCGCGGCGCGGGGCTGGGGGGTGGGCGCGGACGGGAGGGGCGGGGCCGGGGAGGACAGGGGAGAGGAGTGGGGTCGGGGCCGGGGCACCCCGCGGTCCCGGGCGGGCCAAGCCTGACACTCCCCGCCAACAGCATCGTGACGGTCGTTGTCATGAGTCGCTGAACGTGGCTGGCGGAAACAGATCGTGCAGCGCGTGCTCGTGGTCCGCGGGGACAGCGCTAACACGCACTAGCTATTCTGGGCGTCCTCGTGGGGAAACTGAGACACACAAACCAGTGAAAAGGCCAAAGCGGGCCTGGGACTCAAACCCTGGACAGCACAAACCAGAGCTGGGCCCGAGCCCTCACCCAGCCCTCGCCAGACCCTCGCCTGGCCTGAATGTCAGCTTAGACCCACCTAAATGTGACACAGCAGTAACTACTCTTGACGACTGAACTGACGGACGCTTTGAATGTCAAAGTCTCAGGTAAGAGTAAAGGCAGACACGTTTTTCAATGCAATTACTATTAGTTTAGCCAACGTCGAGGGGACTCAAAGTGGTGGTGAGCAAGTTCCTGATTTTAGGTAAATTTCCTAGTGACGGGGGCTCGGCCTGCTCAGGGTCAGCCAAGTCCACCCAGAGCTTGAGACTGAGCCCGGGCTTTGGGTGCCTTGGACGGGTCTGGCGAGAGCTTCGATCACAGCTTCTGTCGCTGCTGGGGACAAGAGCCAGTGCAGCCCTAAATGGCCACGTGTGTGCCCGTTGCAGGGCTGGAGTCAGGGCCAGGTTGGTACCCCTGTACCCTGGGGATGGGATCCGTGCTGGCCCTGCGGTCCTTCAGGTGGGGAGGCAGGCCCTGGCCTGGGACAGTGCCCTCTCCTCCCGGGAACATGCAGCCCTCCCTGGTTGGCAGAGGCTGCTCCATCTGCAGCGTTCGGTGAGGTGACAGAGGCCAAATAAGTCCTTGCGGGCAGCGGGGTGGGCAGAGCTTTGGCCTGATCCCTGCCACAGGCTGGCTGGAGGTCCCTTGCCTAAGAGAACTGAGGGTCACACCCCCTGGGCCAGAGGCCTGGCTGCAGAGGAGGTGCAGGGATTTCCTTCCCCGGGCTGCTTGGGGCCCGGAGACTTTGCACCTCTGTGCAGGAGACCAACAGGGGCTGGGACTCGGGCGCCCGCGGCCTGCTTCCCCGGTCTTGGAGCAGCGTCTCCATCTGTTATGGCAACTGTCCCAGTTTGCCCGGGACCTTTGCTGCTAAACTGGGGGCTTTCCCCTCTTCCCCCAAGTTCTGCAACACGCTTAGAAGCAGCTACTTACTCGCCTCCGACACTTGACTACAGATGTAACTGTAGGTGACAATTTTAGTATTTTGCCACTATTTGCCAGTCCTGTGGGCAATGAGCACCCAGGACCTCGGGAAGCAGGGTGTGAATGCCCTGCAGGTCGGAGCAGAGAACCTATTCCGGACACCCAGAGATGATTCAGAGAGCCTGTGCCTGGGGTCCTGCCCCAGGAGCGGCCCTGGGTCTGTCCAGGTGCAGTCAGGGAGCGCAGCGAGGGCTGCGGATGTGGGGTTGGCACAGGACTTCCGCCCACAGGGCGGGGCAACTGCAGCCTTTACAGAAGGCTGGGGTTGCTGGGGTCACCAAGTACTAACCAGGCCTGACCCTGCTTAGCGTCCGAGATCAGCCAAGACCAGGCGCGTTCAGGGTGGTACCGCCGTAGACAAGGAAGAAAAGGTGGTGCAGAGCTGGGGAGAGTGAGGGCACCCTGGGGCCCACATCTGAGAGCAAAAGGACGTCACCGCTCTTCTGCCCGAGGTGGCCTTGGTGGGGGCAAGTGGAAAATGACTTTTTCACGCCCAGTTCTAACCCAAGCTCGTTTCCAGACCCAGAGCCCACCCAGGGAAGGGGGACCAGGGTCCCGCAGCAGTTTCTGCAAGGAGAGCGCGGGGTGACTGGCAGACCCCGCCCCTGGGTGACCTGCGGACCCCCGTGGGCCCTGGGCGAGTCTCTCTGCAGGAGAGCGGTGGGAGGGGTGCAGCTCTGCTGTGGGGGCTCCTCTCACGGGTAGTTTTTAAAATAGCAAATGGGCCATGAGCACGGGCACCCACGCCGCCTCCCCACGCCTGAAGGACCTGCCACCCCTTCTCAAGGCCCTGGCAGCCTCCTGGTGGGGGTGACACATTCTTAATAATGTATCGGGGTGTTGGGGGGGGGAGGGGATGGAGGTATGACTGCATGATGAGTACCAGGCGCACTGTCTGGAGAATGAGAACGGACGCGCTTGGGACTCTGACTCGGGGGGATGGGCGGGACATGGACAATGTATATGACCTAAACTTATGTACCCCCATGATGAGCTGAAATAAAAAAAAAAAAAAAAAGAGAGAAAAAAAAAATAATAATGTATCGGGGTGTTGACAGCCTGCTGTCTGGTCCCCCAAGTAAAAGGAGTTTGGAAATAAGATGCCTTCCCCCGATTGTCTGACCCTGTCATCCTGGACACTTATGGCAGACCGTGTCCTGCAGTCCCAGGAGTCCCCATCATGTGCTCGGTGACGTTGGAAGGATGACTCGCCTGTTCACCTCTGGCGTCATGTGTCTGCTCCTTTCCTGCGCAGCCTCGGTGACATAGGGACGAAGGTCAGGGTATGGCAGGACCCTCCCGAGGCCTCCCCAGAGCCCGGCTGGCTGCTGATGCCTCAGCCAGGTGCGCAGAGGCCACCCTGGCCGGCGGCACTGCGGGTCCCTTCCCCTCCCGGGGAGCAGGGGGGCGCCCTCCACACCATGATGGGGGTCCGGGCAGACGGGAGCGAGGGCTGGACAGAGCCCCTGGACGGTGCAGTTGTGTCCTGATTAGTCAGTGCAGCTGAGATCTGATTGTTCAGTGCAGCTGAGTCCTGATAGGTCAGTGCAGTTGTGCCCCGATTGCTCAGTGAGGCTGATTTCTGATTGGTCAGGGCAGCCGTGTCATGATTGGTCAGTGAAGCCGTGTCCTGATTGGTCAGTGTGGCTTAGTTCTGATTGGTCAGTGCAGCTGAGTCCTGATTGGTCAATACAGGAGAGTTCTTATTGGTCAGTGCAGCTGAGTCCTGATTGGTCAATACAGCTGAGTTCTGATTGGTCAGTGCAGCTGAGTCCTGATTGGTCAGTACGGCTGAGTCCTGATTGGTCAAGAGCGCTGTGTCCTGATTGGTCAAGAGCGCTGTGTCCTGATTGGTCGGTGCAGTTGGGTCCTGATTGGTCAGTGTGGCTGAGTCCTGATTGGTCAGTGCAGCTGAGTCCTGATTGGTCAGTGAGGCTGGGTTCCGATTGGTCAGAGCAGGTGAGTCCTGATTGGTCAGTAAGGCTGAGTTCTGATTGGTCAGTGCAGCTGAGTCCCGATTGGTCAATACAGCTGAGTCCTGATTGGTCAGTGTGGCCGAATCCTGATTGGTCAGTGCAGCTGAGTCCTGATTGGTCGGTGCAGTTGTGTCCTGATTGGTCAGTGAGGCTGAGTTCTGATTGGTCAGTGCAGGTGAGTCCTGATTGGTCAGTAAGGCTGAGTTCTGATTGGTCAGTGCTCCTGCATCCTGATTGGTCGATAGGGTTGAGTCTGATTGGTCAGTGCAGCTGAGTCCTGATTGGTCAGTGGAGTTGTGTCCTGATTGGTCAGTGCGGCTGAGTTCTGATTGGTCAGTGTAGCTGAGGCCTGATTGGTCATTACAGCTGAGTCTTATTTTTCAGTGCAGCTGAGTCCTGATTGGTCGGTGCAGCTGAGTCTGATTGGACAGTGCAGATGTGTCCCGATTGGTCAGTGCAGCTGGGGAAACATGCTGTCCCAGCCAGGCAGGGACCTGACCAGAGCCACAGCCGTGTCCTGCGACCCTGTCCCTTCTCTCCCGGGGCAGGGCCTGCCCCAAGGCTAAAACCCGGGTCCGAGATGTGGGTGACCTTGAGGTCTGCTGAGGGACTTGGGAAGCCTCGCTCTGCAGAGGGAAACCTTCATCCTTTGTCGAGAGAAGAGAAGATTCTACCTGTTGGGCTGGCCTGAACCGCACAGGTGTGTGTGCTGAGTCATAGCGGGGAGGGGGCTGCTGCTGCCGTTGCGGAGTTGGCTCAGATGGAGACGCCGTGCCAGCCCGACGGGGCCCACCCTGCTTACGGGGCACTGGGGGAGACACCGGGTTGCATCCCTCACCGGGCGTGCACTGGGCAGACAGGCTGGAGACGGTGCCCAGGAAGGAGCCTACGTCCCCGCCCTCTGACCAGCCGGTGCAGTGTGGCAGCAGCTGCCCTCATCCTGGGGTAGGTTTGGGAATCTGCCCTGAGCCACGGACCTAGCGGGGTGGGGGCTGGGCAGACGGCAGCGCACCCGTCTGCACCCGGCCAGGCGCTGGGGTGGGGCCTGGCGCGCGCTGGGCCTGGGAGGAGCACCTGGTGCCCGGCAGGGGCCACCACACCCGCCTCCTCCGCCTTCCACGGCCCGCCAGGCCACAGGGCCACCTGAAGCCTTAAACGCGGAGGAGGGAAAGGCCCCGCCTCCCACTTTCCGGCGCTGCCTGGGCTTTCCCAGGTGGGCCGGGCGCCCCCAGCTGCACGGCCGGCTCTGGGACCCTCTGCCCGCGGCCCGGGGCGGGGCAGCCTTGGCAGGAGCTCCCGAGAGCCCGCACCCCTTCCAGGGGGCCGTGGGGCCCAGCGCACCCCCATCCCTGGGAGGGAAAGGAGGCGGGCTGAAGGCTGCGCTCCCTGGGACCCCTGAGGGCTTGCCCCCCAAGTTTCGCCCGAGGGCCGACCTCCTGGGCCCGCCTCCCGCCCCATCCTCCACCTGCCCGTCCACCCCCCACCCCTCCCATCCCCCATCTGCCCCGCCACACGCCAGACCCCCGCCTCCCCGGCGCCGCCTTCCCCGCCCCTCTCCGTCCTCTCCCCATCCCGGTCCTCCCGCCCCGCCCCGCCCTCGCCCGCTGTCCGGCTGCGCCCCCGTGTGGCCGCGGGGGGACGAGCGGAGCCGCGGCGCGGGGCTGGGGGGTGGGCGCGGACGGGAGGGGCGGGGCCGGGGCGGACAGGGGAGAGGAGTGGGGTCGGGGTCGGGGCCGGGGCACCCCGCGGTCCCGGGCGGGCCAAGCCTGACACTCCCCGCCAACAGCATCGTGACGGTCGTTGTCATGAGTCGCTGAACGTGGCTGGCGGAAACAGATCGTGCAGCGCGTGCTCGTGGTCCGCGGGGACAGCGCTAACACGCACTAGCTATTCTGGGCGTCCTCGTGGGGAAACTGAGACACACAAACCAGTGAAAAGGCCAAAGCGGGCCTGGGACTCAAACCCTGGACAGCACAAACCAGAGCTGGGCCCGAGCCCTCACCCAGCCCTCGCCAGACCCTCGCCTGGCCTGAATGTCGGGTTAGACCCACCTAAATGTGACACAGCAGTAACTACTCTTGACGACTGAACTGACGGACGCTTTGAATGTCAAAGTCTCAGGTAAGAGTAAAGGCAGACACGTTTTTCAATGCAATTACTATTAGTTTAGCCAACGTCGAGGGGACTCAAAGTGGTGGTGAGCAAGTTCCTGATTTTAGGTAAATTTCCTAGTGACGGGGGCTCAGCCTGCTCAGGGTCAGCCAAGTCCACCCAGAGCTTGAGACTGAGCCCGGGCTTTGGGTGCCTTGGACGGGTCTGGCGAGAGCTTCGATCACAGCTTCTGTCGCTGCTGGGGACAAGAGCCAGTGCAGCCCTAAATGGCCACGTGTGTGCCCGTTGCAGGGCTGGAGTCAGGGCCAGGTTGGTACCCCTGTACCCTGGGGATGGGATCCGTGCTGGCCCTGCGGTCCTTCAGGTGGGGAGTCAGGCCCTGGCCTGGGACAGTGCCCTCTCCTCCCGGGAACATGCAGCCCTCCCTGGTTGGCAGAGGCTGCTCCATCTGCAGCGTTCGGTGAGGTGACAGAGGCCAAATAAGTCCTTGCGGGCAGCGGGGTGGGCAGAGCTTTGGCCTGATCCCTGCCACAGGCTGGCTGGAGGTCCCTTGCCTAAGAGAACTGAGGGTCACACCCCCTGGGCCAGAGGCCTGGCTGCAGAGGAGGTGCAGGGATTTCCTTCCCCGGGCTGCTTGGGGCCCGGAGACTTTGCACCTCTGTGCAGGAGACCAACAGGGGCTGGGACTCGGGCGCCCGCGGCCTGCTTCCCCGGTCTTGGAGCAGCGTCTCCATCTGTTATGGCAACTGTCCCAGTTTGCCCGGGACCTTTGCTGCTAAACTGGGGGCTTTCCCCTCTTCCCCCAAGTTCTGCAACACGCTTAGAAGCAGCTACTTACTCGCCTCCGACACTTGACTACAGATGTAACTGTAGGTGACAATTTTAGTATTTTGCCACTATTTGCCAGTCCTGTGGGCAATGAGCACCCAGGACCTCGGGAAGCAGGGTGTGAATGCCCTGCAGGTCGGAGCAGAGAACCTATTCCGGACACCCAGAGATGATTCAGAGAGCCTGTGCCTGGGGTCCTGCCCCAGGAGCGGCCCTGGGTCTGTCCAGGTGCAGTCAGGGAGCGCAGCGAGGGCTGCGGATGTGGGGTTGGCACAGGACTTCCGCCCACAGGGCGGGGCAACTGCAGCCTTTACAGAAGGCTGGGGTTGCTGGGGTCACCAAGTCCTAACCAGGCCTGACCCTGCTTAGCGTCCGAGATCAGCCAAGACCAGGCGCGTTCAGGGTGGTACCGCCGTAGACAAGGAAGAAAAGGTGGTGCAGAGCTGGGGAGAGTGAGGGCACCCTGGGGCCCACATCTGAGAGCAAAAGGACGTCACCGCTCTTCTGCCCGAGGTGGCCTTGGTGGGGGCAAGTGGAAAATGACTTTTTCACGCCCAGTTCTAACCCAAGCTCGTTTCCAGACCCAGAGCCCACCCAGGGAAGGGGGACCAGGGTCCCGCAGCAGTTTCTGCAAGGAGAGCGCGGGGTGACTGGCAGACCCCGCCCCTGGGTGACCTGCGGACCCCCGTGGGCCCTGGGCGAGTCTCTCTGCAGGAGAGCGGTGGGAGGGGTGCAGCTCTGCTGTGGGGGCTCCTCTCACGGGTAGTTTTTAAAATAGCAAATGGGCCATGAGCACGGGCACCCACGCCGCCTCCCCACGCCTGAAGGACCTGCCACCCCTTCTCAAGGCCCTGGCAGCCTCCTGGTGGGGGTGACACATTCTTAATAATGTATCGGGGTGTTGGGGGGGGAGGGGATGGAGGTATGACTGCATGATGAGTACCAGGCGCACTGTCTGGAGAATGAGAACGGACGCGCTTGGGACTCTGACTCGGGGGGATGGGCGGGACATGGACAATGTATATGACCTAAACTTATGTACCCCCATGATGAGCTGAAATAAAAAAAAAAAAAAAAAAGAGAGAAAAAAAAAATAATAATGTATCGGGGTGTTGACAGCCTGCTGTCTGGTCCCCCAAGTAAAAGGAGTTTGGAAATAAGATGCCTTCCCCCGATTGTCTGACCCTGTCATCCTGGACACTTATGGCAGACCGTGTCCTGCAGTCCCAGGAGTCCCCATCATGTGCTCGGTGACGTTGGAAGGATGACTCGCCTGTTCACCTCTGGCGTCATGTGTCTGCTCCTTTCCTGCGCAGCCTCGGTGACATAGGGACGAAGGTCAGGGTATGGCAGGACCCTCCCGAGGCCTCCCCAGAGCCCGGCTGGCTGCTGATGCCTCAGCCAGGTGCGCAGAGGCCACCCTGGCCGGCGGCACTGCGGGTCCCTTCCCCTCCCGGGGAGCAGGGGGGCGCCCTCCACACCATGATGGGGGTCCGGGCAGACGGGAGCGAGGGCTGGACAGAGCCCCTGGACGGTGCAGTTGTGTCCTGATTAGTCAGTGCAGCTGAGATCTGATTGTTCAGTGCAGCTGAGTCCTGATAGGTCAGTGCAGTTGTGCCCCGATTGCTCAGTGAGGCTGATTTCTGATTGGTCAGGGCAGCCGTGTCATGATTGGTCAGTGAAGCCGTGTCCTGATTGGTCAGTGTGGCTTAGTTCTGATTGGTCAGTGCAGCTGAGTCCTGATTGGTCAATACAGGAGAGTTCTTATTGGTCAGTGCAGCTGAGTCCTGATTGGTCAATACAGCTGAGTTCTGATTGGTCAGTGCAGCTGAGTCCTGATTGGTCAGTACGGCTGAGTCCTGATTGGTCAAGAGCGCTGTGTCCTGATTGGTCAAGAGCGCTGTGTCCTGATTGGTCGGTGCAGTTGGGTCCTGATTGGTCAGTGTGGCTGAGTCCTGATTGGTCAGTGCAGCTGAGTCCTGATTGGTCAGTGAGGCTGGGTTCCGATTGGTCAGAGCAGGTGAGTCCTGATTGGTCAGTAAGGCTGAGTTCTGATTGGTCAGTGCAGCTGAGTCCCGATTGGTCAATACAGCTGAGTCCTGATTGGTCAGTGTGGCCGAATC
The DNA here is from genome assembly GCF_020740605.2 of Lemur catta. Taxonomy (NCBI): domain Eukaryota; kingdom Metazoa; phylum Chordata; class Mammalia; order Primates; family Lemuridae; genus Lemur; species Lemur catta. The sequence goes on along the minus strand of NC_059136.1, from coordinate 235,964 downwards.
CTGATTGGTCAGTGCAGCTGCGTCCTGATTGGTCGGTGCAGTTGTGTCCTGATTGGTCAGTGAGGCTGAGTTCTGATTGGTCAGTGCAGGTGAGTCCTGATTGGTCAGTAAGGCTGAGTTCTGATTGGTCAGTGCTCCTGCATCCTGATTGGTCGATAGGGTTGAGTCTGATTGGTCAGTGCAGCTGAGTCCTGATTGGTCAGTGCAGCTGAGTCCTGATTGGTCAGTGGAGTTGTGTCCTGATTGGTCAGTGCGGCTGAGTTCTGATTGGTCAGTGTCGCTGAGGCCTGATTGGTCATTACAGCTGAGTCTTATTTTTCAGTGCAGCTGAGTCCTGATTGGTCGGTGCAGCTGAGTCTGATTGGACAGTGCAGATGTGTCCCGATTGGTCAGTGCAGCTGGGGAAACATGCTGTCCCAGCCAGGCAGGGACCTGACCAGAGCCACAGCCGTGTCCTGCGACCCTGTCCCTTCTCTCCCGGGGCAGGGCCTGCCCCAAGGCTAAAACCCGGGTCCGAGATGTGGGTGACCTTGAGGTCTGCTGAGGGACTTGGGAAGCCTCGCTCTGCAGAGGGAAACCTTCATCCTTTGTCGAGAGAAGAGAAGATTCTACCTGTTGGGCTGGCCTGAACCGCACAGGTGTGTGTGCTGAGTCATAGCGGGGAGGGGGCTGCTGCTGCCGTTGCGGAGTTGGCTCAGATGGAGACGCCGTGCCAGCCCGACGGGGCCCACCCTGCTTACGGGGCACTGGGGGAGACACCGGGTTGCATCCCTCACCGGGCGTGCACTGGGCAGACAGGCTGGAGACGGTGCCCAGGAAGGAGCCTACGTCCCCGCCCTCTGACCAGCCGGTGCAGTGTGGCAGCAGCTGCCCTCATCCTGGGGTAGGTTTGGGAATCTGCCCTGAGCCACGGACCTAGCGGGGTGGGGGCTGGGCAGACGGCAGCGCACCCGTCTGCACCCGGCCAGGCGCTGGGGTGGGGCCTGGCGCGCGCTGGGCCTGGGAGGAGCACCTGGTGCCCGGCAGGGGCCACCACACCCGCCTCCTCCGCCTTCCACGGCCCGCCAGGCCACAGGGCCACCTGAAGCCTTAAACGCGGAGGAGGGAAAGGCCCCGCCTCCCACTTTCCGGCGCTGCCTGGGCTTTCCCAGGTGGGCCGGGCGCCCCCAGCTGCACGGCCGGCTCTGGGACCCTCTGCCCGCGGCCCGGGGCGGGGCAGCCTTGGCAGGAGCTCCCGAGAGCCCGCACCCCTTCCAGGGGGCCGTGGGGCCCAGCGCACCCCCATCCCTGGGAGGGAAAGGAGGCGGGCTGAAGGCTGCGCTCCCTGGGACCCCTGAGGGCTTGCCCCCCAAGTTTCGCCCGAGGGCCGACCTCCTGGGCCCGCCTCCCGCCCCATCCTCCACCTGCCCGTCCACCCCCCACCCCTCCCATCCCCCATCTGCCCCGCCACACGCCAGACCCCCGCCTCCCCGGCGCCGCCTTCCCCGCCCCTCTCCGTCCTCTCCCCATCCCGGTCCTCCCGCCCCGCCCCGCCCTCGCCCGCTGTCCGGCTGCGCCCCCGTGTGGCCGCGGGGGGACGAGCGGAGCCGCGGCGCGGGGCTGGGGGGTGGGCGCGGACGGGAGGGGCGGGGCCGGGGCGGACAGGGGAGAGGAGTGGGGTCGGGGTCGGGGCCGGGGCACCCCGCGGTCCCGGGCGGGCCAAGCCTGACACTCCCCGCCAACAGCATCGTGACGGTCGTTGTCATGAGTCGCTGAACGTGGCTGGCGGAAACAGATCGTGCAGCGCGTGCTCGTGGTCCGCGGGGACAGCGCTAACACGCACTAGCTATTCTGGGCGTCCTCGTGGGGAAACTGAGACACACAAACCAGTGAAAAGGCCAAAGCGGGCCTGGGACTCAAACCCTGGACAGCACAAACCAGAGCTGGGCCCGAGCCCTCACCCAGCCCTCGCCAGACCCTCGCCTGGCCTGAATGTCAGCTTAGACCCACCTAAATGTGACACAGCAGTAACTACTCTTGACGACTGAACTGACGGACGCTTTGAATGTCAAAGTCTCAGGTAAGAGTAAAGGCAGACACGTTTTTCAATGCAATTACTATTAGTTTAGCCAACGTCGAGGGGACTCAAAGTGGTGGTGAGCAAGTTCCTGATTTTAGGTAAATTTCCTAGTGACGGGGGCTCAGCCTGCTCAGGGTCAGCCAAGTCCACCCAGAGCTTGAGACTGAGCCCGGGCTTTGGGTGCCTTGGACGGGTCTGGCGAGAGCTTCGATCACAGCTTCTGTCGCTGCTGGGGACAAGAGCCAGTGCAGCCCTAAATGCCCACGTGTGTGCCCGTTGCAGGGCTGGAGTCAGGGCCAGGTTGGTACCCCTGTACCCTGGGGATGGGATCCGTGCTGGCCCTGCGGTCCTTCAGGTGGGGAGGCAGGCCCTGGCCTGGGACAGTGCCCTCTCCTCCCGGGAACATGCAGCCCTCCCTGGTTGGCAGAGGCTGCTCCATCTGCAGCGTTCGGTGAGGTGACAGAGGCCAAATAAGTCCTTGCGGGCAGCGGGGTGGGCAGAGCTTTGGCCTGATCCCTGCCACAGGCTGGCTGGAGGTCCCTTGCCTAAGAGAACTGAGGGTCACACCCCCTGGGCCAGAGGCCTGGCTGCAGAGGAGGTGCAGGGATTTCCTTCCCCGGGCTGCTTGGGGCCCGGAGACTTTGCACCTCTGTGCAGGAGACCAACAGGGGCTGGGACTCGGGCGCCCGCGGCCTGCTTCCCCGGTCTTGGAGCAGCGTCTCCATCTGTTATGGCAACTGTCCCAGTTTGCCCGGGACCTTTGCTGCTAAACTGGGGGCTTTCCCCTCTTCCCCCAAGTTCTGCAACACGCTTAGAAGCAGCTACTTACTCGCCTCCGACACTTGACTACAGATGTAACTGTAGGTGACAATTTTAGTATTTTGCCACTATTTGCCAGTCCTGTGGGCAATGAGCACCCAGGACCTCGGGAAGCAGGGTGTGAATGCCCTGCAGGTCGGAGCAGAGAACCTATTCCGGACACCCAGAGATGATTCAGAGAGCCTGTGCCTGGGGTCCTGCCCCAGGAGCGGCCCTGGGTCTGTCCAGGTGCAGTCAGGGAGCGCAGCGAGGGCTGCGGATGTGGGGTTGGCACAGGACTTCCGCCCACAGGGCGGGGCAACTGCAGCCTTTACAGAAGGCTGGGGTTGCTGGGGTCACCAAGTACTAACCAGGCCTGACCCTGCTTAGCGTCCGAGATCAGCCAAGACCAGGCGCGTTCAGGGTGGTACCGCCGTAGACAAGGAAGAAAAGGTGGTGCAGAGCTGGGGAGAGTGAGGGCACCCTGGGGCCCACATCTGAGAGCAAAAGGACGTCACCGCTCTTCTGCCCGAGGTGGCCTTGGTGGGGGCAAGTGGAAAATGACTTTTTCACGCCCAGTTCTAACCCAAGCTCGTTTCCAGACCCAGAGCCCACCCAGGGAAGGGGGACCAGGGTCCCGCAGCAGTTTCTGCAAGGAGAGCGCGGGGTGACTGGCAGACCCCGCCCCTGGGTGACCTGCGGACCCCCGTGGGCCCTGGGCGAGTCTCTCTGCAGGAGAGCGGTGGGAGGGGTGCAGCTCTGCTGTGGGGGCTCCTCTCACGGGTAGTTTTTAAAATAGCAAATGGGCCATGAGCACGGGCACCCACGCCGCCTCCCCACGCCTGAAGGACCTGCCACCCCTTCTCAAGGCCCTGGCAGCCTCCTGGTGGGGGTGACACATTCTTAATAATGTATCGGGGTGTTGGGGGGGGAGGGGATGGAGGTATGACTGCATGATGAGTACCAGGCGCACTGTCTGGAGAATGAGAACGGACGCGCTTGGGACTCTGACTCGGGGGGATGGGCGGGACATGGACAATGTATATGACCTAAACTTATGTACCCCCATGATGAGCTGAAATAAAAAAAAAAAAAAAAAAGAGAGAAAAAAAAAATAATAATGTATCGGGGTGTTGACAGCCTGCTGTCTGGTCCCCCAAGTAAAAGGAGTTTGGAAATAAGATGCCTTCCCCCGATTGTCTGACCCTGTCATCCTGGACACTTATGGCAGACCGTGTCCTGCAGTCCCAGGAGTCCCCATCATGTGCTCGGTGACGTTGGAAGGATGACTCGCCTGTTCACCTCTGGCGTCATGTGTCTGCTCCTTTCCTGCGCAGCCTCGGTGACATAGGGACGAAGGTCAGGGTATGGCAGGACCCTCCCGAGGCCTCCCCAGAGCCCGGCTGGCTGCTGATGCCTCAGCCAGGTGCGCAGAGGCCACCCTGGCCGGCGGCACTGCGGGTCCCTTCCCCTCCCGGGGAGCAGGGGGGCGCCCTCCACACCATGATGGGGGTCCGGGCAGACGGGAGCGAGGGCTGGACAGAGCCCCTGGACGGTGCAGTTGTGTCCTGATTAGTCAGTGCAGCTGAGATCTGATTGTTCAGTGCAGCTGAGTCCTGATAGGTCAGTGCAGTTGTGCCCCGATTGCTCAGTGAGGCTGATTTCTGATTGGTCAGGGCAGCCGTGTCATGATTGGTCAGTGAAGCCGTGTCCTGATTGGTCAGTGTGGCTTAGTTCTGATTGGTCAGTGCAGCTGAGTCCTGATTGGTCAATACAGGAGAGTTCTTATTGGTCAGTGCAGCTGAGTCCTGATTGGTCAATACAGCTGAGTTCTGATTGGTCAGTGCAGCTGAGTCCTGATTGGTCAGTACGGCTGAGTCCTGATTGGTCAAGAGCGCTGTGTCCTGATTGGTCAAGAGCGCTGTGTCCTGATTGGTCGGTGCAGTTGGGTCCTGATTGGTCAGTGTGGCTGAGTCCTGATTGGTCAGTGCAGCTGAGTCCTGATTGGTCAGTGAGGCTGGGTTCCGATTGGTCAGAGCAGGTGAGTCCTGATTGGTCAGTAAGGCTGAGTTCTGATTGGTCAGTGCAGCTGAGTCCCGATTGGTCAATACAGCTGAGTCCTGATTGGTCAGTGTGGCCGAATCCTGATTGGTCAGTGCAGCTGCGTCCTGATTGGTCGGTGCAGTTGTGTCCTGATTGGTCAGTGAGGCTGAGTTCTGATTGGTCAGTGCAGGTGAGTCCTGATTGGTCAGTAAGGCTGAGTTCTGATTGGTCAGTGCTCCTGCATCCTGATTGGTCGATAGGGTTGAGTCTGATTGGTCAGTGCAGCTGAGTCCTGATTGGTCAGTGCAGCTGAGTCCTGATTGGTCAGTGGAGTTGTGTCCTGATTGGTCAGTGCGGCTGAGTTCTGATTGGTCAGTGTCGCTGAGGCCTGATTGGTCATTACAGCTGAGTCTTATTTTTCAGTGCAGCTGAGTCCTGATTGGTCGGTGCAGCTGAGTCTGATTGGACAGTGCAGATGTGTCCCGATTGGTCAGTGCAGCTGGGGAAACATGCTGTCCCAGCCAGGCAGGGACCTGACCAGAGCCACAGCCGTGTCCTGCGACCCTGTCCCTTCTCTCCCGGGGCAGGGCCTGCCCCAAGGCTAAAACCCGGGTCCGAGATGTGGGTGACCTTGAGGTCTGCTGAGGGACTTGGGAAGCCTCGCTCTGCAGAGGGAAACCTTCATCCTTTGTCGAGAGAAGAGAAGATTCTACCTGTTGGGCTGGCCTGAACCGCACAGGTGTGTGTGCTGAGTCATAGCGGGGAGGGGGCTGCTCCTGCCGTTGCGGGGTTGGCTCAGATGGAGACGCCGTGCCAGCCCGACGGGGCCCCCCCTGCTTACGGGGCACTGGGGGAGACACCGGGTTGCATCCCTCACCGGGCGTGCACTGGGCAGACAGGCTGGAGACGGTGCCCAGGAAGGAGCCTACGTCCCCGCCCTCTCACCAGCCAGTGCAGTGTGGCAGCAGCTGCCCTCATCCTGGGGTAGGTTTGGGAATCTGCCCTGAGCCACGGACCTAGCGGGGTGGGGGCTGGGCAGACGGCAGCGCACCCGTCTGCACCCGGCCAGGCGCTGGGGTGGGGCCTGGCGCGCGCTGGGCCTGGGAGGAGCACCTGGTGCCCGGCAGGGGCCACCACACCCACCTCCTCCGCCCTGCACGGCCCGCCAGGCCACAGGGCCACCTGAAGCCTTAAACGCGGAGGAGGGAAAGGCCCCGCCTCCCACTTTCCGGCGCTGCCTGGGCTTTCCCAGGTGGGCCCGGCGCCCCCAGCTGCACGGCCGGCTCTGGGACCCTCTGCCCGCGGCCCGGGGCGGGGCAGCCTTGGCAGGAGCTCCCGAGAGCCCGCACCCCTTCCAGGGGGCCGTGGGGCCCAGCGCACCCCCAGCCCTGGCAGGGAAATGCCGCGGGGCTGAAGGCTCCGCTCCCGGTGACCCCTCAGGCCTTCTCCCCATGTTTCGCCCGAGGCCCGACCTCCTGGGCCCGCCTCCCGCCCCATCCTCCACCTGCCCGTCCACCCCCCACCCCTCCCATCCCCCATCTGCCCCGCCACACGCCAGACCCCCGCCTCCCCGGCGCCGCCTTCCCCGCCCCTCTCCGTCCTCTCCCCATCCCGGTCCTCCCGCCCCGCCCCGCCCTCGCCCGCTGTCCGGCTGCGCCCCCGTGTGGCCGCGGGGGGACGAGCGGAGCCGCGGCGCGGGGCTGGGGGGTGGGCGCGGACGGGAGGGGCGGGGCCGGGGCGGACAGGGGAGAGGAGTGGGGTCGGGGTCGGGGCCGGGGCACCCCGCGGTCCCGGGCGGGCCAAGCCTGACACTCCCCGCCAACAGCATCGTGACGGTCGTTGTCATGAGTCGCTGAACGTGGCTGGCGGAAACAGATCGTGCAGCGCGTGCTCGTGGTCCGCGGGGACAGCGCTAACACGCACTAGCTATTCTGGGCGTCCTCGTGGGGAAACTGAGACACACAAACCAGTGAAAAGGCCAAAGCGGGCCTGGGACTCAAACCCTGGACAGCACAAACCAGAGCTGGGCCCGAGCCCTCACCCAGCCCTCGCCAGACCCTCGCCTGGCCTGAATGTCGGGTTAGACCCACCTAAATGTGACACAGCAGTAACTACTCTTGACGACTGAACTGACGGACGCTTTGAATGTCAAAGTCTCAGGTAAGAGTAAAGGCAGACACGTTTTTCAATGCAATTACTATTAGTTTAGCCAACGTCGAGGGGACTCAAAGTGGTGGTGAGCAAGTTCCTGATTTTAGGTAAATTTCCTAGTGACGGGGGCTCAGCCTGCTCAGGGTCAGCCAAGTCCACCCAGAGCTTGAGACTGAGCCCGGGCTTTGGGTGCCTTGGACGGGTCTGGCGAGAGCTTCGATCACAGCTTCTGTCGCTGCTGGGGACAAGAGCCAGTGCAGCCCTAAATGCCCACGTGTGTGCCCGTTGCAGGGCTGGAGTCAGGGCCAGGTTGGTACCCCTGTACCCTGGGGATGGGATCCGTGCTGGCCCTGCGGTCCTTCAGGTGGGGAGGCAGGCCCTGGCCTGGGACAGTGCCCTCTCCTCCCGGGAACATGCAGCCCTCCCTGGTTGGCAGAGGCTGCTCCATCTGCAGCGTTCGGTGAGGTGACAGAGGCCAAATAAGTCCTTGCGGGCAGCGGGGTGGGCAGAGCTTTGGCCTGATCCCTGCCACAGGCTGGCTGGAGGTCCCTTGCCTAAGAGAACTGAGGGTCACACCCCCTGGGCCAGAGGCCTGGCTGCAGAGGAGGTGCAGGGATTTCCTTCCCCGGGCTGCTTGGGGCCCGGAGACTTTGCACCTCTGTGCAGGAGACCAACAGGGGCTGGGACTCGGGCGCCCGCGGCCTGCTTCCCCGGTCTTGGAGCAGCGTCTCCATCTGTTATGGCAACTGTCCCAGTTTGCCCGGGACCTTTGCTGCTAAACTGGGGGCTTTCCCCTCTTCCCCCAAGTTCTGCAACACGCTTAGAAGCAGCTACTTACTCGCCTCCGACACTTGACTACAGATGTAACTGTAGGTGACAATTTTAGTATTTTGCCACTATTTGCCAGTCCTGTGGGCAATGAGCACCCAGGACCTCGGGAAGCAGGGTGTGAATGCCCTGCAGGTCGGAGCAGAGAACCTATTCCGGACACCCAGAGATGATTCAGAGAGCCTGTGCCTGGGGTCCTGCCCCAGGAGCGGCCCTGGGTCTGTCCAGGTGCAGTCAGGGAGCGCAGCGAGGGCTGCGGATGTGGGGTTGGCACAGGACTTCCGCCCACAGGGCGGGGCAACTGCAGCCTTTACAGAAGGCTGGGGTTGCTGGGGTCACCAAGTACTAACCAGGCCTGACCCTGCTTAGCGTCCGAGATCAGCCAAGACCAGGCGCGTTCAGGGTGGTACCGCCGTAGACAAGGAAGAAAAGGTGGTGCAGAGCTGGGGAGAGTGAGGGCACCCTGGGGCCCACATCTGAGAGCAAAAGGACGTCACCGCTCTTCTGCCCGAGGTGGCCTTGGTGGGGGCAAGTGGAAAATGACTTTTTCACGCCCAGTTCTAACCCAAGCTCGTTTCCAGACCCAGAGCCCACCCAGGGAAGGGGGACCAGGGTCCCGCAGCAGTTTCTGCAAGGAGAGCGCGGGGTGACTGGCAGACCCCACCCCTGGGTGACCTGCGGACCCCCGTGGGCCCTGGGCGAGTCTCTCTGCAGGAGAGCGGTGGGAGGGGTGCAGCTCTGCTGTGGGGGCTCCTCTCACGGGTAGTTTTTAAAATAGCAAATGGGCCATGAGCACGGGCACCCACGCCGCCTCCCCACGCCTGAAGGACCTGCCACCCCTTCTCAAGGCCCTGGCAGCCTCCTGGTGGGGGTGACACATTCTTAATAATGTATCGGGGTGTTGGGGGGGGAGGGGATGGAGGTATGACTGCATGATGAGTACCAGGCGCACTGTCTGGAGAATGAGAACGGACGCGCTTGGGACTCTGACTCGGGGGGATGGGCGGGACATGGACAATGTATATGACCTAAACTTATGTACCCCCATGATGAGCTGAAATAAAAAAAAAAAAAAAAAAGAGAGAAAAAAAAAATAATAATGTATCGGGGTGTTGACAGCCTGCTGTCTGGTCCCCCAAGTAAAAGGAGTTTGGAAATAAGATGCCTTCCCCCGATTGTCTGACCCTGTCATCCTGGACACTTATGGCAGACCGTGTCCTGCAGTCCCAGGAGTCCCCATCATGTGCTCGGTGACGTTGGAAGGATGACTCGCCTGTTCACCTCTGGCGTCATGTGTCTGCTCCTTTCCTGCGCAGCCTCGGTGACATAGGGACGAAGGTCAGGGTATGGCAGGACCCTCCCGAGGCCTCCCCAGAGCCCGGCTGGCTGCTGATGCCTCAGCCAGGTGCGCAGAGGCCACCCTGGCCGGCGGCACTGCGGGTCCCTTCCCCTCCCGGGGAGCAGGGGGGCGCCCTCCACACCATGATGGGGGTCCGGGCAGACGGGAGCGAGGGCTGGACAGAGCCCCTGGACGGTGCAGTTGTGTCCTGATTAGTCAGTGCAGCTGAGATCTGATTGTTCAGTGCAGCTGAGTCCTGATAGGTCAGTGCAGTTGTGTCCCGATTGCTCAGTGAGGCTGATTTCTGATTGGTCAGGGCAGCCGTGTCATGATTGGTCAGTGAAGCCGTGTCCTGATTGGTCAGTGTGGCTTAGTTCTGATTGGTCAGTGCAGCTGAGTCCTGATTGGTCAATACAGGAGAGTTCTTATTGGTCAGTGCAGCTGAGTCCTGATTGGTCAATACAGCTGAGTTCTGATTGGTCAGTGCAGCTGAGTCCTGATTGGTCAGTACGGCTGAGTCCTGATTGGTCAAGAGCGCTGTGTCCTGATTGGTCAAGAGCGCTGTGTCCTGATTGGTCGGTGCAGTTGGGTCCTGATTGGTCAGTGTGGCTGAGTCCTGATTGGTCAGTGCAGCTGAGTCCTGATTGGTCAGTGAGGCTGGGTTCCGATTGGTCAGAGCAGGTGAGTCCTGATTGGTCAGTAAGGCTGAGTTCTGATTGGTCAGTGCAGCTGAGTCCCGATTGGTCAATACAGCTGAGTCCTGATTGGTCAGTGTGGCCGAATCCTGATTGGTCAGTGCAGCTGAGTCCTGATCGGTCGGTGCAGTTGTGTCCTGATTGGTCAGTGAGGCTGAGTTCTGATTGGTCAGTGCAGGTGAGTCCTGATTGGTCAGTAAGGCTGAGTTCTGATTGGTCAGTGCTCCTGCATCCTGATTGGTCGATAGGGTTGAGTCTGATTGGTCAGTGCAGCTGAGTCCTGATTGGTCAGTGCAGCTGAGTCCTGATTGGTCAGTGGAGTTGTGTCCTGATTGGTCAGTGCGGCTGAGTTCTGATTGGTCAGTGTCGCTGAGGCCTGATTGGTCATTACAGCTGAGTCTTATTTTTCAGTGCAGCTGAGTCCTGATTGGTCGGTGCAGCTGAGTCTGATTGGACAGTGCAGATGTGTCCCGATTGGTCAGTGCAGCTGGGGAAACATGCTGTCCCAGCCAGGCAGGGACCTGACCAGAGCCACAGCCGTGTCCTGCGACCCTGTCCCTTCTCTCCCGGGGCAGGGCCTGCCCCAAGGCTAAAACCCGGGTCCGAGATGTGGGTGACCTTGAGGTCTGCTGAGGGACTTGGGAAGCCTCGCTCTGCAGAGGGAAACCTTCATCCTTTGTCGAGAGAAGAGAAGATTCTACCTGTTGGGCTGGCCTGAACCGCACAGGTGTGTGTGCTGAGTCATAGCGGGGAGGGGGCTGCTCCTGCCGTTGCGGGGTTGGCTCAGATGGAGACGCCGTGCCAGCCCGACGGGGCCCCCCCTGCTTACGGGGCACTGGGGGAGACACCGGGTTGCATCCCTCACCGGGCGTGCACTGGGCAGACAGGCTGGAGACGGTGCCCAGGAAGGAGCCTACGTCCCCGCCCTCTCACCAGCCAGTGCAGTGTGGCAGCAGCTGCCCTCATCCTGGGGTAGGTTTGGGAATCTGCCCTGAGCCACGGACCTAGCGGGGTGGGGGCTGGGCAGACGGCAGCGCACCCGTCTGCACCCGGCCAGGCGCTGGGGTGGGGCCTGGCGCGCGCTGGGCCTGGGAGGAGCACCTGGTGCCCGGCAGGGGCCACCACACCCACCTCCTCCGCCCTGCACGGCCCGCCAGGCCACAGGGCCACCTGAAGCCTTAAACGCGGAGGAGGGAAAGGCCCCGCCTCCCACTTTCCGGCGCTGCCTGGGCTTTCCCAGGTGGGCCCGGCGCCCCCAGCTGCACGGCCGGCTCTGGGACCCTCTGCCCGCGGCCCGGGGCGGGGCAGCCTTGGCAGGAGCTCCCGAGAGCCCGCACCCCTTCCAGGGGGCCGTGGGGCCCAGCGCACCCCCAGCCCTGGCAGGGAAATGCCGCGGGGCTGAAGGCTCCGCTCCCGGTGACCCCTCAGGCCTTCTCCCCATGTTTCGCCCGAGGCCCGACCTCCTGGGCCCGCCTCCCGCCCCATCCTCCACCTGCCCGTCCACCCCCCACCCCTCCCATCCCCCATCTGCCCCGCCACACGCCAGACCCCCGCCTCCCCGGCGCCGCCTTCCCCGCCCCTCTCCGTCCTCTCCCCATCCCGGTCCTCCCGCCCCGCCCCGCCCTCGCCCGCTGTCCGGCTGCGCCCCCGTGTGGCCGCGGGGGGACGAGCGGAGCCGCGGCGCGGGGCTGGGGGGTGGGCGCGGACGGGAGGGGCGGGGCCGGGGCGGACAGGGGAGAGGAGTGGGGTCGGGGTCGGGGCCGGGGCACCCCGCGGTCCCGGGCGGGCCAAGCCTGACACTCCCCGCCAACAGCATCGTGACGGTCGTTGTCATGAGTCGCTGAACGTGGCTGGCGGAAACAGATCGTGCAGCGCGTGCTCGTGGTCCGCGGGGACAGCGCTAACACGCACTAGCTATTCTGGGCGTCCTCGTGGGGAAACTGAGACACACAAACCAGTGAAAAGGCCAAAGCGGGCCTGGGACTCAAACCCTGGACAGCACAAACCAGAGCTGGGCCCGAGCCCTCACCCAGCCCTCGCCAGACCCTCGCCTGGCCTGAATGTCGGGTTAGACCCACCTAAATGTGACACAGCAGTAACTACTCTTGACGACTGAACTGACGGACGCTTTGAATGTCAAAGTCTCAGGTAAGAGTAAAGGCAGACACGTTTTTCAATGCAATTACTATTAGTTTAGCCAACGTCGAGGGGACTCAAAGTGGTGGTGAGCAAGTTCCTGATTTTAGGTAAATTTCCTAGTGACGGGGGCTCAGCCTGCTCAGGGTCAGCCAAGTCCACCCAGAGCTTGAGACTGAGCCCGGGCTTTGGGTGCCTTGGACGGGTCTGGCGAGAGCTTCGATCACAGCTTCTGTCGCTGCTGGGGACAAGAGCCAGTGCAGCCCTAAATGCCCACGTGTGTGCCCGTTGCAGGGCTGGAGTCAGGGCCAGGTTGGTACCCCTGTACCCTGGGGATGGGATCCGTGCTGGCCCTGCGGTCCTTCAGGTGGGGAGGCAGGCCCTGGCCTGGGACAGTGCCCTCTCCTCCCGGGAACATGCAGCCCTCCCTGGTTGGCAGAGGCTGCTCCATCTGCAGCGTTCGGTGAGGTGACAGAGGCCAAATAAGTCCTTGCGGGCAGCGGGGTGGGCAGAGCTTTGGCCTGATCCCTGCCACAGGCTGGCTGGAGGTCCCTTGCCTAAGAGAACTGAGGGTCACACCCCCTGGGCCAGAGGCCTGGCTGCAGAGGAGGTGCAGGGATTTCCTTCCCCGGGCTGCTTGGGGCCCGGAGACTTTGCACCTCTGTGCAGGAGACCAACAGGGGCTGGGACTCGGGCGCCCGCGGCCTGCTTCCCCGGTCTTGGAGCAGCGTCTCCATCTGTTATGGCAACTGTCCCAGTTTGCCCGGGACCTTTGCTGCTAAACTGGGGGCTTTCCCCTCTTCCCCCAAGTTCTGCAACACGCTTAGAAGCAGCTACTTACTCGCCTCCGACACTTGACTACAGATGTAACTGTAGGTGACAATTTTAGTATTTTGCCACTATTTGCCAGTCCTGTGGGCAATGAGCACCCAGGACCTCGGGAAGCAGGGTGTGAATGCCCTGCAGGTCGGAGCAGAGAACCTATTCCGGACACCCAGAGATGATTCAGAGAGCCTGTGCCTGGGGTCCTGCCCCAGGAGCGGCCCTGGGTCTGTCCAGGTGCAGTCAGGGAGCGCAGCGAGGGCTGCGGATGTGGGGTTGGCACAGGACTTCCGCCCACAGGGCGGGGCAACTGCAGCCTTTACAGAAGGCTGGGGTTGCTGGGGTCACCAAGTACTAACCAGGCCTGACCCTGCTTAGCGTCCGAGATCAGCCAAGACCAGGCGCGTTCAGGGTGGTACCGCCGTAGACAAGGAAGAAAAGGTGGTGCAGAGCTGGGGAGAGTGAGGGCACCCTGGGGCCCACATCTGAGAGCAAAAGGACGTCACCGCTCTTCTGCCCGAGGTGGCCTTGGTGGGGGCAAGTGGAAAATGACTTTTTCACGCCCAGTTCTAACCCAAGCTCGTTTCCAGACCCAGAGCCCACCCAGGGAAGGGGGACCAGGGTCCCGCAGCAGTTTCTGCAAGGAGAGCGCGGGGTGACTGGCAGACCCCGCCCCTGGGTGACCTGCGGACCCCCGTGGGCCCTGGGCGAGTCTCTCTGCAGGAGAGCGGTGGGAGGGGTGCAGCTCTGCTGTGGGGGCTCCTCTCACGGGTAGTTTTTAAAATAGCAAATGGGCCATGAGCACGGGCACCCACGCCGCCTCCCCACGCCTGAAGGACCTGCCACCCCTTCTCAAGGCCCTGGCAGCCTCCTGGTGGGGGTGACACATTCTTAATAATGTATCGGGGTGTTGGGGGGGGAGGGGATGGAGGTATGACTGCATGATGAGTACCAGGCGCACTGTCTGGAGAATGAGAACGGACGCGCTTGGGACTCTGACTCGGGGGGATGGGCGGGACATGGACAATGTATATGACCTAAACTTATGTACCCCCATGATGAGCTGAAATAAAAAAAAAAAAAAAAAAGAGAGAAAAAAAAAATAATAATGTATCGGGGTGTTGACAGCCTGCTGTCTGGTCCCCCAAGTAAAAGGAGTTTGGAAATAAGATGCCTTCCCCCGATTGTCTGACCCTGTCATCCTGGACACTTATGGCAGACCGTGTCCTGCAGTCCCAGGAGTCCCCATCATGTGCTCGGTGACGTTGGAAGGATGACTCGCCTGTTCACCTCTGGCGTCATGTGTCTGCTCCTTTCCTGCGCAGCCTCGGTGACATAGGGACGAAGGTCAGGGTATGGCAGGACCCTCCCGAGGCCTCCCCAGAGCCCGGCTGGCTGCTGATGCCTCAGCCAGGTGCGCAGAGGCCACCCTGGCCGGCGGCACTGCGGGTCCCTTCCCCTCCCGGGGAGCAGGGGGGCGCCCTCCACACCATGATGGGGGTCCGGGCAGACGGGAGCGAGGGCTGGACAGAGCCCCTGGACGGTGCAGTTGTGTCCTGATTAGTCAGTGCAGCTGAGATCTGATTGTTCAGTGCAGCTGAGTCCTGATAGGTCAGTGCAGTTGTGCCCCGATTGCTCAGTGAGGCTGATTTCTGATTGGTCAGGGCAGCCGTGTCATGATTGGTCAGTGAAGCCGTGTCCTGATTGGTCAGTGTGGCTTAGTTCTGATTGGTCAGTGCAGCTGAGTCCTGATTGGTCAATACAGGAGAGTTCTTATTGGTCAGTGCAGCTGAGTCCTGATTGGTCAATACAGCTGAGTTCTGATTGGTCAGTGCAGCTGAGTCCTGATTGGTCAGTACGGCTGAGTCCTGATTGGTCAAGAGCGCTGTGTCCTGATTGGTCAAGAGCGCTGTGTCCTGATTGGTCGGTGCAGTTGGGTCCTGATTGGTCAGTGTGGCTGAGTCCTGATTGGTCAGTGCAGCTGAGTCCTGATTGGTCAGTGAGGCTGGGTTCCGATTGGTCAGAGCAGGTGAGTCCTGATTGGTCAGTAAGGCTGAGTTCTGATTGGTCAGTGCAGCTGAGTCCCGATTGGTCAATACAGCTGAGTCCTGATTGGTCAGTGTGGCCGAATCCTGATTGGTCAGTGCAGCTGAGTCCTGATTGGTCGGTGCAGTTGTGTCCTGATTGGTCAGTGAGGCTGAGTTCTGATTGGTCAGTGCAGGTGAGTCCTGATTGGTCAGTAAGGCTGAGTTCTGATTGGTCAGTGCTCCTGCATCCTGATTGGTCGATAGGGTTGAGTCTGATTGGTCAGTGCAGCTGAGTCCTGATTGGTCAGTGCAGCTGAGTCCTGATTGGTCAGTGGAGTTGTGTCCTGATTGGTCAGTGCGGCTGAGTTCTGATTGGTCAGTGTCGCTGAGGCCTGATTGGTCATTACAGCTGAGTGTTATTTTTCAGTGCAGCTGAGTCCTGATTGGTCGGTGCAGCTGAGTCTGATTGGACAGTGCAGATGTGTCCCGATTGGTCAGTGCAGCTGGGGAAACATGCTGTCCCAGCCAGGCAGGGACCTGACCAGAGCCACAGCCGTGTCCTGCGACCCTGTCCCTTCTCTCCCGGGGCAGGGCCTGCCCCAAGGCTAAAACCCGGGTCCGAGATGTGGGTGACCTTGAGGTCTGCTGAGGGACTTGGGAAGCCTCGCTCTGCAGAGGGAAACCTTCATCCTTTGTCGAGAGAAGAGAAGATTCTACCTGTTGGGCTGGCCTGAACCGCACAGGTGTGTGTGCTGAGTCATAGCGGGGAGGGGGCTGCTGCTGCCGTTGCGGAGTTGGCTCAGATGGAGACGCCGTGCCAGCCCGACGGGGCCCACCCTGCTTACGGGGCACTGGGGGAGACACCGGGTTGCATCCCTCACCGGGCGTGCACTGGGCAGACAGGCTGGAGACGGTGCCCAGGAAGGAGCCTACGTCCCCGCCCTCTGACCAGCCGGTGCAGTGTGGCAGCAGCTGCCCTCATCCTGGGGTAGGTTTGGGAATCTGCCCTGAGCCACGGACCTAGCGGGGTGGGGGCTGGGCAGACGGCAGCGCACCCGTCTGCACCCGGCCAGGCGCTGGGGTGGGGCCTGGCGCGCGCTGGGCCTGGGAGGAGCACCTGGTGCCCGGCAGGGGCCACCACACCCGCCTCCTCCGCCTTCCACGGCCCGCCAGGCCACAGGGCCACCTGAAGCCTTAAACGCGGAGGAGGGAAAGGCCCCGCCTCCCACTTTCCGGCGCTGCCTGGGCTTTCCCAGGTGGGCCCGGCGCCCCCAGCTGCACGGCCGGCTCTGGGACCCTCTGCCCGCGGCCCGGGGCGGGGCAGCCTTGGCAGGAGCTCCCGAGAGCCCGCACCCCTTCCAGGGGGCCGTGGGGCCCAGCGCACCCCCATCCCTGGGAGGGAAAGGAGGCGGGCTGAAGGCTGCGCTCCCTGGGACCCCTGAGGGCTTGCCCCCCAAGTTTCGCCCGAGGGCCGACCTCCTGGGCCCGCCTCCCGCCCCATCCTCCACCTGCCCGTCCACCCCCCACCCCTCCCATCCCCCATCTGCCCCGCCACACGCCAGACCCCCGCCTCCCCGGCGCCGCCTTCCCCGCCCCTCTCCGTCCTCTCCCCATCCCGGTCCTCCCGCCCCGCCCCGCCCTCGCCCGCTGTCCGGCTGCGCCCCCGTGTGGCCGCGGGGGGACGAGCGGAGCCGCGGCGCGGGGCTGGGGGGTGGGCGCGGACGGGAGGGGCGGGGCCGGGGCGGACAGGGGAGAGGAGTGGGGTCGGGGTCGGGGCCGGGGCACCCCGCGGTCCCGGGCGGGCCAAGCCTGACACTCCCCGCCAACAGCATCGTGACGGTCGTTGTCATGAGTCGCTGAACGTGGCTGGCGGAAACAGATCGTGCAGCGCGTGCTCGTGGTCCGCGGGGACAGCGCTAACACGCACTAGCTATTCTGGGCGTCCTCGTGGGGAAACTGAGACACACAAACCAGTGAAAAGGCCAAAGCGGGCCTGGGACTCAAACCCTGGACAGCACAAACCAGAGCTGGGCCCGAGCCCTCACCCAGCCCTCGCCAGACCCTCGCCTGGCCTGAATGTCAGCTTAGACCCACCTAAATGTGACACAGCAGTAACTACTCTTGACGACTGAACTGACGGACGCTTTGAATGTCAAAGTCTCAGGTAAGAGTAAAGGCAGACACGTTTTTCAATGCAATTACTATTAGTTTAGCCAACGTCGAGGGGACTCAAAGTGGTGGTGAGCAAGTTCCTGATTTTAGGTAAATTTCCTAGTGACGGGGGCTCAGCCTGCTCAGGGTCAGCCAAGTCCACCCAGAGCTTGAGACTGAGCCCGGGCTTTGGGTGCCTTGGACGGGTCTGGCGAGAGCTTCGATCACAGCTTCTGTCGCTGCTGGGGACAAGAGCCAGTGCAGCCCTAAATGCCCACGTGTGTGCCCGTTGCAGGGCTGGAGTCAGGGCCAGGTTGGTACCCCTGTACCCTGGGGATGGGATCCGTGCTGGCCCTGCGGTCCTTCAGGTGGGGAGGCAGGCCCTGGCCTGGGACAGTGCCCTCTCCTCCCGGGAACATGCAGCCCTCCCTGGTTGGCAGAGGCTGCTCCATCTGCAGCGTTCGGTGAGGTGACAGAGGCCAAATAAGTCCTTGCGGGCAGCGGGGTGGGCAGAGCTTTGGCCTGATCCCTGCCACAGGCTGGCTGGAGGTCCCTTGCCTAAGAGAACTGAGGGTCACACCCCCTGGGCCAGAGGCCTGGCTGCAGAGGAGGTGCAGGGATTTCCTTCCCCGGGCTGCTTGGGGCCCGGAGACTTTGCACCTCTGTGCAGGAGACCAACAGGGGCTGGGACTCGGGCGCCCGCGGCCTGCTTCCCCGGTCTTGGAGCAGCGTCTCCATCTGTTATGGCAACTGTCCCAGTTTGCCCGGGACCTTTGCTGCTAAACTGGGGGCTTTCCCCTCTTCCCCCAAGTTCTGCAACACGCTTAGAAGCAGCTACTTACTCGCCTCCGACACTTGACTACAGATGTAACTGTAGGTGACAATTTTAGTATTTTGCCACTATTTGCCAGTCCTGTGGGCAATGAGCACCCAGGACCTCGGGAAGCAGGGTGTGAATGCCCTGCAGGTCGGAGCAGAGAACCTATTCCGGACACCCAGAGATGATTCAGAGAGCCTGTGCCTGGGGTCCTGCCCCAGGAGCGGCCCTGGGTCTGTCCAGGTGCAGTCAGGGAGCGCAGCGAGGGCTGCGGATGTGGGGTTGGCACAGGACTTCCGCCCACAGGGCGGGGCAACTGCAGCCTTTACAGAAGGCTGGGGTTGCTGGGGTCACCAAGTACTAACCAGGCCTGACCCTGCTTAGCGTCCGAGATCAGCCAAGACCAGGCGCGTTCAGGGTGGTACCGCCGTAGACAAGGAAGAAAAGGTGGTGCAGAGCTGGGGAGAGTGAGGGCACCCTGGGGCCCACATCTGAGAGCAAAAGGACGTCACCGCTCTTCTGCCCGAGGTGGCCTTGGTGGGGGCAAGTGGAAAATGACTTTTTCACGCCCAGTTCTAACCCAAGCTCGTTTCCAGACCCAGAGCCCACCCAGGGAAGGGGGACCAGGGTCCCGCAGCAGTTTCTGCAAGGAGAGCGCGGGGTGACTGGCAGACCCCGCCCCTGGGTGACCTGCGGACCCCCGTGGGCCCTGGGCGAGTCTCTCTGCAGGAGAGCGGTGGGAGGGGTGCAGCTCTGCTGTGGGGGCTCCTCTCACGGGTAGTTTTTAAAATAGCAAATGGGCCATGAGCACGGGCACCCACGCCGCCTCCCCACGCCTGAAGGACCTGCCACCCCTTCTCAAGGCCCTGGCAGCCTCCTGGTGGGGGTGACACATTCTTAGTAATGTATCGGGGTGTTGGGGGGGGAGGGGATGGAGGTATGACTGCATGATGAGTACCAGGCGCACTGTCTGGAGAATGAGAACGGACGCGCTTGGGACTCTGACTCGGGGGGATGGGCGGGACATGGACAATGTATATGACCTAAACTTATGTACCCCCATGATGAGCTGAAATAAAAAAAAAAAAAAAAAAGAGAGAAAAAAAAAATAATAATGTATCGGGGTGTTGACAGCCTGCTGTCTGGTCCCCCAAGTAAAAGGAGTTTGGAAATAAGATGCCTTCCCCCGATTGTCTGACCCTGTCATCCTGGACACTTATGGCAGACCGTGTCCTGCAGTCCCAGGAGTCCCCATCATGTGCTCGGTGACGTTGGAAGGATGACTCGCCTGTTCACCTCTGGCGTCATGTGTCTGCTCCTTTCCTGCGCAGCCTCGGTGACATAGGGACGAAGGTCAGGGTATGGCAGGACCCTCCCGAGGCCTCCCCAGAGCCCGGCTGGCTGCTGATGCCTCAGCCAGGTGCGCAGAGGCCACCCTGGCCGGCGGCACTGCGGGTCCCTTCCCCTCCCGGGGAGCAGGGGGGCGCCCTCCACACCATGATGGGGGTCCGGGCAGACGGGAGCGAGGGCTGGACAGAGCCCCTGGACGGTGCAGTTGTGTCCTGATTAGTCAGTGCAGCTGAGATCTGATTGTTCAGTGCAGCTGAGTCCTGATAGGTCAGTGCAGTTGTGCCCCGATTGCTCAGTGAGGCTGATTTCTGATTGGTCAGGGCAGCCGTGTCATGATTGGTCAGTGAAGCCGTGTCCTGATTGGTCAGTGTGGCTTAGTTCTGATTGGTCAGTGCAGCTGAGTCCCGATTGGTCAATACAGGAGAGTTCTTATTGGTCAGTGCAGCTGAGTCCTGATTGGTCAATACAGCTGAGTTCTGATTGGTCAGTGCAGCTGAGTCCTGATTGGTCAGTACGGCTGAGTCCTGATTGGTCAAGAGCGCTGTGTCCTGATTGGTCAAGAGCGCTGTGTCCTGATTGGTCGGTGCAGTTGGGTCCTGATTGGTCAGTGTGGCTGAGTCCTGATTGGTCAGTGCAGCTGAGTCCTGATTGGTCAGTGAGGCTGGGTTCCGATTGGTCAGAGCAGGTGAGTCCTGATTGGTCAGTAAGGCTGAGTTCTGATTGGTCAGTGCAGCTGAGTCCCGATTGGTCAATACAGCTGAGTCCTGATTGGTCAGTGTGGCCGAATCCTGATTGGTCAGTGCAGCTGCGTCCTGATTGGTCGGTGCAGTTGTGTCCTGATTGGTCAGTGAGGCTGAGTTCTGATTGGTCAGTGCAGGTGAGTCCTGATTGGTCAGTAAGGCTGAGTTCTGATTGGTCAGTGCTCCTGCATCCTGATTGGTCGATAGGGTTGAGTCTGATTGGTCAGTGCAGCTGAGTCCTGATTGGTCAGTGCAGCTGAGTCCTGATTGGTCAGTGGAGTTGTGTCCTGATTGGTCAGTGCGGCTGAGTTCTGATTGGTCAGTGTCGCTGAGGCCTGATTGGTCATTACAGCTGAGTCTTATTTTTCAGTGCAGCTGAGTCCTGATTGGTCGGTGCAGCTGAGTCTGATTGGACAGTGCAGATGTGTCCCGATTGGTCAGTGCAGCTGGGGAAACATGCTGTCCCAGCCAGGCAGGGACCTGACCAGAGCCACAGCCGTGTCCTGCGACCCTGTCCCTTCTCTCCCGGGGCAGGGCCTGCCCCAAGGCTAAAACCCGGGTCCGAGATGTGGGTGACCTTGAGGTCTGCTGAGGGACTTGGGAAGCCTCGCTCTGCAGAGGGAAACCTTCATCCTTTGTCGAGAGAAGAGAAGATTCTACCTGTTGGGCTGGCCTGAACCGCACAGGTGTGTGTGCTGAGTCATAGCGGGGAGGGGGCTGCTCCTGCCGTTGCGGGGTTGGCTCAGATGGAGACGCCGTGCCAGCCCGACGGGGCCCCCCCTGCTTACGGGGCACTGGGGGAGACACCGGGTTGCATCCCTCACCGGGCGTGCACTGGGCAGACAGGCTGGAGACGGTGCCCAGGAAGGAGCCTACGTCCCCGCCCTCTGACCAGCCGGTGCAGTGTGGCAGCAGCTGCCCTCATCCTGGGGTAGGTTTGGGAATCTGCCCTGAGCCACGGACCTAGCGGGGTGGGGGCTGGGCAGACGGCAGCGCACCCGTCTGCACCCGGCCAGGCGCTGGGGTGGGGCCTGGCGCGCGCTGGGCCTGGGAGGAGCACCTGGTGCCCGGCAGGGGCCACCACACCCGCCTCCTCCGCCTTCCACGGCCCGCCAGGCCACAGGGCCACCTGAAGCCTTAAACGCGGAGGAGGGAAAGGCCCCGCCTCCCACTTTCCGGCGCTGCCTGGGCTTTCCCAGGTGGGCCGGGCGCCCCCAGCTGCACGGCCGGCTCTGGGACCCTCTGCCCGCGGCCCGGGGCGGGGCAGCCTTGGCAGGAGCTCCCGAGAGCCCGCACCCCTTCCAGGGGGCCGTGGGGCCCAGCGCACCCCCATCCCTGGGAGGGAAAGGAGGCGGGCTGAAGGCTGCGCTCCCTGGGACCCCTGAGGGCTTGCCCCCCAAGTTTCGCCCGAGGGCCGACCTCCTGGGCCCGCCTCCCGCCCCATCCTCCACCTGCCCGTCCACCCCCCACCCCTCCCATCCCCCATCTGCCCCGCCACACGCCAGACCCCCGCCTCCCCGGCGCCGCCTTCCCCGCCCCTCTCCGTCCTCTCCCCATCCCGGTCCTCCCGCCCCGCCCCGCCCTCGCCCGCTGTCCGGCTGCGCCCCCGTGTGGCCGCGGGGGGACGAGCGGAGCCGCGGCGCGGGGCTGGGGGGTGGGCGCGGACGGGAGGGGCGGGGCCGGGGCGGACAGGGGAGAGGAGTGGGGTCGGGGTCGGGGCCGGGGCACCCCGCGGTCCCGGGCGGGCCAAGCCTGACACTCCCCGCCAACAGCATCGTGACGGTCGTTGTCATGAGTCGCTGAACGTGGCTGGCGGAAACAGATCGTGCAGCGCGTGCTCGTGGTCCGCGGGGACAGCGCTAACACGCACTAGCTATTCTGGGCGTCCTCGTGGGGAAACTGAGACACACAAACCAGTGAAAAGGCCAAAGCGGGCCTGGGACTCAAACCCTGGACAGCACAAACCAGAGCTGGGCCCGAGCCCTCACCCAGCCCTCGCCAGACCCTCGCCTGGCCTGAATGTCAGCTTAGACCCACCTAAATGTGACACAGCAGTAACTACTCTTGACGACTGAACTGACGGACGCTTTGAATGTCAAAGTCTCAGGTAAGAGTAAAGGCAGACACGTTTTTCAATGCAATTACTATTAGTTTAGCCAACGTCGAGGGGACTCAAAGTGGTGGTGAGCAAGTTCCTGATTTTAGGTAAATTTCCTAGTGACGGGGGCTCGGCCTGCTCAGGGTCAGCCAAGTCCACCCAGAGCTTGAGACTGAGCCCGGGCTTTGGGTGCCTTGGACGGGTCTGGCGAGAGCTTCGATCACAGCTTCTGTCGCTGCTGGGGACAAGAGCCAGTGCAGCCCTAAATGCCCACGTGTGTGCCCGTTGCAGGGCTGGAGTCAGGGCCAGGTTGGTACCCCTGTACCCTGGGGATGGGATCCGTGCTGGCCCTGCGGTCCTTCAGGTGGGGAGGCAGGCCCTGGCCTGGGACAGTGCCCTCTCCTCCCGGGAACATGCAGCCCTCCCTGGTTGGCAGAGGCTGCTCCATCTGCAGCGTTCGGTGAGGTGACAGAGGCCAAATAAGTCCTTGCGGGCAGCGGGGTGGGCAGAGCTTTGGCCTGATCCCTGCCACAGGCTGGCTGGAGGTCCCTTGCCTAAGAGAACTGAGGGTCACACCCCCTGGGCCAGAGGCCTGGCTGCAGAGGAGGTGCAGGGATTTCCTTCCCCGGGCTGCTTGGGGCCCGGAGACTTTGCACCTCTGTGCAGGAGACCAACAGGGGCTGGGACTCGGGCGCCCGCGGCCTGCTTCCCCGGTCTTGGAGCAGCGTCTCCATCTGTTATGGCAACTGTCCCAGTTTGCCCGGGACCTTTGCTGCTAAACTGGGGGCTTTCCCCTCTTCCCCCAAGTTCTGCAACACGCTTAGAAGCAGCTACTTACTCGCCTCCGACACTTGACTACAGATGTAACTGTAGGTGACAATTTTAGTATTTTGCCACTATTTGCCAGTCCTGTGGGCAATGAGCACCCAGGACCTCGGGAAGCAGGGTGTGAATGCCCTGCAGGTCGGAGCAGAGAACCTATTCCGGACACCCAGAGATGATTCAGAGAGCCTGTGCCTGGGGTCCTGCCCCAGGAGCGGCCCTGGGTCTGTCCAGGTGCAGTCAGGGAGCGCAGCGAGGGCTGCGGATGTGGGGTTGGCACAGGACTTCCGCCCACAGGGCGGGGCAACTGCAGCCTTTACAGAAGGCTGGGGTTGCTGGGGTCACCAAGTACTAACCAGGCCTGACCCTGCTTAGCGTCCGAGATCAGCCAAGACCAGGCGCGTTCAGGGTGGTACCGCCGTAGACAAGGAAGAAAAGGTGGTGCAGAGCTGGGGAGAGTGAGGGCACCCTGGGGCCCACATCTGAGAGCAAAAGGACGTCACCGCTCTTCTGCCCGAGGTGGCCTTGGTGGGGGCAAGTGGAAAATGACTTTTTCACGCCCAGTTCTAACCCAAGCTCGTTTCCAGACCCAGAGCCCACCCAGGGAAGGGGGACCAGGGTCCCGCAGCAGTTTCTGCAAGGAGAGCGCGGGGTGACTGGCAGACCCCGCCCCTGGGTGACCTGCGGACCCCCGTGGGCCCTGGGCGAGTCTCTCTGCAGGAGAGCGGTGGGAGGGGTGCAGCTCTGCTGTGGGGGCTCCTCTCACGGGTAGTTTTTAAAATAGCAAATGGGCCATGAGCACGGGCACCCACGCCGCCTCCCCACGCCTGAAGGACCTGCCACCCCTTCTCAAGGCCCTGGCAGCCTCCTGGTGGGGGTGACACATTCTTAATAATGTATCGGGGTGTTGGGGGGGGAGGGGATGGAGGTATGACTGCATGATGAGTACCAGGCGCACTGTCTGGAGAATGAGAACGGACGCGCTTGGGACTCTGACTCGGGGGGATGGGCGGGACATGGACAATGTATATGACCTAAACTTATGTACCCCCATGATGAGCTGAAATAAAAAAAAAAAAAAAAAAGAGAGAAAAAAAAAATAATAATGTATCGGGGTGTTGACAGCCTGCTGTCTGGTCCCCCAAGTAAAAGGAGTTTGGAAATAAGATGCCTTCCCCCGATTGTCTGACCCTGTCATCCTGGACACTTATGGCAGACCGTGTCCTGCAGTCCCAGGAGTCCCCATCATGTGCTCGGTGACGTTGGAAGGATGACTCGCCTGTTCACCTCTGGCGTCATGTGTCTGCTCCTTTCCTGCGCAGCCTCGGTGACATAGGGACGAAGGTCAGGGTATGGCAGGACCCTCCCGAGGCCTCCCCAGAGCCCGGCTGGCTGCTGATGCCTCAGCCAGGTGCGCAGAGGCCACCCTGGCCGGCGGCACTGCGGGTCCCTTCCCCTCCCGGGGAGCAGGGGGGCGCCCTCCACACCATGATGGGGGTCCGGGCAGACGGGAGCGAGGGCTGGACAGAGCCCCTGGACGGTGCAGTTGTGTCCTGATTAGTCAGTGCAGCTGAGATCTGATTGTTCAGTGCAGCTGAGTCCTGATAGGTCAGTGCAGTTGTGCCCCGATTGCTCAGTGAGGCTGATTTCTGATTGGTCAGGGCAGCCGTGTCATGATTGGTCAGTGAAGCCGTGTCCTGATTGGTCAGTGTGGCTTAGTTCTGATTGGTCAGTGCAGCTGAGTCCTGATTGGTCAATACAGGAGAGTTCTTATTGGTCAGTGCAGCTGAGTCCTGATTGGTCAATACAGCTGAGTTCTGATTGGTCAGTGCAGCTGAGTCCTGATTGGTCAGTACGGCTGAGTCCTGATTGGTCAAGAGCGCTGTGTCCTGATTGGTCAAGAGCGCTGTGTCCTGATTGGTCGGTGCAGTTGGGTCCTGATTGGTCAGTGTGGCTGAGTCCTGATTGGTCAGTGCAGCTGAGTCCTGATTGGTCAGTGAGGCTGGGTTCCGATTGGTCAGAGCAGGTGAGTCCTGATTGGTCAGTAAGGCTGAGTTCTGATTGGTCAGTGCAGCTGAGTCCCGATTGGTCAATACAGCTGAGTCCTGATTGGTCAGTGTGGCCGAATCCTGATTGGTCAGTGCAGCTGAGTCCTGATTGGTCGGTGCAGTTGTGTCCTGATTGGTCAGTGAGGCTGAGTTCTGATTGGTCAGTGCAGGTGAGTCCTGATTGGTCAGTAAGGCTGAGTTCTGATTGGTCAGTGCTCCTGCATCCTGATTGGTCGATAGGGTTGAGTCTGATTGGTCAGTGCAGCTGAGTCCTGATTGGTCAGTGCAGCTGAGTCCTGATTGGTCAGTGGAGTTGTGTCCTGATTGGTCAGTGCGGCTGAGTTCTGATTGGTCAGTGTCGCTGAGGCCTGATTGGTCATTACAGCTGAGTCTTATTTTTCAGTGCAGCTGAGTCCTGATTGGTCGGTGCAGCTGAGTCTGATTGGACAGTGCAGATGTGTCCCGATTGGTCAGTGCAGCTGGGGAAACATGCTGTCCCAGCCAGGCAGGGACCTGACCAGAGCCACAGCCGTGTCCTGCGACCCTGTCCCTTCTCTCCCGGGGCAGGGCCTGCCCCAAGGCTAAAACCCGGGTCCGAGATGTGGGTGACCTTGAGGTCTGCTGAGGGACTTGGGAAGCCTCGCTCTGCAGAGGGAAACCTTCATCCTTTGTCGAGAGAAGAGAAGATTCTACCTGTTGGGCTGGCCTGAACCGCACAGGTGTGTGTGCTGAGTCATAGCGGGGAGGGGGCTGCTCCTGCCGTTGCGGGGTTGGCTCAGATGGAGACGCCGTGCCAGCCCGACGGGGCCCCCCCTGCTTACGGGGCACTGGGGGAGACACCGGGTTGCATCCCTCACCGGGCGTGCACTGGGCAGACAGGCTGGAGACGGTGCCCAGGAAGGAGCCTACGTCCCCGCCCTCTGACCAGCCGGTGCAGTGTGGCAGCAGCTGCCCTCATCCTGGGGTAGGTTTGGGAATCTGCCCTGAGCCACGGACCTAGCGGGGTGGGGGCTGGGCAGACGGCAGCGCACCCGTCTGCACCCGGCCAGGCGCTGGGGTGGGGCCTGGCGCGCGCTGGGCCTGGGAGGAGCACCTGGTGCCCGGCAGGGGCCACCACACCCGCCTCCTCCGCCTTCCACGGCCCGCCAGGCCACAGGGCCACCTGAAGCCTTAAACGCGGAGGAGGGAAAGGCCCCGCCTCCCACTTTCCGGCGCTGCCTGGGCTTTCCCAGGTGGGCCGGGCGCCCCCAGCTGCACGGCCGGCTCTGGGACCCTCTGCCCGCGGCCCGGGGCGGGGCAGCCTTGGCAGGAGCTCCCGAGAGCCCGCACCCCTTCCAGGGGGCCGTGGGGCCCAGCGCACCCCCATCCCTGGGAGGGAAAGGAGGCGGGCTGAAGGCTGCGCTCCCTGGGACCCCTGAGGGCTTGCCCCCCAAGTTTCGCCCGAGGGCCGACCTCCTGGGCCCGCCTCCCGCCCCATCCTCCACCTGCCCGTCCACCCCCCACCCCTCCCATCCCCCATCTGCCCCGCCACACGCCAGACCCCCGCCTCCCCGGCGCCGCCTTCCCCGCCCCTCTCCGTCCTCTCCCCATCCCGGTCCTCCCGCCCCGCCCCGCCCTCGCCCGCTGTCCGGCTGCGCCCCCGTGTGGCCGCGGGGGGACGAGCGGAGCCGCGGCGCGGGGCTGGGGGGTGGGCGCGGACGGGAGGGGCGGGGCCGGGGCGGACAGGGGAGAGGAGTGGGGTCGGGGTCGGGGCCGGGGCACCCCGCGGTCCCGGGCGGGCCAAGCCTGACACTCCCCGCCAACAGCATCGTGACGGTCGTTGTCATGAGTCGCTGAACGTGGCTGGCGGAAACAGATCGTGCAGCGCGTGCTCGTGGTCCGCGGGGACAGCGCTAACACGCACTAGCTATTCTGGGCGTCCTCGTGGGGAAACTGAGACACACAAACCAGTGAAAAGGCCAAAGCGGGCCTGGGACTCAAACCCTGGACAGCACAAACCAGAGCTGGGCCCGAGCCCTCACCCAGCCCTCGCCAGACCCTCGCCTGGCCTGAATGTCAGCTTAGACCCACCTAAATGTGACACAGCAGTAACTACTCTTGACGACTGAACTGACGGACGCTTTGAATGTCAAAGTCTCAGGTAAGAGTAAAGGCAGACACGTTTTTCAATGCAATTACTATTAGTTTAGCCAACGTCGAGGGGACTCAAAGTGGTGGTGAGCAAGTTCCTGATTTTAGGTAAATTTCCTAGTGACGGGGGCTCGGCCTGCTCAGGGTCAGCCAAGTCCACCCAGAGCTTGAGACTGAGCCCGGGCTTTGGGTGCCTTGGACGGGTCTGGCGAGAGCTTCGATCACAGCTTCTGTCGCTGCTGGGGACAAGAGCCAGTGCAGCCCTAAATGCCCACGTGTGTGCCCGTTGCAGGGCTGGAGTCAGGGCCAGGTTGGTACCCCTGTACCCTGGGGATGGGATCCGTGCTGGCCCTGCGGTCCTTCAGGTGGGGAGGCAGGCCCTGGCCTGGGACAGTGCCCTCTCCTCCCGGGAACATGCAGCCCTCCCTGGTTGGCAGAGGCTGCTCCATCTGCAGCGTTCGGTGAGGTGACAGAGGCCAAATAAGTCCTTGCGGGCAGCGGGGTGGGCAGAGCTTTGGCCTGATCCCTGCCACAGGCTGGCTGGAGGTCCCTTGCCTAAGAGAACTGAGGGTCACACCCCCTGGGCCAGAGGCCTGGCTGCAGAGGAGGTGCAGGGATTTCCTTCCCCGGGCTGCTTGGGGCCCGGAGACTTTGCACCTCTGTGCAGGAGACCAACAGGGGCTGGGACTCGGGCGCCCGCGGCCTGCTTCCCCGGTCTTGGAGCAGCGTCTCCATCTGTTATGGCAACTGTCCCAGTTTGCCCGGGACCTTTGCTGCTAAACTGGGGGCTTTCCCCTCTTCCCCCAAGTTCTGCAACACGCTTAGAAGCAGCTACTTACTCGCCTCCGACACTTGACTACAGATGTAACTGTAGGTGACAATTTTAGTATTTTGCCACTATTTGCCAGTCCTGTGGGCAATGAGCACCCAGGACCTCGGGAAGCAGGGTGTGAATGCCCTGCAGGTCGGAGCAGAGAACCTATTCCGGACACCCAGAGATGATTCAGAGAGCCTGTGCCTGGGGTCCTGCCCCAGGAGCGGCCCTGGGTCTGTCCAGGTGCAGTCAGGGAGCGCAGCGAGGGCTGCGGATGTGGGGTTGGCACAGGACTTCCGCCCACAGGGCGGGGCAACTGCAGCCTTTACAGAAGGCTGGGGTTGCTGGGGTCACCAAGTACTAACCAGGCCTGACCCTGCTTAGCGTCCGAGATCAGCCAAGACCAGGCGCGTTCAGGGTGGTACCGCCGTAGACAAGGAAGAAAAGGTGGTGCAGAGCTGGGGAGAGTGAGGGCACCCTGGGGCCCACATCTGAGAGCAAAAGGACGTCACCGCTCTTCTGCCCGAGGTGGCCTTGGTGGGGGCAAGTGGAAAATGACTTTTTCACGCCCAGTTCTAACCCAAGCTCGTTTCCAGACCCAGAGCCCACCCAGGGAAGGGGGACCAGGGTCCCGCAGCAGTTTCTGCAAGGAGAGCGCGGGGTGACTGGCAGACCCCGCCCCTGGGTGACCTGCGGACCCCCGTGGGCCCTGGGCGAGTCTCTCTGCAGGAGAGCGGTGGGAGGGGTGCAGCTCTGCTGTGGGGGCTCCTCTCACGGGTAGTTTTTAAAATAGCAAATGGGCCATGAGCACGGGCACCCACGCCGCCTCCCCACGCCTGAAGGACCTGCCACCCCTTCTCAAGGCCCTGGCAGCCTCCTGGTGGGGGTGACACATTCTTAATAATGTATCGGGGTGTTGGGGGGGGAGGGGATGGAGGTATGACTGCATGATGAGTACCAGGCGCACTGTCTGGAGAATGAGAACGGACGCGCTTGGGACTCTGACTCGGGGGGATGGGCGGGACATGGACAATGTATATGACCTAAACTTATGTACCCCCATGATGAGCTGAAATAAAAAAAAAAAAAAAAAAGAGAGAAAAAAAAAATAATAATGTATCGGGGTGTTGACAGCCTGCTGTCTGGTCCCCCAAGTAAAAGGAGTTTGGAAATAAGATGCCTTCCCCCGATTGTCTGACCCTGTCATCCTGGACACTTATGGCAGACCGTGTCCTGCAGTCCCAGGAGTCCCCATCATGTGCTCGGTGACGTTGGAAGGATGACTCGCCTGTTCACCTCTGGCGTCATGTGTCTGCTCCTTTCCTGCGCAGCCTCGGTGACATAGGGACGAAGGTCAGGGTATGGCAGGACCCTCCCGAGGCCTCCCCAGAGCCCGGCTGGCTGCTGATGCCTCAGCCAGGTGCGCAGAGGCCACCCTGGCCGGCGGCACTGCGGGTCCCTTCCCCTCCCGGGGAGCAGGGGGGCGCCCTCCACACCATGATGGGGGTCCGGGCAGACGGGAGCGAGGGCTGGACAGAGCCCCTGGACGGTGCAGTTGTGTCCTGATTAGTCAGTGCAGCTGAGATCTGATTGTTCAGTGCAGCTGAGTCCTGATAGGTCAGTGCAGTTGTGTCCCGATTGCTCAGTGAGGCTGATTTCTGATTGGTCAGGGCAGCCGTGTCATGATTGGTCAGTGAAGCCGTGTCCTGATTGGTCAGTGTGGCTGAGTTCTGATTGGTCAGTGCAGCTGAGTCCCGATTGGTCAATACAGCTGAGTCCTGATTGGTCAGTGTGGCCGAATCCTGATTGGTCAGTGCAGCTGAGTCCTGATTGGTCGGTGCAGTTGTGTCCTGATTGGTCAGTGAGGCTGAGTTCTGATTGGTCAGTGCAGGTGAGTCCTGATTGGTCAGTAAGGCTGAGTTCTGATTGGTCAGTGCTCCTGCATCCTGATTGGTCGATAGGGTTGAGTCTGATTGGTCAGTGCAGCTGAGTCCTGATTGGTCAGTGCAGCTGAGTCCTGATTGGTCAGTGGAGTTGTGTCCTGATTGGTCAGTGCGGCTGAGTTCTGATTGGTCAGTGTCGCTGAGGCCTGATTGGTCATTACAGCTGAGTCTTATTTTTCAGTGCAGCTGAGTCCTGATTGGTCGGTGCAGCTGAGTCTGATTGGACAGTGCAGATGTGTCCCGATTGGTCAGTGCAGCTGGGGAAACATGCTGTCCCAGCCAGGCAGGGACCTGACCAGAGCCACAGCCGTGTCCTGCGACCCTGTCCCTTCTCTCCCGGGGCAGGGCCTGCCCCAAGGCTAAAACCCGGGTCCGAGATGTGGGTGACCTTGAGGTCTGCTGAGGGACTTGGGAAGCCTCGCTCTGCAGAGGGAAACCTTCATCCTTTGTCGAGAGAAGAGAAGATTCTACCTGTTGGGCTGGCCTGAACCGCACAGGTGTGTGTGCTGAGTCATAGCGGGGAGGGGGCTGCTGCTGCCGTTGCGGAGTTGGCTCAGATGGAGACGCCGTGCCAGCCCGACGGGGCCCACCCTGCTTACGGGGCACTGGGGGAGACACCGGGTTGCATCCCTCACCGGGCGTGCACTGGGCAGACAGGCTGGAGACGGTGCCCAGGAAGGAGCCTACGTCCCCGCCCTCTGACCAGCCGGTGCAGTGTGGCAGCAGCTGCCCTCATCCTGGGGTAGGTTTGGGAATCTGCCCTGAGCCACGGACCTAGCGGGGTGGGGGCTGGGCAGACGGCAGCGCACCCGTCTGCACCCGGCCAGGCGCTGGGGTGGGGCCTGGCGCGCGCTGGGCCTGGGAGGAGCACCTGGTGCCCGGCAGGGGCCACCACACCCGCCTCCTCCGCCTTCCACGGCCCGCCAGGCCACAGGGCCACCTGAAGCCTTAAACGCGGAGGAGGGAAAGGCCCCGCCTCCCACTTTCCGGCGCTGCCTGGGCTTTCCCAGGTGGGCCGGGCGCCCCCAGCTGCACGGCCGGCTCTGGGACCCTCTGCCCGCGGCCCGGGGCGGGGCAGCCTTGGCAGGAGCTCCCGAGAGCCCGCACCCCTTCCAGGGGGCCGTGGGGCCCAGCGCACCCCCATCCCTGGGAGGGAAAGGAGGCGGGCTGAAGGCTGCGCTCCCTGGGACCCCTGAGGGCTTGCCCCCCAAGTTTCGCCCGAGGGCCGACCTCCTGGGCCCGCCTCCCGCCCCATCCTCCACCTGCCCGTCCACCCCCCACCCCTCCCATCCCCCATCTGCCCCGCCACACGCCAGACCCCCGCCTCCCCGGCGCCGCCTTCCCCGCCCCTCTCCGTCCTCTCCCCATCCCGGTCCTCCCGCCCCGCCCCGCCCTCGCCCGCTGTCCGGCTGCGCCCCCGTGTGGCCGCGGGGGGACGAGCGGAGCCGCGGCGCGGGGCTGGGGGGTGGGCGCGGACGGGAGGGGCGGGGCCGGGGCGGACAGGGGAGAGGAGTGGGGTCGGGGTCGGGGCCGGGGCACCCCGCGGTCCCGGGCGGGCCAAGCCTGACACTCCCCGCCAACAGCATCGTGACGGTCGTTGTCATGAGTCGCTGAACGTGGCTGGCGGAAACAGATCGTGCAGCGCGTGCTCGTGGTCCGCGGGGACAGCGCTAACACGCACTAGCTATTCTGGGCGTCCTCGTGGGGAAACTGAGACACACAAACCAGTGAAAAGGCCAAAGCGGGCCTGGGACTCAAACCCTGGACAGCACAAACCAGAGCTGGGCCCGAGCCCTCACCCAGCCCTCGCCAGACCCTCGCCTGGCCTGAATGTCAGCTTAGACCCACCTAAATGTGACACAGCAGTAACTACTCTTGACGACTGAACTGACGGACGCTTTGAATGTCAAAGTCTCAGGTAAGAGTAAAGGCAGACACGTTTTTCAATGCAATTACTATTAGTTTAGCCAACGTCGAGGGGACTCAAAGTGGTGGTGAGCAAGTTCCTGATTTTAGGTAAATTTCCTAGTGACGGGGGCTCAGCCTGCTCAGGGTCAGCCAAGTCCACCCAGAGCTTGAGACTGAGCCCGGGCTTTGGGTGCCTTGGACGGGTCTGGCGAGAGCTTCGATCACAGCTTCTGTCGCTGCTGGGGACAAGAGCCAGTGCAGCCCTAAATGCCCACGTGTGTGCCCGTTGCAGGGCTGGAGTCAGGGCCAGGTTGGTACCCCTGTACCCTGGGGATGGGATCCGTGCTGGCCCTGCGGTCCTTCAGGTGGGGAGGCAGGCCCTGGCCTGGGACAGTGCCCTCTCCTCCCGGGAACATGCAGCCCTCCCTGGTTGGCAGAGGCTGCTCCATCTGCAGCGTTCGGTGAGGTGACAGAGGCCAAATAAGTCCTTGCGGGCAGCGGGGTGGGCAGAGCTTTGGCCTGATCCCTGCCACAGGCTGGCTGGAGGTCCCTTGCCTAAGAGAACTGAGGGTCACACCCCCTGGGCCAGAGGCCTGGCTGCAGAGGAGGTGCAGGGATTTCCTTCCCCGGGCTGCTTGGGGCCCGGAGACTTTGCACCTCTGTGCAGGAGACCAACAGGGGCTGGGACTCGGGCGCCCGCGGCCTGCTTCCCCGGTCTTGGAGCAGCGTCTCCATCTGTTATGGCAACTGTCCCAGTTTGCCCGGGACCTTTGCTGCTAAACTGGGGGCTTTCCCCTCTTCCCCCAAGTTCTGCAACACGCTTAGAAGCAGCTACTTACTCGCCTCCGACACTTGACTACAGATGTAACTGTAGGTGACAATTTTAGTATTTTGCCACTATTTGCCAGTCCTGTGGGCAATGAGCACCCAGGACCTCGGGAAGCAGGGTGTGAATGCCCTGCAGGTCGGAGCAGAGAACCTATTCCGGACACCCAGAGATGATTCAGAGAGCCTGTGCCTGGGGTCCTGCCCCAGGAGCGGCCCTGGGTCTGTCCAGGTGCAGTCAGGGAGCGCAGCGAGGGCTGCGGATGTGGGGTTGGCACAGGACTTCCGCCCACAGGGCGGGGCAACTGCAGCCTTTACAGAAGGCTGGGGTTGCTGGGGTCACCAAGTACTAACCAGGCCTGACCCTGCTTAGCGTCCGAGATCAGCCAAGACCAGGCGCGTTCAGGGTGGTACCGCCGTAGACAAGGAAGAAAAGGTGGTGCAGAGCTGGGGAGAGTGAGGGCACCCTGGGGCCCACATCTGAGAGCAAAAGGACGTCACCGCTCTTCTGCCCGAGGTGGCCTTGGTGGGGGCAAGTGGAAAATGACTTTTTCACGCCCAGTTCTAACCCAAGCTCGTTTCCAGACCCAGAGCCCACCCAGGGAAGGGGGACCAGGGTCCCGCAGCAGTTTCTGCAAGGAGAGCGCGGGGTGACTGGCAGACCCCGCCCCTGGGTGACCTGCGGACCCCCGTGGGCCCTGGGCGAGTCTCTCTGCAGGAGAGCGGTGGGAGGGGTGCAGCTCTGCTGTGGGGGCTCCTCTCACGGGTAGTTTTTAAAATAGCAAATGGGCCATGAGCACGGGCACCCACGCCGCCTCCCCACGCCTGAAGGACCTGCCACCCCTTCTCAAGGCCCTGGCAGCCTCCTGGTGGGGGTGACACATTCTTAATAATGTATCGGGGTGTTGGGGGGGGAGGGGATGGAGGTATGACTGCATGATGAGTACCAGGCGCACTGTCTGGAGAATGAGAACGGACGCGCTTGGGACTCTGACTCGGGGGGATGGGCGGGACATGGACAATGTATATGACCTAAACTTATGTACCCCCATGATGAGCTGAAATAAAAAAAAAAAAAAAAAAGAGAGAAAAAAAAAATAATAATGTATCGGGGTGTTGACAGCCTGCTGTCTGGTCCCCCAAGTAAAAGGAGTTTGGAAATAAGATGCCTTCCCCCGATTGTCTGACCCTGTCATCCTGGACACTTATGGCAGACCGTGTCCTGCAGTCCCAGGAGTCCCCATCATGTGCTCGGTGACGTTGGAAGGATGACTCGCCTGTTCACCTCTGGCGTCATGTGTCTGCTCCTTTCCTGCGCAGCCTCGGTGACATAGGGACGAAGGTCAGGGTATGGCAGGACCCTCCCGAGGCCTCCCCAGAGCCCGGCTGGCTGCTGATGCCTCAGCCAGGTGCGCAGAGGCCACCCTGGCCGGCGGCACTGCGGGTCCCTTCCCCTCCCGGGGAGCAGGGGGGCGCCCTCCACACCATGATGGGGGTCCGGGCAGACGGGAGCGAGGGCTGGACAGAGCCCCTGGACGGTGCAGTTGTGTCCTGATTAGTCAGTGCAGCTGAGATCTGATTGTTCAGTGCAGCTGAGTCCTGATAGGTCAGTGCAGTTGTGCCCCGATTGCTCAGTGAGGCTGATTTCTGATTGGTCAGGGCAGCCGTGTCATGATTGGTCAGTGAAGCCGTGTCCTGATTGGTCAGTGTGGCTTAGTTCTGATTGGTCAGTGCAGCTGAGTCCTGATTGGTCAATACAGGAGAGTTCTTATTGGTCAGTGTGGCCGAATCCTGATTGGTCAGTGCAGCTGAGTCCTGATTGGTCGGTGCAGTTGTGTCCTGATTGGTCAGTGAGGCTGAGTTCTGATTGGTCAGTGCAGGTGAGTCCTGATTGGTCAGTAAGGCTGAGTTCTGATTGGTCAGTGCTCCTGCATCCTGATTGGTCGATAGGGTTGAGTCTGATTGGTCAGTGCAGCTGAGTCCTGATTGGTCAGTGCAGCTGAGTCCTGATTGGTCAGTGGAGTTGTGTCCTGATTGGTCAGTGTGGCTGAGTTCTGATTGGTCAGTGTAGCTGAGGCCTGATTGGTCATTACAGCTGAGTCTTATTTTTCAGTGCAGCTGAGTCCTGATTGGTCGGTGCAGCTGAGTCTGATTGGACAGTGCAGATGTGTCCCGATTGGTCAGTGCAGCTGGGGAAACATGCTGTCCCAGCCAGGCAGGGACCTGACCAGAGCCACAGCCGTGTCCTGCGACCCTGTCCCTTCTCTCCCGGGGCAGGGCCTGCCCCAAGGCTAAAACCCGGGTCCGAGATGTGGGTGACCTTGAGGTCTGCTGAGGGACTTGGGAAGCCTCGCTCTGCAGAGGGAAACCTTCATCCTTTGTCGAGAGAAGAGAAGATTCTACCTGTTGGGCTGGCCTGAACCGCACAGGTGTGTGTGCTGAGTCATAGCGGGGAGGGGGCTGCTGCTGCCGTTGCGGAGTTGGCTCAGATGGAGACGCCGTGCCAGCCCGACGGGGCCCACCCTGCTTACGGGGCACTGGGGGAGACACCGGGTTGCATCCCTCACCGGGCGTGCACTGGGCAGACAGGCTGGAGACGGTGCCCAGGAAGGAGCCTACGTCCCCGCCCTCTGACCAGCCGGTGCAGTGTGGCAGCAGCTGCCCTCATCCTGGGGTAGGTTTGGGAATCTGCCCTGAGCCACGGACCTAGCGGGGTGGGGGCTGGGCAGACGGCAGCGCACCCGTCTGCACCCGGCCAGGCGCTGGGGTGGGGCCTGGCGCGCGCTGGGCCTGGGAGGAGCACCTGGTGCCCGGCAGGGGCCACCACACCCGCCTCCTCCGCCTTCCACGGCCCGCCAGGCCACAGGGCCACCTGAAGCCTTAAACGCGGAGGAGGGAAAGGCCCCGCCTCCCACTTTCCGGCGCTGCCTGGGCTTTCCCAGGTGGGCCGGGCGCCCCCAGCTGCACGGCCGGCTCTGGGACCCTCTGCCCGCGGCCCGGGGCGGGGCAGCCTTGGCAGGAGCTCCCGAGAGCCCGCACCCCTTCCAGGGGGCCGTGGGGCCCAGCGCACCCCCATCCCTGGGAGGGAAAGGAGGCGGGCTGAAGGCTGCGCTCCCTGGGACCCCTGAGGGCTTGCCCCCCAAGTTTCGCCCGAGGGCCGACCTCCTGGGCCCGCCTCCCGCCCCATCCTCCACCTGCCCGTCCACCCCCCACCCCTCCCATCCCCCATCTGCCCCGCCACACGCCAGACCCCCGCCTCCCCGGCGCCGCCTTCCCCGCCCCTCTCCGTCCTCTCCCCATCCCGGTCCTCCCGCCCCGCCCCGCCCTCGCCCGCTGTCCGGCTGCGCCCCCGTGTGGCCGCGGGGGGACGAGCGGAGCCGCGGCGCGGGGCTGGGGGGTGGGCGCGGACGGGAGGGGCGGGGCCGGGGCGGACAGGGGAGAGGAGTGGGGTCGGGGTCGGGGCCGGGGCACCCCGCGGTCCCGGGCGGGCCAAGCCTGACACTCCCCGCCAACAGCATCGTGACGGTCGTTGTCATGAGTCGCTGAACGTGGCTGGCGGAAACAGATCGTGCAGCGCGTGCTCGTGGTCCGCGGGGACAGCGCTAACACGCACTAGCTATTCTGGGCGTCCTCGTGGGGAAACTGAGACACACAAACCAGTGAAAAGGCCAAAGCGGGCCTGGGACTCAAACCCTGGACAGCACAAACCAGAGCTGGGCCCGAGCCCTCACCCAGCCCTCGCCAGACCCTCGCCTGGCCTGAATGTCAGCTTAGACCCACCTAAATGTGACACAGCAGTAACTACTCTTGACGACTGAACTGACGGACGCTTTGAATGTCAAAGTCTCAGGTAAGAGTAAAGGCAGACACGTTTTTCAATGCAATTACTATTAGTTTAGCCAACGTCGAGGGGACTCAAAGTGGTGGTGAGCAAGTTCCTGATTTTAGGTAAATTTCCTAGTGACGGGGGCTCAGCCTGCTCAGGGTCAGCCAAGTCCACCCAGAGCTTGAGACTGAGCCCGGGCTTTGGGTGCCTTGGACGGGTCTGGCGAGAGCTTCGATCACAGCTTCTGTCGCTGCTGGGGACAAGAGCCAGTGCAGCCCTAAATGCCCACGTGTGTGCCCGTTGCAGGGCTGGAGTCAGGGCCAGGTTGGTACCCCTGTACCCTGGGGATGGGATCCGTGCTGGCCCTGCGGTCCTTCAGGTGGGGAGGCAGGCCCTGGCCTGGGACAGTGCCCTCTCCTCCCGGGAACATGCAGCCCTCCCTGGTTGGCAGAGGCTGCTCCATCTGCAGCGTTCGGTGAGGTGACAGAGGCCAAATAAGTCCTTGCGGGCAGCGGGGTGGGCAGAGCTTTGGCCTGATCCCTGCCACAGGCTGGCTGGAGGTCCCTTGCCTAAGAGAACTGAGGGTCACACCCCCTGGGCCAGAGGCCTGGCTGCAGAGGAGGTGCAGGGATTTCCTTCCCCGGGCTGCTTGGGGCCCGGAGACTTTGCACCTCTGTGCAGGAGACCAACAGGGGCTGGGACTCGGGCGCCCGCGGCCTGCTTCCCCGGTCTTGGAGCAGCGTCTCCATCTGTTATGGCAACTGTCCCAGTTTGCCCGGGACCTTTGCTGCTAAACTGGGGGCTTTCCCCTCTTCCCCCAAGTTCTGCAACACGCTTAGAAGCAGCTACTTACTCGCCTCCGACACTTGACTACAGATGTAACTGTAGGTGACAATTTTAGTATTTTGCCACTATTTGCCAGTCCTGTGGGCAATGAGCACCCAGGACCTCGGGAAGCAGGGTGTGAATGCCCTGCAGGTCGGAGCAGAGAACCTATTCCGGACACCCAGAGATGATTCAGAGAGCCTGTGCCTGGGGTCCTGCCCCAGGAGCGGCCCTGGGTCTGTCCAGGTGCAGTCAGGGAGCGCAGCGAGGGCTGCGGATGTGGGGTTGGCACAGGACTTCCGCCCACAGGGCGGGGCAACTGCAGCCTTTACAGAAGGCTGGGGTTGCTGGGGTCACCAAGTACTAACCAGGCCTGACCCTGCTTAGCGTCCGAGATCAGCCAAGACCAGGCGCGTTCAGGGTGGTACCGCCGTAGACAAGGAAGAAAAGGTGGTGCAGAGCTGGGGAGAGTGAGGGCACCCTGGGGCCCACATCTGAGAGCAAAAGGACGTCACCGCTCTTCTGCCCGAGGTGGCCTTGGTGGGGGCAAGTGGAAAATGACTTTTTCACGCCCAGTTCTAACCCAAGCTCGTTTCCAGACCCAGAGCCCACCCAGGGAAGGGGGACCAGGGTCCCGCAGCAGTTTCTGCAAGGAGAGCGCGGGGTGACTGGCAGACCCCGCCCCTGGGTGACCTGCGGACCCCCGTGGGCCCTGGGCGAGTCTCTCTGCAGGAGAGCGGTGGGAGGGGTGCAGCTCTGCTGTGGGGGCTCCTCTCACGGGTAGTTTTTAAAATAGCAAATGGGCCATGAGCACGGGCACCCACGCCGCCTCCCCACGCCTGAAGGACCTGCCACCCCTTCTCAAGGCCCTGGCAGCCTCCTGGTGGGGGTGACACATTCTTAGTAATGTATCGGGGTGTTGGGGGGGGAGGGGATGGAGGTATGACTGCATGATGAGTACCAGGCGCACTGTCTGGAGAATGAGAACGGACGCGCTTGGGACTCTGACTCGGGGGGATGGGCGGGACATGGACAATGTATATGACCTAAACTTATGTACCCCCATGATGAGCTGAAATAAAAAAAAAAAAAAAAAGAGAGAAAAAAAAAATAATAATGTATCGGGGTGTTGACAGCCTGCTGTCTGGTCCCCCAAGTAAAAGGAGTTTGGAAATAAGATGCCTTCCCCCGATTGTCTGACCCTGTCATCCTGGACACTTATGGCAGACCGTGTCCTGCAGTCCCAGGAGTCCCCATCATGTGCTCGGTGACGTTGGAAGGATGACTCGCCTGTTCACCTCTGGCGTCATGTGTCTGCTCCTTTCCTGCGCAGCCTCGGTGACATAGGGACGAAGGTCAGGGTATGGCAGGACCCTCCCGAGGCCTCCCCAGAGCCCGGCTGGCTGCTGATGCCTCAGCCAGGTGCGCAGAGGCCACCCTGGCCGGCGGCACTGCGGGTCCCTTCCCCTCCCGGGGAGCAGGGGGGCGCCCTCCACACCATGATGGGGGTCCGGGCAGACGGGAGCGAGGGCTGGACAGAGCCCCTGGACGGTGCAGTTGTGTCCTGATTAGTCAGTGCAGCTGAGATCTGATTGTTCAGTGCAGCTGAGTCCTGATAGGTCAGTGCAGTTGTGTCCCGATTGCTCAGTGAGGCTGATTTCTGATTGGTCAGGGCAGCCGTGTCATGATTGGTCAGTGAAGCCGTGTCCTGATTGGTCAGTGTGGCTTAGTTCTGATTGGTCAGTGCAGCTGAGTCCTGATTGGTCAATACAGGAGAGTTCTTATTGGTCAGTGTGGCCGAATCCTGATTGGTCAGTGCAGCTGAGTCCTGATTGGTCGGTGCAGTTGTGTCCTGATTGGTCAGTGAGGCTGAGTTCTGATTGGTCAGTGCAGGTGAGTCCTGATTGGTCAGTAAGGCTGAGTTCTGATTGGTCAGTGCTCCTGCATCCTGATTGGTCGATAGGGTTGAGTCTGATTGGTCAGTGCAGCTGAGTCCTGATTGGTCAGTGCAGCTGAGTCCTGATTGGTCAGTGGAGTTGTGTCCTGATTGGTCAGTGTGGCTGAGTTCTGATTGGTCAGTGTAGCTGAGGCCTGATTGGTCATTACAGCTGAGTCTTATTTTTCAGTGCAGCTGAGTCCTGATTGGTCGGTGCAGCTGAGTCTGATTGGACAGTGCAGATGTGTCCCGATTGGTCAGTGCAGCTGGGGAAACATGCTGTCCCAGCCAGGCAGGGACCTGACCAGAGCCACAGCCGTGTCCTGCGACCCTGTCCCTTCTCTCCCGGGGCAGGGCCTGCCCCAAGGCTAAAACCCGGGTCCGAGATGTGGGTGACCTTGAGGTCTGCTGAGGGACTTGGGAAGCCTCGCTCTGCAGAGGGAAACCTTCATCCTTTGTCGAGAGAAGAGAAGATTCTACCTGTTGGGCTGGCCTGAACCGCACAGGTGTGTGTGCTGAGT
Organism: Lemur catta; assembly: GCF_020740605.2. Classification (NCBI taxonomy): domain Eukaryota; kingdom Metazoa; phylum Chordata; class Mammalia; order Primates; family Lemuridae; genus Lemur; species Lemur catta. The sequence goes on along the minus strand of NC_059136.1, from coordinate 196,312 downwards.
CATAGCGGGGAGGGGGCTGCTGCTGCCGTTGCGGAGTTGGCTCAGATGGAGACGCCGTGCCAGCCCGACGGGGCCCACCCTGCTTACGGGGCACTGGGGGAGACACCGGGTTGCATCCCTCACCGGGCGTGCACTGGGCAGACAGGCTGGAGACGGTGCCCAGGAAGGAGCCTACGTCCCCGCCCTCTGACCAGCCGGTGCAGTGTGGCAGCAGCTGCCCTCATCCTGGGGTAGGTTTGGGAATCTGCCCTGAGCCACGGACCTAGCGGGGTGGGGGCTGGGCAGACGGCAGCGCACCCGTCTGCACCCGGCCAGGCGCTGGGGTGGGGCCTGGCGCGCGCTGGGCCTGGGAGGAGCACCTGGTGCCCGGCAGGGGCCACCACACCCGCCTCCTCCGCCTTCCACGGCCCGCCAGGCCACAGGGCCACCTGAAGCCTTAAACGCGGAGGAGGGAAAGGCCCCGCCTCCCACTTTCCGGCGCTGCCTGGGCTTTCCCAGGTGGGCCGGGCGCCCCCAGCTGCACGGCCGGCTCTGGGACCCTCTGCCCGCGGCCCGGGGCGGGGCAGCCTTGGCAGGAGCTCCCGAGAGCCCGCACCCCTTCCAGGGGGCCGTGGGGCCCAGCGCACCCCCATCCCTGGGAGGGAAAGGAGGCGGGCTGAAGGCTGCGCTCCCTGGGACCCCTGAGGGCTTGCCCCCCAAGTTTCGCCCGAGGGCCGACCTCCTGGGCCCGCCTCCCGCCCCATCCTCCACCTGCCCGTCCACCCCCCACCCCTCCCATCCCCCATCTGCCCCGCCACACGCCAGACCCCCGCCTCCCCGGCGCCGCCTTCCCCGCCCCTCTCCGTCCTCTCCCCATCCCGGTCCTCCCGCCCCGCCCCGCCCTCGCCCGCTGTCCGGCTGCGCCCCCGTGTGGCCGCGGGGGGACGAGCGGAGCCGCGGCGCGGGGCTGGGGGGTGGGCGCGGACGGGAGGGGCGGGGCCGGGGCGGACAGGGGAGAGGAGTGGGGTCGGGGTCGGGGCCGGGGCACCCCGCGGTCCCGGGCGGGCCAAGCCTGACACTCCCCGCCAACAGCATCGTGACGGTCGTTGTCATGAGTCGCTGAACGTGGCTGGCGGAAACAGATCGTGCAGCGCGTGCTCGTGGTCCGCGGGGACAGCGCTAACACGCACTAGCTATTCTGGGCGTCCTCGTGGGGAAACTGAGACACACAAACCAGTGAAAAGGCCAAAGCGGGCCTGGGACTCAAACCCTGGACAGCACAAACCAGAGCTGGGCCCGAGCCCTCACCCAGCCCTCGCCAGACCCTCGCCTGGCCTGAATGTCAGCTTAGACCCACCTAAATGTGACACAGCAGTAACTACTCTTGACGACTGAACTGACGGACGCTTTGAATGTCAAAGTCTCAGGTAAGAGTAAAGGCAGACACGTTTTTCAATGCAATTACTATTAGTTTAGCCAACGTCGAGGGGACTCAAAGTGGTGGTGAGCAAGTTCCTGATTTTAGGTAAATTTCCTAGTGACGGGGGCTCAGCCTGCTCAGGGTCAGCCAAGTCCACCCAGAGCTTGAGACTGAGCCCGGGCTTTGGGTGCCTTGGACGGGTCTGGCGAGAGCTTCGATCACAGCTTCTGTCGCTGCTGGGGACAAGAGCCAGTGCAGCCCTAAATGCCCACGTGTGTGCCCGTTGCAGGGCTGGAGTCAGGGCCAGGTTGGTACCCCTGTACCCTGGGGATGGGATCCGTGCTGGCCCTGCGGTCCTTCAGGTGGGGAGGCAGGCCCTGGCCTGGGACAGTGCCCTCTCCTCCCGGGAACATGCAGCCCTCCCTGGTTGGCAGAGGCTGCTCCATCTGCAGCGTTCGGTGAGGTGACAGAGGCCAAATAAGTCCTTGCGGGCAGCGGGGTGGGCAGAGCTTTGGCCTGATCCCTGCCACAGGCTGGCTGGAGGTCCCTTGCCTAAGAGAACTGAGGGTCACACCCCCTGGGCCAGAGGCCTGGCTGCAGAGGAGGTGCAGGGATTTCCTTCCCCGGGCTGCTTGGGGCCCGGAGACTTTGCACCTCTGTGCAGGAGACCAACAGGGGCTGGGACTCGGGCGCCCGCGGCCTGCTTCCCCGGTCTTGGAGCAGCGTCTCCATCTGTTATGGCAACTGTCCCAGTTTGCCCGGGACCTTTGCTGCTAAACTGGGGGCTTTCCCCTCTTCCCCCAAGTTCTGCAACACGCTTAGAAGCAGCTACTTACTCGCCTCCGACACTTGACTACAGATGTAACTGTAGGTGACAATTTTAGTATTTTGCCACTATTTGCCAGTCCTGTGGGCAATGAGCACCCAGGACCTCGGGAAGCAGGGTGTGAATGCCCTGCAGGTCGGAGCAGAGAACCTATTCCGGACACCCAGAGATGATTCAGAGAGCCTGTGCCTGGGGTCCTGCCCCAGGAGCGGCCCTGGGTCTGTCCAGGTGCAGTCAGGGAGCGCAGCGAGGGCTGCGGATGTGGGGTTGGCACAGGACTTCCGCCCACAGGGCGGGGCAACTGCAGCCTTTACAGAAGGCTGGGGTTGCTGGGGTCACCAAGTACTAACCAGGCCTGACCCTGCTTAGCGTCCGAGATCAGCCAAGACCAGGCGCGTTCAGGGTGGTACCGCCGTAGACAAGGAAGAAAAGGTGGTGCAGAGCTGGGGAGAGTGAGGGCACCCTGGGGCCCACATCTGAGAGCAAAAGGACGTCACCGCTCTTCTGCCCGAGGTGGCCTTGGTGGGGGCAAGTGGAAAATGACTTTTTCACGCCCAGTTCTAACCCAAGCTCGTTTCCAGACCCAGAGCCCACCCAGGGAAGGGGGACCAGGGTCCCGCAGCAGTTTCTGCAAGGAGAGTGCGGGGTGACTGGCAGACCCCGCCCCTGGGTGACCTGCGGACCCCCGTGGGCCCTGGGCGAGTCTCTCTGCAGGAGAGCGGTGGGAGGGGTGCAGCTCTGCTGTGGGGGCTCCTCTCACGGGTAGTTTTTAAAATAGCAAATGGGCCATGAGCACGGGCACCCACGCCGCCTCCCCACGCCTGAAGGACCTGCCACCCCTTCTCAAGGCCCTGGCAGCCTCCTGGTGGGGGTGACACATTCTTAATAATGTATCGGGGTGTTGGGGGGGGAGGGGATGGAGGTATGACTGCATGATGAGTACCAGGCGCACTGTCTGGAGAATGAGAACGGACGCGCTTGGGACTCTGACTCGGGGGGATGGGCGGGACATGGACAATGTATATGACCTAAACTTATGTACCCCCATGATGAGCTGAAATAAAAAAAAAAAAAAAAAAGAGAGAAAAAAAAAATAATAATGTATCGGGGTGTTGACAGCCTGCTGTCTGGTCCCCCAAGTAAAAGGAGTTTGGAAATAAGATGCCTTCCCCCGATTGTCTGACCCTGTCATCCTGGACACTTATGGCAGACCGTGTCCTGCAGTCCCAGGAGTCCCCATCATGTGCTCGGTGACGTTGGAAGGATGACTCGCCTGTTCACCTCTGGCGTCATGTGTCTGCTCCTTTCCTGCGCAGCCTCGGTGACATAGGGACGAAGGTCAGGGTATGGCAGGACCCTCCCGAGGCCTCCCCAGAGCCCGGCTGGCTGCTGATGCCTCAGCCAGGTGCGCAGAGGCCACCCTGGCCGGCGGCACTGCGGGTCCCTTCCCCTCCCGGGGAGCAGGGGGGCGCCCTCCACACCATGATGGGGGTCCGGGCAGACGGGAGCGAGGGCTGGACAGAGCCCCTGGACGGTGCAGTTGTGTCCTGATTAGTCAGTGCAGCTGAGATCTGATTGTTCAGTGCAGCTGAGTCCTGATAGGTCAGTGCAGTTGTGTCCCGATTGCTCAGTGAGGCTGATTTCTGATTGGTCAGGGCAGCCGTGTCATGATTGGTCAGTGAAGCCGTGTCCTGATTGGTCAGTGTGGCTTAGTTCTGATTGGTCAGTGCAGCTGAGTCCCGATTGGTCAATACAGCTGAGTCCTGATTGGTCAGTGTGGCCGAATCCTGATTGGTCAGTGCAGCTGAGTCCTGATTGGTCGGTGCAGTTGTGTCCTGATTGGTCAGTGAGGCTGAGTTCTGATTGGTCAGTGCAGGTGAGTCCTGATTGGTCAGTAAGGCTGAGTTCTGATTGGTCAGTGCTCCTGCATCCTGATTGGTCGATAGGGTTGAGTCTGATTGGTCAGTGCAGCTGAGTCCTGATTGGTCAGTGCAGCTGAGTCCTGATTGGTCAGTGGAGTTGTGTCCTGATTGGTCAGTGCGGCTGAGTTCTGATTGGTCAGTGTAGCTGAGGCCTGATTGGTCATTACAGCTGAGTCTTATTTTTCAGTGCAGCTGAGTCCTGATTGGTCGGTGCAGCTGAGTCTGATTGGACAGTGCAGATGTGTCCCGATTGGTCAGTGCAGCTGGGGAAACATGCTGTCCCAGCCAGGCAGGGACCTGACCAGAGCCACAGCCGTGTCCTGCGACCCTGTCCCTTCTCTCCCGGGGCAGGGCCTGCCCCAAGGCTAAAACCCGGGTCCGAGATGTGGGTGACCTTGAGGTCTGCTGAGGGACTTGGGAAGCCTCGCTCTGCAGAGGGAAACCTTCATCCTTTGTCGAGAGAAGAGAAGATTCTACCTGTTGGGCTGGCCTGAACCGCACAGGTGTGTGTGCTGAGTCATAGCGGGGAGGGGGCTGCTGCTGCCGTTGCGGAGTTGGCTCAGATGGAGACGCCGTGCCAGCCCGACGGGGCCCACCCTGCTTACGGGGCACTGGGGGAGACACCGGGTTGCATCCCTCACCGGGCGTGCACTGGGCAGACAGGCTGGAGACGGTGCCCAGGAAGGAGCCTACGTCCCCGCCCTCTGACCAGCCGGTGCAGTGTGGCAGCAGCTGCCCTCATCCTGGGGTAGGTTTGGGAATCTGCCCTGAGCCACGGACCTAGCGGGGTGGGGGCTGGGCAGACGGCAGCGCACCCGTCTGCACCCGGCCAGGCGCTGGGGTGGGGCCTGGCGCGCGCTGGGCCTGGGAGGAGCACCTGGTGCCCGGCAGGGGCCACCACACCCGCCTCCTCCGCCTTCCACGGCCCGCCAGGCCACAGGGCCACCTGAAGCCTTAAACGCGGAGGAGGGAAAGGCCCCGCCTCCCACTTTCCGGCGCTGCCTGGGCTTTCCCAGGTGGGCCGGGCGCCCCCAGCTGCACGGCCGGCTCTGGGACCCTCTGCCCGCGGCCCGGGGCGGGGCAGCCTTGGCAGGAGCTCCCGAGAGCCCGCACCCCTTCCAGGGGGCCGTGGGGCCCAGCGCACCCCCATCCCTGGGAGGGAAAGGAGGCGGGCTGAAGGCTGCGCTCCCTGGGACCCCTGAGGGCTTGCCCCCCAAGTTTCGCCCGAGGGCCGACCTCCTGGGCCCGCCTCCCGCCCCATCCTCCACCTGCCCGTCCACCCCCCACCCCTCCCATCCCCCATCTGCCCCGCCACACGCCAGACCCCCGCCTCCCCGGCGCCGCCTTCCCCGCCCCTCTCCGTCCTCTCCCCATCCCGGTCCTCCCGCCCCGCCCCGCCCTCGCCCGCTGTCCGGCTGCGCCCCCGTGTGGCCGCGGGGGGACGAGCGGAGCCGCGGCGCGGGGCTGGGGGGTGGGCGCGGACGGGAGGGGCGGGGCCGGGGCGGACAGGGGAGAGGAGTGGGGTCGGGGTCGGGGCCGGGGCACCCCGCGGTCCCGGGCGGGCCAAGCCTGACACTCCCCGCCAACAGCATCGTGACGGTCGTTGTCATGAGTCGCTGAACGTGGCTGGCGGAAACAGATCGTGCAGCGCGTGCTCGTGGTCCGCGGGGACAGCGCTAACACGCACTAGCTATTCTGGGCGTCCTCGTGGGGAAACTGAGACACACAAACCAGTGAAAAGGCCAAAGCGGGCCTGGGACTCAAACCCTGGACAGCACAAACCAGAGCTGGGCCCGAGCCCTCACCCAGCCCTCGCCAGACCCTCGCCTGGCCTGAATGTCAGCTTAGACCCACCTAAATGTGACACAGCAGTAACTACTCTTGACGACTGAACTGACGGACGCTTTGAATGTCAAAGTCTCAGGTAAGAGTAAAGGCAGACACGTTTTTCAATGCAATTACTATTAGTTTAGCCAACGTCGAGGGGACTCAAAGTGGTGGTGAGCAAGTTCCTGATTTTAGGTAAATTTCCTAGTGACGGGGGCTCAGCCTGCTCAGGGTCAGCCAAGTCCACCCAGAGCTTGAGACTGAGCCCGGGCTTTGGGTGCCTTGGACGGGTCTGGCGAGAGCTTCGATCACAGCTTCTGTCGCTGCTGGGGACAAGAGCCAGTGCAGCCCTAAATGCCCACGTGTGTGCCCGTTGCAGGGCTGGAGTCAGGGCCAGGTTGGTACCCCTGTACCCTGGGGATGGGATCCGTGCTGGCCCTGCGGTCCTTCAGGTGGGGAGGCAGGCCCTGGCCTGGGACAGTGCCCTCTCCTCCCGGGAACATGCAGCCCTCCCTGGTTGGCAGAGGCTGCTCCATCTGCAGCGTTCGGTGAGGTGACAGAGGCCAAATAAGTCCTTGCGGGCAGCGGGGTGGGCAGAGCTTTGGCCTGATCCCTGCCACAGGCTGGCTGGAGGTCCCTTGCCTAAGAGAACTGAGGGTCACACCCCCTGGGCCAGAGGCCTGGCTGCAGAGGAGGTGCAGGGATTTCCTTCCCCGGGCTGCTTGGGGCCCGGAGACTTTGCACCTCTGTGCAGGAGACCAACAGGGGCTGGGACTCGGGCGCCCGCGGCCTGCTTCCCCGGTCTTGGAGCAGCGTCTCCATCTGTTATGGCAACTGTCCCAGTTTGCCCGGGACCTTTGCTGCTAAACTGGGGGCTTTCCCCTCTTCCCCCAAGTTCTGCAACACGCTTAGAAGCAGCTACTTACTCGCCTCCGACACTTGACTACAGATGTAACTGTAGGTGACAATTTTAGTATTTTGCCACTATTTGCCAGTCCTGTGGGCAATGAGCACCCAGGACCTCGGGAAGCAGGGTGTGAATGCCCTGCAGGTCGGAGCAGAGAACCTATTCCGGACACCCAGAGATGATTCAGAGAGCCTGTGCCTGGGGTCCTGCCCCAGGAGCGGCCCTGGGTCTGTCCAGGTGCAGTCAGGGAGCGCAGCGAGGGCTGCGGATGTGGGGTTGGCACAGGACTTCCGCCCACAGGGCGGGGCAACTGCAGCCTTTACAGAAGGCTGGGGTTGCTGGGGTCACCAAGTACTAACCAGGCCTGACCCTGCTTAGCGTCCGAGATCAGCCAAGACCAGGCGCGTTCAGGGTGGTACCGCCGTAGACAAGGAAGAAAAGGTGGTGCAGAGCTGGGGAGAGTGAGGGCACCCTGGGGCCCACATCTGAGAGCAAAAGGACGTCACCGCTCTTCTGCCCGAGGTGGCCTTGGTGGGGGCAAGTGGAAAATGACTTTTTCACGCCCAGTTCTAACCCAAGCTCGTTTCCAGACCCAGAGCCCACCCAGGGAAGGGGGACCAGGGTCCCGCAGCAGTTTCTGCAAGGAGAGCGCGGGGTGACTGGCAGACCCCGCCCCTGGGTGACCTGCGGACCCCCGTGGGCCCTGGGCGAGTCTCTCTGCAGGAGAGCGGTGGGAGGGGTGCAGCTCTGCTGTGGGGGCTCCTCTCACGGGTAGTTTTTAAAATAGCAAATGGGCCATGAGCACGGGCACCCACGCCGCCTCCCCACGCCTGAAGGACCTGCCACCCCTTCTCAAGGCCCTGGCAGCCTCCTGGTGGGGGTGACACATTCTTAGTAATGTATCGGGGTGTTGGGGGGGGAGGGGATGGAGGTATGACTGCATGATGAGTACCAGGCGCACTGTCTGGAGAATGAGAACGGACGCGCTTGGGACTCTGACTCGGGGGGATGGGCGGGACATGGACAATGTATATGACCTAAACTTATGTACCCCCATGATGAGCTGAAATAAAAAAAAAAAAAAAAAGAGAGAAAAAAAAAATAATAATGTATCGGGGTGTTGACAGCCTGCTGTCTGGTCCCCCAAGTAAAAGGAGTTTGGAAATAAGATGCCTTCCCCCGATTGTCTGACCCTGTCATCCTGGACACTTATGGCAGACCGTGTCCTGCAGTCCCAGGAGTCCCCATCATGTGCTCGGTGACGTTGGAAGGATGACTCGCCTGTTCACCTCTGGCGTCATGTGTCTGCTCCTTTCCTGCGCAGCCTCGGTGACATAGGGACGAAGGTCAGGGTATGGCAGGACCCTCCCGAGGCCTCCCCAGAGCCCGGCTGGCTGCTGATGCCTCAGCCAGGTGCGCAGAGGCCACCCTGGCCGGCGGCACTGCGGGTCCCTTCCCCTCCCGGGGAGCAGGGGGGCGCCCTCCACACCATGATGGGGGTCCGGGCAGACGGGAGCGAGGGCTGGACAGAGCCCCTGGACGGTGCAGTTGTGTCCTGATTAGTCAGTGCAGCTGAGATCTGATTGTTCAGTGCAGCTGAGTCCTGATAGGTCAGTGCAGTTGTGTCCCGATTGCTCAGTGAGGCTGATTTCTGATTGGTCAGGGCAGCCGTGTCATGATTGGTCAGTGAAGCCGTGTCCTGATTGGTCAGTGTGGCTTAGTTCTGATTGGTCAGTGCAGCTGAGTCCTGATTGGTCAATACAGGAGAGTTCTTATTGGTCAGTGTGGCCGAATCCTGATTGGTCAGTGCAGCTGAGTCCTGATTGGTCGGTGCAGTTGTGTCCTGATTGGTCAGTGAGGCTGAGTTCTGATTGGTCAGTGCAGGTGAGTCCTGATTGGTCAGTAAGGCTGAGTTCTGATTGGTCAGTGCTCCTGCATCCTGATTGGTCGATAGGGTTGAGTCTGATTGGTCAGTGCAGCTGAGTCCTGATTGGTCAGTGCAGCTGAGTCCTGATTGGTCAGTGGAGTTGTGTCCTGATTGGTCAGTGTGGCTGAGTTCTGATTGGTCAGTGTAGCTGAGGCCTGATTGGTCATTACAGCTGAGTCTTATTTTTCAGTGCAGCTGAGTCCTGATTGGTCGGTGCAGCTGAGTCTGATTGGACAGTGCAGATGTGTCCCGATTGGTCAGTGCAGCTGGGGAAACATGCTGTCCCAGCCAGGCAGGGACCTGACCAGAGCCACAGCCGTGTCCTGCGACCCTGTCCCTTCTCTCCCGGGGCAGGGCCTGCCCCAAGGCTAAAACCCGGGTCCGAGATGTGGGTGACCTTGAGGTCTGCTGAGGGACTTGGGAAGCCTCGCTCTGCAGAGGGAAACCTTCATCCTTTGTCGAGAGAAGAGAAGATTCTACCTGTTGGGCTGGCCTGAACCGCACAGGTGTGTGTGCTGAGTCATAGCGGGGAGGGGGCTGCTGCTGCCGTTGCGGAGTTGGCTCAGATGGAGACGCCGTGCCAGCCCGACGGGGCCCACCCTGCTTACGGGGCACTGGGGGAGACACCGGGTTGCATCCCTCACCGGGCGTGCACTGGGCAGACAGGCTGGAGACGGTGCCCAGGAAGGAGCCTACGTCCCCGCCCTCTGACCAGCTGGTGCAGTGTGGCAGCAGCTGCCCTCATCCTGGGGTAGGTTTGGGAATCTGCCCTGAGCCACGGACCTAGCGGGGTGGGGGCTGGGCAGACGGCAGCGCACCCGTCTGCACCCGGCCAGGCGCTGGGGTGGGGCCTGGCGCGCGCTGGGCCTGGGAGGAGCACCTGGTGCCCGGCAGGGGCCACCACACCCGCCTCCTCCGCCTTCCACGGCCCGCCAGGCCACAGGGCCACCTGAAGCCTTAAACGCGGAGGAGGGAAAGGCCCCGCCTCCCACTTTCCGGCGCTGCCTGGGCTTTCCCAGGTGGGCCGGGCGCCCCCAGCTGCACGGCCGGCTCTGGGACCCTCTGCCCGCGGCCCGGGGCGGGGCAGCCTTGGCAGGAGCTCCCGAGAGCCCGCACCCCTTCCAGGGGGCCGTGGGGCCCAGCGCACCCCCATCCCTGGGAGGGAAAGGAGGCGGGCTGAAGGCTGCGCTCCCTGGGACCCCTGAGGGCTTGCCCCCCAAGTTTCGCCCGAGGGCCGACCTCCTGGGCCCGCCTCCCGCCCCATCCTCCACCTGCCCGTCCACCCCCCACCCCTCCCATCCCCCATCTGCCCCGCCACACGCCAGACCCCCGCCTCCCCGGCGCCGCCTTCCCCGCCCCTCTCCGTCCTCTCCCCATCCCGGTCCTCCCGCCCCGCCCCGCCCTCGCCCGCTGTCCGGCTGCGCCCCCGTGTGGCCGCGGGGGGACGAGCGGAGCCGCGGCGCGGGGCTGGGGGGTGGGCGCGGACGGGAGGGGCGGGGCCGGGGCGGACAGGGGAGAGGAGTGGGGTCGGGGTCGGGGCCGGGGCACCCCGCGGTCCCGGGCGGGCCAAGCCTGACACTCCCCGCCAACAGCATCGTGACGGTCGTTGTCATGAGTCGCTGAACGTGGCTGGCGGAAACAGATCGTGCAGCGCGTGCTCGTGGTCCGCGGGGACAGCGCTAACACGCACTAGCTATTCTGGGCGTCCTCGTGGGGAAACTGAGACACACAAACCAGTGAAAAGGCCAAAGCGGGCCTGGGACTCAAACCCTGGACAGCACAAACCAGAGCTGGGCCCGAGCCCTCACCCAGCCCTCGCCAGACCCTCGCCTGGCCTGAATGTCAGCTTAGACCCACCTAAATGTGACACAGCAGTAACTACTCTTGACGACTGAACTGACGGACGCTTTGAATGTCAAAGTCTCAGGTAAGAGTAAAGGCAGACACGTTTTTCAATGCAATTACTATTAGTTTAGCCAACGTCGAGGGGACTCAAAGTGGTGGTGAGCAAGTTCCTGATTTTAGGTAAATTTCCTAGTGACGGGGGCTCAGCCTGCTCAGGGTCAGCCAAGTCCACCCAGAGCTTGAGACTGAGCCCGGGCTTTGGGTGCCTTGGACGGGTCTGGCGAGAGCTTCGATCACAGCTTCTGTCGCTGCTGGGGACAAGAGCCAGTGCAGCCCTAAATGCCCACGTGTGTGCCCGTTGCAGGGCTGGAGTCAGGGCCAGGTTGGTACCCCTGTACCCTGGGGTTGGGATCCGTGCTGGCCCTGCGGTCCTTCAGGTGGGGAGGCAGGCCCTGGCCTGGGACAGTGCCCTCCCCTCCCGGGAACATGCAGCCCTCCCTGGTTGGCAGAGGCTGCTCCATCTGCAGCGTTCGGTGAGGTGACAGAGGCCAAATAAGTCCTTGCGGGCAGCGGGGTGGGCAGAGCTTTGGCCTGATCCCTGCCACAGGCTGGCTGGAGGTCCCTTGCCTAAGAGAACTGAGGGTCACACCCCCTGGGCCAGAGGCCTGGCTGCAGAGGAGGTGCAGGGATTTCCTTCCCCGGGCTGCTTGGGGCCCGGAGACTTTGCACCTCTGTGCAGGAGACCAACAGGGGCTGGGACTCGGGCGCCCGCGGCCTGCTTCCCCGGTCTTGGAGCAGCGTCTCCATCTGTTATGGCAACTGTCCCAGTTTGCCCGGGACCTTTGCTGCTAAACTGGGGGCTTTCCCCTCTTCCCCCAAGTTCTGCAACACGCTTAGAAGCAGCTACTTACTCGCCTCCGACACTTGACTACAGATGTAACTGTAGGTGACAATTTTAGTATTTTGCCACTATTTGCCAGTCCTGTGGGCAATGAGCACCCAGGACCTCGGGAAGCAGGGTGTGAATGCCCTGCAGGTCGGAGCAGAGAACCTATTCCGGACACCCAGAGATGATTCAGAGAGCCTGTGCCTGGGGTCCTGCCCCAGGAGCGGCCCTGGGTCTGTCCAGGTGCAGTCAGGGAGCGCAGCGAGGGCTGCGGATGTGGGGTTGGCACAGGACTTCCGCCCACAGGGCGGGGCAACTGCAGCCTTTACAGAAGGCTGGGGTTGCTGGGGTCACCAAGTACTAACCAGGCCTGACCCTGCTTAGCGTCCGAGATCAGCCAAGACCAGGCGCGTTCAGGGTGGTACCGCCGTAGACAAGGAAGAAAAGGTGGTGCAGAGCTGGGGAGAGTGAGGGCACCCTGGGGCCCACATCTGAGAGCAAAAGGACGTCACCGCTCTTCTGCCCGAGGTGGCCTTGGTGGGGGCAAGTGGAAAATGACTTTTTCACGCCCAGTTCTAACCCAAGCTCGTTTCCAGACCCAGAGCCCACCCAGGGAAGGGGGACCAGGGTCCCGCAGCAGTTTCTGCAAGGAGAGCGCGGGGTGACTGGCAGACCCCGCCCCTGGGTGACCTGCGGACCCCCGTGGGCCCTGGGCGAGTCTCTCTGAAGGAGAGCGGTGGGAGGGGTGCAGCTCTGCTGTGGGGGCTCCTCTCACGGGCAGTTTTTAAAATAGCAAATGGGCCATGAGCACGGGCACCCACGCCGCCTCCCCACGCCTGAAGGACCTGCCACCCCTTCTCAAGGCCCTGGCAGCCTCCTGGTGGGGGTGACACATTCTTAATAATGTATCGGGGTGTTGACAGCCTGCTCTCTGGTCCCCCAAGTAAAAGGAGTTTGGAAATAAGATGCCTTCCCCCGATTGTCTGACCCTGTCACCCTGGACACTTGTGGCAGACCATGCCCTGCAGTCCCAGGAGTCCCCAGCATGTGCTCTGTGACATTGGAAGGACGACTCGCCTGTTCACCTCTGGCGTCATGTGTCTGCTCCTTTCCTGTGCAGCCTCGGTGACATAGGAACGAAGGTCAGGGTATGGCAGGCCCCTCCCAAGGCCTCCCCAGAGCCCGCCTGGGTGCTGATGCCTCAGCCAGGTGTGCAGAGGCCACCCTGGCCGGCGGCACTGCGGGTCCCTTCCCCTCCACACCATGATGGGGGTCCGGGCAGACGGGAGCGAGGGCTGGACAGAGCACCTGGACAGTGCAGCTGAGTCCTGATTGGTCAGTGCAGTTGTGTCCTGATTAGTCTGTGCGGCTGAGTTCTGATTGGTCAGTGCGGCTGAGTCCTGATAGGTCAGTGCAGTTGTGCCCTGACTGGTTAGTGCGGCTGAATTCTGATTGGTCAGTGCTGCTGTGTCCTGATTGGTCAGTGCGGCTGAGTTCCGATTGGTCAGTGCAGCTGAGTCCTCATTGGTCAATAGAGCCGAGTTCTGATTGGTCAGTGCAGCCGAGGCCTGATTGGTCAATACAGCTGCGTGCTTATTGGTCAGTGCAGGTGAGTCCTGATTGGTCAGTGCAGTTGTGTCATGATTGGTCAGTGCGGCTGAGTTCTGATTGGTCAGTGCAGGTGAGTCCTGATTGGTCAGTAAGGCTGAGTTCTGATTGGTCAGTACAGCTGAGCTCTGATTGGTGTATACAGCTGAGTTCTGATTGGTCAGTGCAGCTGAGTCCTGATTGGTCAGTAAGGCTGAGTTCTGATTGGTCAGTGCAGCTGTGTTCTGATTGGTCGGTGCAGCTGAGTCCTGATTGGTCAGTGCAGTTGTGTCCTGATTGGTCTGTGTGACTGAATTCTGATTGGTCAGTGCAGCTGAGTCCTGATTGGTCAGTGCAATTGTGTCCTGATAGGTCAGTGAGGCTGTGTTCTGATGGGTCAGTGCAGGTGAGTCCTGATTGGTCAGTAAGGCTGAATTCTGATTGGTCAGTGCTGTTGCATCCTGATTGGTCAATACGGTTGAGTCTGATTGGTCAATGCAGCTGATGTCTGATTGGTCAGGGCAGCCGAGTCCTGATTGGTCAGCGCAGCTGAGTCCTGATTGGTCCATGGGGTTGTGTCCTGATTGGTCAGTGCGGCTGAGTTCTGATTGGTCAGTGCAGCTGGGGAAACATACTGTCCCAGCCAGGCAGGGACCTGGCCAGAGCCACAGCCGTGTCCTGACATCCTGTCCCTTCTCTCCCGGGGCAGGGCCTGCCCCAAGGCTAAAACCCGGGTCCGAGATGTGGGTGACCTTGAGGTCTGCTGAGGGACTTGGGAAGCCTCGCTCTGCAGAGGGAAACCTTCATCCTTTGTCGAGAGAAGAGAAGATTCTACCTGTTGGGCTGGCCTGAACCGCACAGGTGTGTGTGCTGAGTCATAGCGGGGAGGGGGCTGCTCCTGCCGTTGCGGGGTCGGCTCAGACGGAGACGCCATGCCAGCCCGACAGGGCCCCCCCTGCTTACGGGGCACTGGGGGAGACACCGGGTTGCATCCCTCACCGGGCGTGCACTGGGCAGACAGGCTGGAGACGGTGCCCAGGAAGGAGCCTACGTCCCCGCCCTCTGACCAGCCAGTGCAGTGTGGCAGCAGCTGCCCTCATCCTGGGGTAGGTTTGGGAATCTGCCCTGAGCCACGGACCTAGCGGGGTGGGGGCTGGGCAGACGGCAGCGCACCCGTCTGCACCCGGCCAGGCGCTGGGGTGGGGCCTGGCGCGCGCTGGGCCTGGGAGGAGCACCTGGTGCCCGGCAGGGGCCACCACAGCCGCCTCCTCCGCCTTCAACGGCCCGCCAGGCCACAGGGCCACCTGAAGCCTTAAACGCGGAGGAGGGAAAGGCCCCGCCTCCCACTTTCCGGCGCTGCCTGGGCTTTCCCAGGTGGGCCGGGCGCCCCCAGCTGCACGGCCGGCTCTGGGACCCTCTGCCCGCGGCCCGGGGCGGGGCAGCCTTGGCAGGAGCTCCCGAGAGCCCGCACCCCTTCCAGGGGGCCGTGGGGCCCAGCGCACCCCCAGCCCTGGCAGGGAAACGCCGCGGGGCTGAAGGCTCCGCTCCCGGTGACCCCTCAGGCCTTCTCCCCATGTTTCGCCCGAGGCCCGACCTCCTGGGCCCGCCTCCCGCCCCATCCTCCACCTGCCCGTCCACCCCCCACCTGCGCCGCCACACGCCAGACCCCCGCCTCCCCGGCGCCCGCTTCCCCGCCCCTCTCCGTCCTCTCCCCATCCCGGTCCTCCTGCCCCGCCCCGCCCCGCCCTCGCCCGCTGTCCGGCTGCGCCCCCGTGTGGCCGCGGGGGGACGAGCGGAGCCGCGGCGCGGGGCTGGGGGGTGGGCGCGGACGGGAGGGGCGGGGCCGGGGAGGACAGGGGAGAGGAGTGGGGTCGGGGCCGGGGCACCCCGCGGTCCCCGGCGGGCCAAGCCTGACACTCCCCGCGAGCAGCATCGTGACGGTCGTTGTCATGAGTCGCTGAACGTGGCTGGCGGAAACAGATCGTGCAGCGCGTGCTCGTGGTCCGCGGGGACAGCGCTAACACGCACTAGCTATTCTGGTCGTCCTCGTGGGGAAACTGAGACACACAAACCAGTGAAAAGGCCAAAGCGGGCCTGGGACTCAAACCCTGGACAGCACAAACCAGAGCTGGGCCTGAGCCCTCACCCAGCCCTCGTCAGACCCTCGTCTGGCCCGAATGTCAGCTTAGACCCACCTAAATGTGACACAGCAGTAACTACTCTTGACGACTGAGCTGACAGACGCTTTGAATGTCAAAGTCTCAGGTAAGAGTGAAGGCAGACACGTTTTTAAATGCAATTACTATTAGTTTAGCCAACGTCGAGGGGACTCAAAGTGGTGAGCAAGTTCCTGATTTTAGGTAAATCTCCTAGTGACGGGGGCTCGGCCTGCCCAGGGTCAGCCAAGTCCACCCAGAGCTTGAGACTGAGCCCGGGCTTTGGGTGCCTTGGACGGGTCTGGCGAGAGCTTCGATCACAGCTTCTGTCGCTGCTGGGCAGAAGAGCCAGTGCAGCCCTAAATGCCCACGTGTGTGCCCGTTGCAGGGCTGGAGTCAGGGCCAGGTTGGTACCCCTGTACCCTGGGGATGGGATCCGTGCTGGCCCTGCGGTCCTTCAGGTGGGGAGGCAGGCCCTGGCCTGGGACAGTGCCCTCCCCTCCCGGGAACATGCAGCCCTCCCTGGTTGGCAGAGGCTGCTCCATCTGCAGCGTTCGGTGAGGCGACAGAGGCCAAAGGAGTCCTTGCGGGGAGCGGGGTGGGCAGAGCTTTGGCCTGATCCCTGCCACAGGCTGGCTGGAGGTCCCTTGCCTAAGAGAACTGAGGGTCACACCCCCTGGGCCAGAGGCCTGGCTGCAGAGGAGGTGCAGGGATTTCCTTCCCCGGGCTGCTTGGGGCCCGGAGACTTTGCACCTCTGTGCAGGAGACCAACAGGGGCTGGGACTCGGGCGCTCCCAGCCTGCTTCCCTGGTCTTGAAGCAGTGTCTCCATCTGGTATGGCAACTGTCCCAGTTTGCATGGGCCCTTTGGTGCTAAACTGGGGGCTTTCCCCTTTCCCCCCAAGTTCTGCAACACGCTTAGAAGCAGCTACTTACTCGCCTCCCACACTTGACTACAGATGTGCCTGTAGGTGACAATTTCAGTATTTTGCCACTATTTGCCGGTCCTGTGGGCAAGGAGCACCCAGGACCTCGGGAAGCAGGGTGTGAATGCCCTGGAGGTCGGAGCAGAGAACCTATTCCAGACACCCAGAGATGATTCAGAGAGCCTGTGCCTGGGGTCCTGCCCCAGGACCGGCCCTGGGTCTGTCCAGGTGCAGTCAGGGCGCGCAGCGAGGGCTGTGGATGTGGGGTTGGCACAGGACTTCCGCCCACAGGGCGGGGCAACTGCAGCCTTTACAGAAGGCTGGGGTTGGTGGGGTCACCATGTACTAACCAGGCCTGACCCTGCTTAGCGTCCGAGATGAGCCAAGACCGGGCGCAATCAGGGTGGTACCGCCGTAGACAAGGAAGAAAAGGTGGTGCAGAGCTGGGGAGAGTGAGGGCACCCTGGGGCCCACATCTGAGAACAAAAGGACGTCACCGCTCTTCTGCCTGAGGTGGCCTTGGTGGGGGCAAGCGGAAAATGACTTTTTCACGCCCAGTTCTAACCCAAGCTGGTTTCCAGACCCAGAGCCCACCCAGGGAAGGGGGACCAGGGTCCCGCAGCAGTTTCTGCAAGAGGAGCGCGGGGTGACTGGTAGACCCGGCCCCTGGATCAACTGCGGACCCCCGTGGGCCCTGGGCGAGTCTCTCTGCAGGAGAGCGGTGGGAGGGGTGCAGCTCTGCTGTGGGGGCTCCTCTCGCGGGTAGTTTTTAAAATAGCAAATGGGCCATGAGCACGGGCACCCACGCTGCCTCCCCACGCCTGAAGGACCTGCCACCCCTTCTGAAGACCCTGGCAGCCTCCTGGTGGGGGTGACACATTCTTCATAATGTATCGGGGTGTTGACAGCCTGCTCTCTGGTCCCCCAAGTAAAAGGAGTTTGGAAATAAGATGCCTTCCCCCGACTGTCTGACCCTGTCACCCTGGACACTTATGGCAGACCGTGTCCTGCAGTCCCAGGAGTCCCCATCATGTGCTCTGTGACATTGGAAGGGTGACTGGCCTGTTCACCTCTGGCGTCATGTGTCTGCTGCTTTCCTGTGCGGCCTCGGTGACATAGGAACGAAGGTCAGGGTATGGCAGGACCCTCCCGAGGCCTCCCCAGAGCCCGCCTGGGTGCTGATGCCTCAGCCAGGTGCGCAGAGGCCACCCTGGCCGGCGGCACTGCGGGTCCCTTCCCCTCCCGGGGGGCAGGGGGGGGCGCCCTCCACACCATGATGGGGGGTCCGGGCAGACGGGAGCGAGGGCTGGACAGAGCACCTGGACAGTACAGCTGAGTCCTGATTGGTCAGTGCAGTTGTGCCCTGATTGGTCAGTGCGGCTGAGTTCTGATTGGTCAGTGCAGCTGAGTCCTGATTGGTGAATACAGCTGCGTCCTGATTGATCAGAGCAGCTGTGTCTTGAATGGTCAGTGTGGCTGAATTCTGACTGCTCAGTGCAGCTGAGTCCTGATTGGTCAATACAGCTGAGTTCTGATTGGTCAGTGCAGCTGAGTCCTGATTGGTGAATACAGCTGCGTCCTGATTGGTCAGAGCAGCTGTGTCCTGAATGGTCAGTGTGGCTGAATTCTGATTGGTCAGTGCAGCTGAGTCCTGATTGGTCAATACAGCTGAGTTCCTATTGGTCAGTGCAGCTGAGTCCTGATTGGTCAGTACAGCTGAGTCCTGATTGGTCAGGGTGGCTGAATTCTGATTGGTTAGTACGGCTGAGTCCTGATTGGTCAGTGCAGTCGTGTCCTGATTGGTCAGTGAGGCCGAGTTCTGATTGGTTAGAGCACGTGAGTCCTGATTGGTCAGTAAGACTGAGTTCTGACTGGTCAGTGCTGCTGCGTCCTGATTGGTCAGTGAGGCCGAGTTCCGATTGGTCAGAGCACATGAGTCCTGATTGGTCAGTAAGACTGAGTTCTGATTGGTCAGTGCTGCTGCGTCCTGATTGGACAACACAGTTGAGTCTGATTGGTCAGTGCAGCTGAACCCTGATTGGTCAATACAGCCTAGTTCTCATTGGTCATTGCAGCTGAGTCCTGATTGGTCAGTGCAGCTGAGTCCTGATTGGTCAGTGCAGTTGTGTCCTGATTGGTCAGTGTGACTGAATTCTGATTGGTCAGTGCAGCTGATTCCTCATTGGTCAGTGCAGTTGGGTCCTGATTGGTCAGTGAGGCTGAGTTTTGATTGGTCAGTGCAGGTGAGTCCCGATTGGTCAGTCAGGCTACGTTCTGATTGGTCAGTGCTGCTGCATCCTGATTGGTCAATACGGTTGAGTCTGATTGGTCAGTGCAGCTGGGGAAACATACTGTCCCAGCCAGGCAGGGAGCTGACCAGGGCCACAGCCGTGTCCTGCCATCCTGCCCCTTCTCTCCCGGGGCAGGGCCTGGCCCAAGGCGCAGACCCCGGGTCCGAGATGTGGGTGACCCTGAGGTCTGCTGAAGGACTTGGGAAGCCTCGCTCTGCAGAGGGAAACCTTCATCCTTTGTCGAGAGAAGAGAAGATTCTACCTGTTGGGCTGGCCTGAACCGCACAGGTGTGTGTGCTGAGTCATAGCGGGGAGGGGGCTGCTCCTACCGTTGCGGGGTCGGCTCAGACGGAGACGCCGTGCCAGCCCGACGGGGCCCACCCTGCTTACGGGGCACTGGGGAAGACACCGGGTTGCATCCCTCACCGGGCGTGCACTGGGCAGACAGGCTGGAGACGGTGCCCAGGAAGGAGCCTACGTCCCCGCCCTCTGACCAGCCGGTGCAGTGTGGCAGCAGCTGCCCTCATCCTGGGGTAGGTTTGGGAATGTGCCCTGAGCCACGGACCTAGCGGGGTGGGGGCTGGGCAGACAGCAGCCCACCCGTCTGCACCCGGCCAGGCGCTGGGGTGGGGCCTGGCGCGCGCTGGGCCTGGGAGGAGCACCTGGTGCCCGGCAGGGGCCACCACACCCGCCTCCTCCGCCTTCCACGGCCCGCCAGGCCACAGGGCCACCTGAAGCCTTAAACGCGGAGGAGGGAAAGGCCCCGCCTCCCACTTTCCGGCGCTGCCTGGGCTTTCCCAGGTGGGCCGGGCGCCCCCAGCTGCACGGCCGGCTCTGGGACCCTCTGCCCGCGGCCCGGGGCGGGGCAGCCTTGGCAGGAGCTCCCGAGAGCCCGCACCCCTTCCAGGGGGCCGTGGGGCCCAGCGCACCCCCATCCCTGGGAGGGAAAGGAGGCGGGCTGAAGGCTGCGCTCCCTGGGACCCCTGAGGGCTTGCCCCCCAAGTTTCGCCCGAGGGCCGACCTCCTGGGCCCGCCTCCCGCCCCATCCTCCACCTGCCCGTCCACCCCCCACCCCTCCCATCCCCCATCTGCCCCGCCACACGCCAGACCCCCGCCTCCCCGGCGCCGCCTTCCCCGCCCCTCTCCGTCCTCTCCCCATCCCGGTCCTCCCGCCCCGCCCCGCCCTCGCCCGCTGTCCGGCTGCGCCCCCGTGTGGCCGCGGGGGGACGAGCGGAGCCGCGGCGCGGGGCTGGGGGGTGGGCGCGGACGGGAGGGGCGGGGCCGGGGAGGACAGGGGAGAGGAGTGGGGTCGGGGCCGGGGCACCCCGCGGTCCCCGGCGGGCCAAGCCTGACACTCCCCGCGAGCAGCATCGTGACGGTCGTTGTCATGAGTCGCTGAACGTGGCTGGCGGAAACAGATCGTGCAGCGCGTGCTCGTGGTCCGCAGGGACAGCGCTAACACGCACTACCTATTCTGGTCGTCCTCGTCAGGAAACTGAGACACACAAACCAGTGAAAAGGCCAAAGCGGGACTGGGACTCCAACCCTGGACAGCACAAGCCAGAGCTGGGCCTGAGCCCTCACCCAGCCCTCGCCTGACCCTCGTCTGGCCCGAATGTCAGGTTAGACCCACCTAAATGTGACACAGCAGGAACTACTCTTGACGACTGAACTGACAGACACTTTGAATGTCAAAGTCTCAGGTAAGAGTAAAGGCAGACACGTTTTTAAATGCAATTACTATTAGTTTAGCCAACGTCGAGGGGACTCAAAGTGGTGAGCAAGTCCCTGATTTTAGGTAAATCTCCTAGTGACGGGGGCTCGGCCTGCTCAGGGTCAGCCAAGTCCACCCAGAGCTTGAGACTGAGCCCGGGCTTTGGGTGCCTTGGACGGGTCTGGCGAGAGCTTCGATCACAGCTTCTGTCGCTGCTGGGGACAAGAGCCAGTGCAGCCCTAAATGCCCACGTGTGTGCCCGTTGCAGAGCTGGAGTCAGGGCCAGGTTGGTACCCCTGTACCCTGGGGATGGGATCCATGCTGGCCCTGCGGTCCTTCAGGTGGGGAGGCAGGCCCTGGCCTGGGACAGTGCCCTCCCCTCCCGGGAACATGCAGCCCTCCCTGGTTGGCAGAGGCTGCTCCATCTGCAGCGTTCGGTGAGGCGACAGAGGCCAAAGGAGTCCTTGCGGGGAGCGGGGTGGGCAGAGCTTTGGCCTGATCCCTGCCACAGGCTGGCTGGAGGTCCCTTGCCTAAGAGAACTGAGGGTCACACCCCCTGGGCCAGAGGCCTGGCTGCAGAGGAGGTGCAGGGATTTCCTTCCCCGGGCTGCTTGGGGCCCGGAGACTTTGCACCTCTGTGCAGGAGACCAACAGGGGCTGGGACTCGGGCGCTCCCAGCCTGCTTCCCTGGTCTTGGAGCAGTGTCTCCATCTGGTATGGCAACTGTCCCAGTTTGCCCGGGCCCTTTGGTGCTAAACTGGGGGCTTTCCCCTTTCCCCCCAAGTTCTGCAACACGCTTAGAAGCAGCTACTTACTCGCCTCCCACACTTGACTACAGATGTGCCTGTAGGTGACAATTTCAGTATTTTGCCACTATTTGCCGGTCCTGTGGGCAATGAGCACCCAGGACCTCGGGAAGCAGGGTGTGAATGCCCTGGAGGTCGGAGCAGAGAACCTATTCCAGACACCCAGAGATGATTCAGAGAGCCTGTGCCTGGGGTCCTGCCCCAGGACCGGCCCTGGGTCTGTCCAGGTGCAGTCAGGGAGCGCAGCGAGGGCTGTGGATGTGGGGTTGGCACAGGACTTCCGCCCACAGGGCGGGGCAACTGCAGCCTTTACAGAAGGCTGGGGTTGGTGGGGTCACCATGTACTAACCAGGCCTGACCCTGCTTAGCGTCCGAGATGAGCCAAGACCGGGCGCAATCAGGGTGGTACCGCCGTAGACAAGGAAGAAAAGGTGGTGCAGAGCTGGGGAGAGTGAGGGCACCCTGGGGCCCACATCTGAGAACAAAAGGACTTCACCGCTCTTCTGCCCGAGGTGGCCTTGGTGGGGGCAAGCGGAAAATGACTTTTTCACGCCCAGTTCTAACCCAAGCTGGTTTCCAGACCCAGAGCCCACCCAGGGAAGGGGGACCAGGGTCCCGCAGCAGTTTCTGCAAGGAGAGCGCGGGGTGACTGGCAGACCCGGCCCCTGGATCAACTGCGGACCCCCGTGGGCCCTGGGCGAGTCTCTCTGCAGGAGAGCGGTGGGAGGGGTGCAGCTCTGCTGTGGGGGCTCCTCTCGCGGGTAGTTTTTAAAATAGCAAATGGGCCATGAGCACGGGCACCCACGCCGCCTCCCCACGCCTGAAGGACCTGCCACCCCTTCTCAAGGCCCTGGCAGCCTCCTGGTGGGGGTGACACATTCTTCATAATGTATCGGGGTGTTGACAGCCTGCTCTCTGGTCCCCCAAGTAAAAGGAGTTTGGAAATAAGATGCCTTCCCCCGATCGTCTGACCCTGTCACCCTGGACACTTATGGCAGACCGTGTCCTGCAGTCCCAGGAGTCCCCATCATGTGCTCTGTGACATTGGAAGGATGACTCGCCTGCTCCCCTCTGGCGTCATGTGTCTGCTCCTTTCCTGTGCAGCCTCAGTGACATAGGAACGAAGGTCAGGGTATGGCAGGCCCCTCCCGAGGCCTCCCCAGAGCCCGCCTGGGTGCTGATGCCTCAGCCAGGTGCGCAGAGGCCACCCTGGCCGGCGGCACTGTGTGTCCCTTTCCCTCCCGCGGGGCAGGGGGGCGCCCTCCACACCATGATGGGGGTCCGGGCAGACGGGAGCGAGGGCTGGACAGAGCACCTGGACAGTGCAGCTGAGTCCTGATAGGTCAGTGCAGTTGTGCCCTGACTGGTCAGTGCGGCTGAATTCTGATTGGTCAGTGCTGCCGTGTCCTGATTGGTCAGTGTGGCTGAGTTCTGATTGGTCAGTGCAGCCGAGTCCTGATTGGTGAATACAGCTGCGTCCTGGTTGGTCAGAGCAGTTTGTCCTGATTGGTTAGTGCATCTGAATGGTCATTGGTCAGTGCAGCTGAGTCCTGATTGGTCCGTGCAGTTGTGTCTGGATCGGTCAGTGTGGCTGAGTCCTGATTGGTCAGTGAGGCTGAGTTCTGATTGGTCAGTGCAGCTGAGTCCTGATTGGTCAATGTGGCTGAATTCTGATTGGTCAGTGCAGCTGCGTCCTGATTGGTCAGAGCAGTTTGTCCTGATTGGTTAGTGCATCTGAATGCTGATTGGTCAGTGCAGCTGAGTCCTGATTGGTCAGTGAGGCTGAGTTCTGATTGGTCAGTTCTGGTGAGTCCTGACTGGTCAGTAAGGCTGAGTTCTGATTGGTCTATACAGCTGAGTTCTGATTGGTCAGTGCAGCTGATTTCTGATTGGTCAGTGCAGTTGTGTATTGATTGGTCTGTGTGACTGAATTCTGATTGGTCAGTGCAGCTGATTCCTCATTGGTCAGTGCAGTTGGGTCCTGATTGGTCAGTGAGGCTGAGTTCTGATTGGTCAGTGCAGGTGAGTCCTGATTGGTCAGTAAGGCTGAGCTCTGATTGGTTAGTGCTGTTGCATCCTGATTGGTCAATACGGTTGAGTCTGATTGGTCAGTGCAGCTGAGTTCTGATTGGTCAGTGCAGCTGGGTCCTGATTGGTCGATACAGCTGAGTCCTGATTGGTCAGTGCAGCTGAGTCCTGATTGGTCCATGGGGTTGTTTCCTGATTGGTCAGTGCGGCTGAGTTCTGATTGGTCAGTGCAGCTGGGGAAACATAGTGTCCCAGCCAGGCAGGGACCTGACCAGAGCCACAGCCGTGTCCTGCCATCCTTTCCCTTCTCTCCTGGGGCAGGGCCGGCCCCAAGACTCAGACCGCGGGTCCGAGATGTGGGTGACCCTGAGGTCTGCTGAGGGACTTGGGAAGCCTTGCTGTGCAGAGGGAAACCTTCATCCTTTGTCGAGAGAAGATTCTACCTGTTGGGCTGGCCTGAACCGCACAGGTGTGTGTGCTGAGTCATAGCGAGGAGGGGGCTGCTGCTGCCGTTGCGGGGTCGGCTCAGATGGAGACGCCGTGCCAGCCCGACGGGGCCCACGTTGCTTAAGGGGCACTGGGGGAGACACCAGGTGGCATCCCTCACCGGGCGTGCACTGGGCAGACAGGCTGGAGACGGTCCCCAGGAAGGAGCCTACGTCCCCGCCCTCTCACCAGCCAGTGCAGTGTGGCAGCAGCTGCCCTCATCATGGGGTAGGTGTGGGAATCTGCCCTGAGCCACGGACCTAGCGGGGTGGGGGCTGGGCAGACGGCAGCGCACCTGCCTGCACCCGGCCAGGCGCTGGGGTGGGGCCTGGCGCGCGCTGGGCCTGGGAGGAGCGGCTGGTGCCCGGCAGGGGCCACCACACCCACCTCCACCGCCTTCCACGGCCCCCCAGGCCACAGGGCCACCTGAAGCCTTAAACGCGGAGGAGGGAAAGGCCCCGCCTCCCACTTTCCGGCGCTGCCTGGGCTTTCCCAGGTGGGCCGGGCGCCCCCAGCTGCACGGCCGGCTCTGGGACCCTCTGCCCGCGGCCCGGGGCGGGGCAGCCTTGGCAGGAGCTCCCGAGACCCCGCACCCCTTCCAGGGGGCTGTGGGGCCCAGCGCACCCCTAGCCCTGGCAGGGAAATGCCGCGGGGCTGAAGGCTCCGCTCCCGGTGACCCCTCAGGCCTTCTCCCCATGTTTCGCCGGAGGCCTGCCTCCCGCCCCATCCTCCACCTGCCCGTCCACCCCTCACCCCTCCCATCCCCCACCTGCGCCGCCACACGGCAGACCCCCGCCTCCCCGGCGCCGCCTTCCCCGCCCCTCTCCGTCCTCTCCCCATCCCGGTCCTCCCGCGCCGTCCCACCCCGCCCTCGCCCGCTGTCCGGCTGCGCCCCCGTGTGGCCGCGGGGGGACGAGCGGAGCCGCGGCGCGGGGCTGGGGGGTGGGCGCGGACGGGAGGGGCGGGGCCGGGGCGGACAGGGGAGAGGAGTGGGGTCCGGGCCGGGGCACCCCGCGGTCCCGGGCGGGCCAAGCCTGACACTCCCCGCGAGCAGCATCGTGACGGTCGTTGTGATGAGTCGCTGAACGTGGCTGGCGGAAACAGATCGTGCAGCGCGTGCTCGTGGTTCGCGGGGACAGCGCTAACACGCACTAGCTATTCTGGTCGTCCTCGTGGGGAAACTGAGACACACAAACCAGTGAAGAGGCCAAAGCGGGACTGGGACTCAAACCCTGGACAGCACAAACCAGAGCTGGGCCTGAGCCCTCACCCAGCCCTCGCCAGACCCTCGTCTGGCCCGAATGTCAGCTTAGACCCACCTAAATGTGACACAGCAGGAACTACTCTTGACGACTGAGCTGACAGACGCTTTGAATGTCAAAGTCTCAGGTAAGAGTAAAGGCAGACACGTTTTTAAATGCAATTACTATTAGTTTAGCCAACGTCGAGGGGACTCAAAGTGGTGAGCAAGTTCCTGATTTTAGGTAAATCTCCTAGTGACGGGGGCTCGGCCTGCTCAGGGTCAGCCAAGTCCACCCAGAGCTTGAGACTGAGCCCGGGCTTTGGGTGCCTTGGACGGGTCTGGCGAGAGCTTCGATCACAGCTTCTGTCGCTGCTGGGGACAAGAGCCAGTGCAGCCCTAAATGGCCACGTGTGTGCCCGTTGCAGGGCTGGAGTCAGGGCCAGGTTGGTACCCCTGTACCCTGGGGATGGGATCCGTGCTGGCCCTGCGGTCCTTCAGGTGGGGAGGCAGGCCCTGGCCTGGGACAGTGCCCTCCCCTCCCGGGAACATGCAGCCCTCCCTGGTTGGCAGAGGCTGCTCCATCTGCAGCGTTCGGTGAGGCGACAGAGGCCAAAGGAGTCCTTGCGGGGAGCGGGGTGGGCAGAGCTTTGGCCTGATCCCTGCCACAGGCTGGCTGGAGGTCCCTTGCCTAAGAGAACTGAGGGTCACACCCCCTGGGCCAGAGGCCTGGCTGCAGAGGAGGTGCAGGGATTTCCTTCCCCGGGCTGCTTGGGGCCCGGAGACTTTGCACCTCTGTGCAGGAGACCAACAGGGGCTGGGACTCGGGCGCTCCAAGCCTGCTTCCCTGGTCTTGGAGCAGTGTCTCCATCTGGTATGGCAACTGTCCCAGTTTGCCCGGGCCCTTTGGTGCTAAACTGGGGGCTTTCCCCTTTCCCCCCAAGTTCTGCAACACGCTTAGAAGCAGCTACTTACTCGCCTCCCACACTTGACTACAGATGTGCCTGTAGGTGACAATTTCAGTACTTTGCCACTATTTGCCGGTCCTGTGGGCAAGGAGCACCCAGGACCTCGGGAAGCAGGGTGTGAATGCCCTGGAGGTCGGAGCAGAGAACCTATTCCAGACACCCAGAGATGATTCAGAGAGCCTGTGCCTGGGGTCCTGCCCCAGGACCGGCCCTGGGTCTGTCCAGGTGCAGTCAGGGAGCGCAGCGAGGGCTGTGGATGTGAGGTTGGCACAGGACTTCCGCCCACAGGGCGGGGCAACTGCAGCCTTTACAGAAGGCTGGGGTTGGTGGGGTCACCATGTACTAACCAGGCCTGACCCTGCTTAGCGTCCGAGATGAGCCAAGACCGGGCGCAATCAGGGTGGTACCGCCGTAGACAAGGAAGAAAAGGTGGTGCAGAGCTGGGGAGAGTGAGGGCACCCTGGGGCCCACATCTGAGAACAAAAGGACGTCACCGCTCTTCTGCCCGAGGTGGCCTTGGTGGGGGCAAGCGGAAAATGACTTTTTCTTTTTTTTTTTTTTTGTTTGAGACAGAGTCTCACTTTGTTGCCCGGGCTAGAGTGAGTGCCGTGGCATCAGCCTAGCTCACAGTAACCTCAAACTCCTGGGCTTAAGCGATCCTACTGCCTCAGCCTCCCGAGTAGCTGGGACTACAGGCATGAGCCACCATGCCCGGCTAATTTTTTCTATATATATTTTTAGTTGGCCAGATAATTTATTTCTATTTTTAGTAGAGCCAGAGTCTCCCTCAGGCTGGTCTCGAACTCCTGACCTGGAGCGATCCACCCGCCTCGGCCTCCCAGAGGGCTAGGATTACAAGCGTGAGCCACCACGCCCGGCCGAAAATGACTTTTTCACGCCCAGTTCTAACCCAAGCTGGTTTCCAGACCCAGCGCCCACCCAGGGAAGGGGGACCAGGGTCCCGCAGCAGTTTCTGCAAGGAGAGCGCGGGGTGACTGGCAGACCCGGCCTCTGGATCACCTGCAGACCCCCGTGGGCCCTGGGCGAGTCTCTCTGCAGGAGAGCGGAGGGAGGGGTGCAGCTCTGCTGTGGGGGCTCCTCTCACGGGTAGTTTTTAAAATAGCAAATGGGCCAAGAGCACTGGCCCCCCCCCCCGCCTCCCCATGCCTGAGGGACCTGCCACCCCTTCTGAATGCCCTGGCAGCCTCCTGGTGGGGGTGACGCAGTCTTAATAATGTATCGGGGTGTTGACAGCCTGCTCTCTGGTCCCCCAAGTAAAAGGAGTTTGGAAATAAGATGCCTTCCCCCGATCGTCTGACCCTGTCACCCTGGACACTTATGGCAGACCGTGTCCTGCAGTCCCAGGAGTCCCCATCATGTGCTCTGTGACATTGGAAGGATGACTCGCCTGTTCACCTCTGGCGTCATGTGTCTGCTCCTTTCCTGTGCAGCCTCGGTTAACTAGGAACAAAGGTCAGGGTATGGCAGGCCCCTCCCGAGGCCTCCCCAGGGCCCGCCTGGGTGCTGATGCCTCAGCCAGGTGCGCAGAGGCCACCCTGGCTGGCGGCACTGCGGGTCCCTTCCCCTCCCGCGGGGCAGGGGGGCGCCCTCCACACCATGATGGGGGTCCGGGCAGACGGGAGCGAGGGCTGGACAGAGCACCTGGACAGTGCAGCTGAGTCCTGATTGGTCAGTGCAGTTGTGTCCTCATTAGTCAGTGGAGCTGAGTTCTGATTGGTCAGTGCAGGTGAGTCCTGATTGGCCAGTGCAGCTGAGTCCCGATTGGCCAGTGCGGTTGTGTCCTCATTTGTCAGTGTGACTGAATTCTGATTGGTCAGTGCAGCTGAGTCCTGATTGGTCAGTGCAGTTGTGGCCTGATTTGTCAGTGAGGCTGAGTTCTGATTGGTCAGTGCAGGTGAGTCCTGATTGGTCAGTAATGCTGAGTTCTGATTGGTCAGTGCTGCTGTGTCCTGATTGGTCAATACGGTTGAGTCTGATTGGTCAGTGCAGCTGAGTCCTGATTGGTCAGTGCAGTTGTGTCCTGATTGGTCAGTGCGACTGAATTCTGATTGGTCAGTGCAGCTGAGTCCTGATTGGTCTGTGCAGTTCTGTCCTGATTGGTCAGTGAGGCTGAGTTCTGATTGGTCAGTGCAGGTTAGTCCTGATTGGTCAGTAAGGCTGAGTTCTGATTGGGCAGTGCTGCTGCGTCCTGATTGGTCAATATGGTTGTGTCTGATTGGTCAGTGCAGCTGAGTTCTGATTGGTCAGTGCAGCTGAGTCTGATTCATCAGTGTCGCTGAGTCTGATTGGTCAGTTTGTCTGAGTGCTGATTGGTCAGTGAGGCTGAGTCATGATTGGTCAGTGAGGCTGAATCTTGATTGGTCCATGCGCCTGTGTCCTGATTGGTCAATGTAGTGGAGTCCTGATTGGTCAGTGCAGCCTAGTCCTGATTGGTCAATGCGGCTGAGTCTGATTGGTTAGTGCGTCTGAGTCTGATTCGTCAGTGAGACTGAGTCCTAATTGGTCAGTGCAGCTGAGTACGATTGGTCAGTGAGACTGCTTCCTGATTGGTAAATGCGGCTGTATCTGGGCGTTGCAACTAAGTCCTCACTGGTCAGTGCAGCTGGGTCCTGATTGGTCGGTGCAGCTGTATCGTGATTGGTCAGTGCTGCGGAGTACTGATTCATCAGTGTGGCTGTGTCTTCATTGGTCAGTGCAGCTGAGGCCTGATTGGCCAATGCAGTTTAGTCTGATTGGAGTGCAGCTGAGTCCTCACTGGTCAATGTGGCTGAGTCTGGCTCTCGAGCCAGCCCTGGGCAATCACGCAGGATGCCTGAGCCCGCTCAGAGATCGGCCTTCAGGGCAAAGTGAGGAGTGAGGACCGAGCGCAGGTGCAAGTCCTGCCCTCGTGAGGATTGCCTTCTGGCGGGAGCACAGGTGCAAACGCACAGGTAATCGATGTCACGCTGTGGGGGAGCAAGTGCCCTCCCGCAGTGCCACAGGCCTGGACACTGCTGCCCTCGTCCCCACTGGGCTCAGACACCTGAACTGTCCTTACCCACCAGCTCACGGGCCTTCCCTGCTCAGAATAGGCCCCATGGAACCCACAGCCCAAAATGAATCTCCCTGGACCTTCCTGGCCACTCACCTGCCTGAAACAAAACCTGTAGAAATGTGATCTAACACATCACAGGCAGAGGGACAGCTGCCATGGCAGCATCAGAGCAGAGACACCAACAGAAGGACTGGAAATTGGGGTGCCAGTGAGGTGACAGCAACCTGGGCAAGGAGCCTGTGAGCAGGGTCAGGTCCTGTCCGTAGGACCACGTTCCTGTCACCAGCACCAAGGGCCTGTCACTATGACCAGGGCCCTTTCACTAGGACCAGGGACCTGTCACCATGACCAAGGGCCTATCACTAGGACCAGGTTCCTGTCATTAGATCTGAGTTCCTGTCACTAGGACTAAGTCTTGTCACTAGGACCAGGTCTGTCACTAGGACCACGTTCCTGTCCCTAGGACCAGGGGCCTGTCACCAGGGCCAGGTTCCTGTCACCAGCACCAGGGTATGTCACTATGACCAGGGGCCTTTCACTAGGATGAGGGACCTGTCACTAGGACAAAGTCTTGTCACTAGAACCAGGGACCTGTCGCTAGGACCAGGTCTCTGTCACTAGGACCAGGTCTCTGTTACTAGGATCATGTCCCTGTCACTACGACCAAGTCCTTGTCACTAGGACAAGGTTTCTGTCAGGACCACGTTCCTGTCCCTAGGGCCATGTTCCTGTCCCTAAGACCAAAGGCCTGTCACCAGGACCAGGTTCCTATCACTAGGACAAAGTCTTGTCACTAGGACCAGGGGCCTGTCACTAGGACCAGGTTGTCCCATGGGGATAACCCATCCCTGCGGATGAAGACACTCTGTGACCTTGGCATCATGACCTTTACCCCTAAATCTTCATAACTCAGGTTCTCGGCTCGCCCTGCGTGTCTCTGCCTGGCAGCAACCAGCACCCTGTGTGTGGGTGCCCTGGCCTGGGCCCCTCTCATCGACCTCTTCCGTCTATGGGCAAAGCGTCAAGCACCTCGAGGGTGCCGTAGCCCAGGGAACTGTGCGGGCCAAGCTGTGTTGCCAGACCATTGAGAAACGGCTGGGCAGCTGCTGTGCTTGGCAGGAGCTTGTGTCTCCCGGCTGGTGACAGCCCCAGGCCCTGCAGGTGGGCAGGGCTTCCTAAAGCGGGTCTTCCTGAGCCACTGCTGGGCGCCCCCCTCTGGGGGCTGCCGGCTCCTACGCCCATCCGTGGTTCTCCCCCTCAATGCTCCAGCCTCCGCAGGGCTGGCTTGGGGGCTGTGGTGCCGCTGGGACCCTTCCAATCTCTATCCCAAGCCCTGTCCAGGGTACTGCCCTCCACCCAGAGGGGCAGCGGCCTGCAGCCCTCCCGGAGTTCCTGGACCCTTCCTGGGCCACCTCACATCGTGTCCTCACCTCGGAGCACACCTTGAGCCCGTGCTGCTCACCATGACCAGGTGTGGCCGCAGACCGAGGGAGGACCTGCTGAGACAGACCCCACTCCTGGGCAGGCAACACCGGGCGTCTTGCCACCGCTGCAGGCAGGGATGGCCCGTGCGTCCTGGAGACGGAGGCGTCCCAAGGATCGGACGAGGCCTGGCTCTGCATAGACCATGGGTTCGCCCAGGCCCTGGGGACAGGGCCCCTCCAGCCATCGCCCTCAGACTCAGAGCCGAGTGAAGGACATGCCTGTGGAGGCTCTGCACCTGGCAGGACGCGACTGGACCCTCAGAGGCAGCCTGCCCAGCCCAGAGTGGGCAGAAGGAAAAGGAGGAAAGGGAAGGAGCTCCGGCTCCTCCGGGTCTCCAGGGAGGCAAGTCCTGCCAGGGCCCCAGACAGCCTCTCCAGAACATGCCCTGGGCTCCATGATGGCCTGGTCCCTGGAAGCTGACATGGGGCAGGGGAGAGGAGACGGGGACAGGAGGGGAACAGCCCCCAGCTAAGTCCAAAGCCAGCTGCAGCACCCGAGAGGGAGGCCGGGCCCTGGGGCAAGGGGAGGCACCTGCCTGCCACGCTTGGGCCATGGCTGCTCGGGGCTCTCGAGATCCCTGGTGGTCACAGTGAGGCCTGGGGACAGTGAAATGGAAAGACCACAGCAGTCTGGAGTTGGGGGAGGGAGGCTCCCTACTGCCCTTGGTGGGAGCAAGTGGCCGGCACCCCTGAAGAACTCACCTCCCTGTGCTGCGTCCCTGAGCCCAGCACTTCCCGGGTCCCTAGGGCCCGAGTGAACAGGCCCAGGGGAACAAAGGCCGTTCAGAGGCTGTGGATGCCCCAGACAGCACCAAGCTCCCACACTGGGCGTTCTCAGCTCTTCTGTCACAGTCCAGTTGAGCGCAGGGGCCCTGGGGCGGTTGTCCGTGTTTCCAGTCACAGCAGGGCAACCCTCCGCCTCTCCTCGGGACACTCCAAGTGAGTGGCCACTTGTCGTGGCTGCGGCCGCTGCCCCAGACAGGGAGACCTTCCCAGGGCGGCACATAGCGGCACTGGCTGTCTGTGCCTCCCCCGCACACCCAGCAGGAGCCACAGAAGCTCGAGCCGCTGTGAGCCACAGCGCTGTCCCCGCACCCTGCGGGCACAGGCCACCCAGGGGCCAGGCACGGCTGGGCTGCTGAGCTGTAGCCCAGCCCAGGTGCCCGGCCTCAGGCCACTCACTGGCCCAGAAGGTCGCTGGGATGAGGTCTCTGACTCCAGTGCTGCCCCAGCCCCGCAAGGGTGCCAGGTGTGCCTGCCCTTCCTTCGGGCAACCTGGAGGCTGGAAAGGACGAAGCCCGGCAGGTCTCCTTCACTGTTCCTGAGGAAGTGAGAGGAAAAGGGCGGAGCTGGTGTCCGGAGCAGGTGTCCCCAGGACATCTGCACACTCCCAATGACAGCCTTCGCCAGGGAGCACACCCTGCGACCCCACTGCTTGCCAGAACCAGGTGATGCGTGGGAGCCAGGCAGCCTCTGCCGGGCACCGCGACCATGCAGCCCACTGCCGAGCGAGCGAGGTCCGTGCCCTCGGGGCTCCAGTAGCTTCCGTGCAGCCCCGGCAGGGATGAGCTGCAGCCTGAGCGGGAGGTCTGGGGAGGGTGCATGGCGGGGCCGGGCCGGCCGCAGTATGGACAGCTGGGGGAAGGTCTGCTGGACGCGCGCCATGCCTGGAACAGAAGTTCTCTAAAAAGGAGTCTGAAGGAAAGAGACTCATTCCAGAGACCCCGCCTTCCGTGTGATAGGGTGGCCGTTCCAGAGAGCACAGGGAAGGCTGAGGTCACACAGCGGAAGTTCCCGCCCAGGCTCCGGTCAGGTTCATTATACAAATGAGGGATTCACTGGCTTGGTCCTATTGGTCAGTGAGGCTGAGTCCTGATTGGTCAATGCGGCTGAGTCTGATTGGTCAGTGCAGCTGAGTCTGATTGGTCAGTGAGGCTGAGTCCTGATTGGTCAGTGCAGATGAGTCCTGATTGGTCAGTGAGTCTGAGTAGTGATTGGTCAGTGAGGCTGAGTCCTGATTGGTCAGTGGGGCTGAGTCCTGATTGGTCAGTCAGGCTGACTCCTGATTGGTTAATAGGGTTGAGTCTGATTGGTCAATGTGGCTGAGTCTGATTGGTCAGTGAGGCTGAGTCCTGATTGGTCAATGCAGCTGTGTCCTGATTGGTCAGTGATGCGGAGTCCTGATTGGTCAATGTAGCGGAGTCCTGATTGGTCAGTGCAGCTGAGTCCTTATTGGTCAGTGAGGCTGAGTCCTGATTGGTCAATGCAGCTGTGTCCTGATTGGTCAGTGAGGCTGAGTCCTGATTGGTCAATGCAGCTGTGTCCTGATTGGTCAGTGAGGCTGAGTCCTGCTTGGTCAGTGCGGCTGATTCCGATTGCTCAGTGAGACTGAGTCCTGATTGGTCAATGCGGCTATATCTGATTGGTTGGTGCGACTGAGTCCTGACTGGTCAGTGTACTTGGGTCCTGATTGGTCGGTGCGGCAGAATCCTGATTCGTCAGCACATCTGACTTCTGATTGGTCAGTGCAGCTGATTCCTGATTGGTCAGTGCAGCTGACTGTGGTTGGTCAGGGAGGCTGAGTCCTGATTGGTCAATGAGGCTGTCTCCTTATTGGTCAATGCGGCTGAGTCTGCTTGGTCAATGAGGCTGAATCCCGATTGGTCAGGGAAGTTGAGTCCTGATTGGTCAATGTGGCTGAGTCTGATTAGTCAGTGAGACTGAGTCCTGATTGGTCAATGCGGCTGAATCCTGATTGGTCGGTGCAACTTAGTCCTGACTGGACAGTGCAGCTGCGTCCTGATTGGTCAGTGTGGCTGTGTCCTGATTGGTCAGTGAGGCTGAGTCCTGATTGGTCAATGTGGCTCAGTGTCAATTGTCAATGCGGCTGAGTCTGATTGGTCAGTTAGACTGAGCCCTGATTGGTCAATGCGGCTCAATCTCATTGGTCGGTGTGGCTGAGTCTTGTTTGATCAGTGCAGCTGAGTCCTGAGTGGTCAGTGCAGCTGCGTCCTGATTCGTCAGTGCATCTGACTCTGATATGTCAGTGAGGGTGAGTCCTGATTGGTCAGTGAGGCTGAGTCCTAATTGGTCAATGTGGTTGAGTCTGATTGGTCAGTGAGGCTTAGTCCTTATTGGTCAGTGAGGCTGAGTCCTGATTGGTCAATGCGGCTGAGTCTGCTTGGTCAGTGAGGCTGAGTCTGATTGCTCAATTCTGCTGAGTCTGTTTGGAGTGCGGCTGAGTCCTAGTCCATACTATGACAATGTATATAAATATTGGAAAGCACCTTTTAAAATTTCACCATTTTTACCACTTGTGAATATATAATTCAATGGATGTCATACATTGGCCGTGTTGTGCAACCATGTATTTATTAATAGTTCCAGATGTTTTTTTTCTTCCTCTGAAGGAAACTCAGAGCCCATTACAAAGTCACTTTCCTTTCCCTGTCCCCCAAGTCCCTGGCAAGCACTAATCTATTTTTCATCGCCGTGGATTTGCCTGCTCTGGACATTTCATACAAATGGACTCATATAATATGTGGCCTTTTGTGTCTGATTTCCTTCACTTAGGACATTTTCGAGGTTCATCCATGTTGCGATATACATCAGTACTTCATTCCTTTTTTCTGTATGATTAAATACATATAGCATTCACCATTTTCACCATGTTTAAGTGGTGACCGTGTGCTTTTGAATGGGAGATTCAAAGCCAGACTTTGTTAAACTAGAGAGTGTACTCTTAGACAAAGACCAAACCATTGGCTACTTTTGTATGTTGCCAGCTTATTTTGAATTTGTATCTTTTTTTATACCAGCAGCACTACTAAGAAGATGTTATTCACTTCTAAAATGGATGAATTATCATTATTCGGTGTGAGGAGACTATCTTCTGTAGGGTTTATGGCTCTTGCCATAAATCTTCAATGTACAAAGACTTCTATAATATATCTTACAATAAGGGGTACTTCTTTGTGACAATATCTTTATTCTTTGAATGTTAATTTGATTAACATTCATTTTATTTGAGTACATACTATGATTTTTGATACCTTGTAATGGCACTGGTTCTGAAAGTAATCAAATGTTTTGGATGAATTTGAGGACTTTACATGATACTTATGGTTTCCTCAGTTTAATGTTTATTTTACCATTATTTTGTCACTGAGATAAAGAATAAGGGTGTTTTGGCTCAGTTTCACGCAAAGATTTCACTTTTAAACATTATTTTGCCTAAAATTAGCATTATGATGCTTTCTAAAGAAATGTTTTGTAGACCGTATTTCACAGCAAAATTTCTAAATCTGTACAGGAATTATTACAAAAGTGGACAAGGATTGGCAATTCTTTGTAAAGAATTTGTGAATTATATATAAATCTCTTCTAACATTTAATAAAAGTTTATTTTAACCTAAGAAAAAACACTTTAAGTGTGACCGTCATCACATATATAACATGCCTCTGTGGGTTGTCATCTTACTTCTTGGTGGTGTGTTTGGATTCCCAAAAGTTTTTAATTTTGAGGAAATTTTTTCTTTACTTGCTGTGCTTATGGTGTCAGATCTAAGAAGCCATTGTTAAACCCAATGGTATGAAGGTTTATCTCCGTGTTTTCTTCTAGAGTTTATGTTTTTATCTCTTACATTTAGGGCTTTGGAACATTTTTAGTTAAATTTTTCTGTGTGATGTGATGTAAGGGTACAGTTTCCTTCCTGTGCATGTGGATAGTTCTCTAACGTCACTTGTTGAATTTAGTGACCTCGGGCCTTGTTAACAATCAATTGACCGTAAAGGCATGGAATTATTTCTGGACTGTCAGTTCAGTTCCATTGATCTATATGTGTACCCTCATGCAGGTATCATCCTGTTTTGATTGCTGTTGCTTTGCAGTAAGGTTTAAGATTTAAAATTGAGAAGTGTGAGCCTCCAAGTGTGTCTTTCTGTTTCAAGAAGATTTTGGTTATTTGTGTTCCCTTAAAATTCCATCTGAATGTTAGGATCAGTTTGCCCATTTCTGCCAAAAGGCTGTTTTGGGTTTTTGTAGGAATTGCATTGAATTTGAGATCACTTTGTGTAGTATGGCCATCTTCAAACACATTCAGTCTCCAGTCCATGAGCATGGACTGTCTTTACATTTATTTAGATATTCTTTAATTTTTTCAGTAGCATTTTGTAATTTTTGACATACAGGTTTGCACCTTGGTTAAGTTTTTTCCTAACTGGATTATTGTTGTTGATGTTATTCAAATGGAATTTATTTCTTAATTTTAGTTCCCCGTTGTTGATTACCAGTGTAAAGAAATAAAATAGATTTCTGTGCATTGATATGTTGTTCTGTGACTAAGCTGTATTTGTTTGCTAGCTCAAATAATTTTTTTTAATTCCTTAGGATTTTCTATACTTAAGATCATGTGATTTGGAATCTGTGAATAGTTTTACTTTCCTTTCACATATGGATGCCTTTTATTTCCTGTTCTTATGTAAATGTTCTGGACAGAACTTTCAGTACAATGTTATTTTTTATTTCAAAATGCTAATTAAGGTGGTACAAATGATTTTGTTGCATGGATGTCTTGTATGATGCTGAAGTCAGGGGTTTCAGTGTGTCCATCGCCAGAATAGTGTTCATTGTGGGCAAGTTTTTATCTTACAACAACTCTCCCTCTCTCCCCCCTTATAGGTTTTTCATGTGCTTTATATCGCTTTGTGCCCATGTATACCCATCTAGTAGCTCCCACTTGTTAGTGAGAACATATGGTTTTTGGTTTTTCATTCCTGAGATAGTTCACTTAGAATAATGGTTTCTAGTTCCCTCCACATTGCTGCAAATGACATTATTTCAGTCCTTTTTTTTTTTTTTTTTAGAGATAGGGTCTTGCTCTGTTTCCTGGGATAGAAGGCAATGGCATGACCATAGCTCACTGCAACCTCACACTCTGGGGCTGAAGTGATCCTCCTGTTTCAGCCTCCTGAGTAGCTGGGACTACGGGGACATGACAACATGCCTGGCTTATTTTTCTTTTTTCTTTCTTTTCTTTTTTTTTTAGAGACTGGGTCTCACTCTTGCTCTGGCTGGTGTTTCCCTCCTTTTTATGGCTGAATAGTACTTCATGATTTATATACATATATATATATATATATATACACACACACACACACACACACACACACACACATATATACACACATTTTTGTCCCCTCATGAATTGAAGGACACTTACGTTGATTCCACATCTTTGCAACTGTGAATTGTTCTGCTATAAACATTGGAGCGCAGGATAAAAATGACTTCATTTCCTTTGAGTAGATACCCAGGAGTGGGATTGCTAGATCGAATGGTAGGTCTACATTTGTTTCTTTGAGGACTCTCCATTCTGTTTTCCATAGAGTTTCTACTAATTTTCAGTCCCACCAGTGTATCAGCATTCCTTTCTCTCTGCATCTGTGGCAGCATCTATTGTTTTTTGACTTTTTAATAATGGCTATTCTGATTGGGGTAAGGTGGTACGTTATTGTAATTTTAATTTGCATTTCTCCGATGATTAGTGATGTTGAGCAGGTTTTCATATGTTTCTTGGCCATTTGTCTATCTTCTTTCCAAGAATGTCTGTTTCAGTCTTTTGCCCATTCTCGGATGAGGGTGTTCATTTTGTTCTTGCTTATTTGTTTGAGTTCTTTGTAGATTCTGGATATGAGTCTTTTGTCAGATGTATAGTTTATGAGTGTTTCTCCCATCGTGTAGGTTGTCTATTCAGGGTGTTGGTTATTTCCTTTGCTGTGTACAAATTTTCTAATTTAATTAAGTCCCATTTATTTATTTTTGCTTTTGCTATTTCTCTTTGGGGTCTTAGTCATAAATTCGTTGACTTGGCTGAAGTCTCAAAAGTTTTTCCTACTTTTTTTCTAGAATTTTTATGGTTTCATGCTTTTCATTTAAATCTTTAATCCATCTTGAATTGATTTTTGTATATAGTGACAGAGGGATCCTGTTTCCTTCTTCTGCATATGGATATCCAATTTTCCCAGCACTATTTATTGAATAGGGCTTCCTTTCCTCAGTGTATGTTTTCTGCTTTGTCAAAAATCAGTTGGTGCTAGGTAGATGGTTTTATGTCTGGGTTCTCTATTTTGTTCCCTTGGATTAGTCTCCGTTTTTTACACCAGTACCATGGTGTTTGGGTTCCTGTAGCCTTGTAGTATAATTTGATGTCACGTAATGTCATACCTCCAGATTTGTTGTTCAGTATAATGTTGCATGCAGAGGTGAAAGTGAGCATCTTTGCTTTGTCCCTGATCTTAGCGGTAAAAGCTCTCAGTCCCCACTATTGAGATAATGTTCACTGTGTGTTTTCCATAAATACTTTTTATCATGCTAATAAAATTGCATTCTATACCTAGCTTGTTTGGTTTTTAGATAAAAAAATGGTGTTGTATTTTGTTTAAAGCTCCTTCTGTAAGAATGGATATGATGATGTGATATTTTTCCTTCATTATGCTAATATGGTGTAGTACATAGGAGACAGTAGAAAAAAACTTTGTGATACAATATCTGAATAACAAAAAATGAAGTCTATTTAAAAAATCCAGGGCCAAGCATGGTGGCTCATGCCTGTAATCTTAGCACTCTAGGAGGCTGAGGCAGGAGGATCACTTGAGGTCAGGAGTTTGAGACCAACCTGAGCAAGAGTGAGACCCAGTCTCGACAAAAACTAGAAAGGAAAATTAGCCAGGTGTGGTGGCGTGTACCTGTAGTCCCAGCTACTCAGGAGGCTGAGGCAGGAGGATCGCTGGAGCCCAGGAGTTGGAGGTTGCAGATAGCTATTATGACACCACTGCACTCTAGCCCAGGTGACAGAGCAAGATGCTGTCTCAAAGAAAGAAAGAATCAAACAAACAAAAAAATCCAAAGTGTATTGTATAATCTGTGGCTTTAAATTGTTTTGTTTTAAATCTTAAAGGCTAAATTAAATACGTAAAGAGAGTGTTATGAATATAATATTGACCAAATTAACTGATAGAAATGGAAACCAAGAGGAAATTTAAAATACAAAATGGGTCATTTTTTGTTGCTTTACACTTTTTATTATCTCAGGGAATTTAAAAATTTTTCATCCGAGCCCTGAGAACAGCCATGTTAGAGGCCCCGGGGGGGAAAAAAAATTCATTTATTCTACGCACTTGGGATACACCAGTTGAACAAAACAGACAAAAATCCCAGCTTCTACCGGTGAAGACAAGAGAGATACTAAAGGATAAACATACAAAATAAATACAGTCATACCTCAGTATCTTTAGGGGATTGGTTCCAGGATCCTCACCGATACCAAAATCTGTGGATGCTCAAGTCCCTTATATAAAATGGCATAATATTTGCGCATAACTTATATATATCCTCCTGTATACTTTAAATGATCTCTAGATTACTTACAATACCAAATGCAATGTAAATGCTATATAAATAGTTGTTATACTGTATTTTTTGTGTTATTTAAATTTTTTTCCCCCGAATATTTTTGATCTGCATTTAGTTGAATCTGTCAATGCCTAACCACAGATCCGGAAAGCTGACCATAGAGATTGCTGCCAGGTGTGAAGTGTCATGGGAAGAAAAGAAAAAGAATGAGGTAGGGGGGATGGAGCATTGGTGTCTGGCGGTTGTAATTTTAAATACCTGGCTCAGGCTAAGTATCAACGCTAAGTCACATTTCCTTGTGAGAGGATATTCCGGCTGCTGTTTCGACAATGAACAGAGTAGATGATGGGCAGGGAGGCCCTGTAGTTTAGTAGGCCACTGAGGTATAATCGAGATGCTGGAAGTAGTGCAGGTGAGAACTAATCTGATTTATTTTGGAAGTACAACCAAGGAGCTTTCTTGGCAGATTGGAAGTGAAAATGAGAGTGTGAGAGGAACCAAGGATGACGCCAAAGTCTGTGGCCTGAGCAGCTGGAAGGATGCCCTGACATCAGCACCTGGCTCTCTCTGTCCTTTTGACCACAGGCAGAGTTTTGCGGGTACTTTGGTGGAGTACTGGCCACTAGACTGGGACACTGTCACGTGTCCCGACTTCTGGGACCTATGGGATCGGGCCAGAGGAGTCACAGAGGTCTGAGGCTCCAACGGTTTTCGCATTTCAAATGCCAGCTGGGGCTGGGCCTGAAGCCAGTGAATGACAAAACGATTCTGTTACATTGAAAAAAAGTGGTCGGAGGGTTTCAGGACCTCGAGGTCTCACCTGCCACCGACAGACACCTCGCCCCCCGCCAGCCCGGCACCCCACTTCCTCGTCAGGGCGCGGCCACGGCCCACACCGCGCGCAGACGCCAGCCGCAGCCGCCTGCAGGCCGGGCGGGGAAGAGGCTCCCGCGTGCTCCCGCCCAGGCTCGGTCGCCATCTTCCGCACGCGCTTTCCCGCGCAGGCTCCACCCCCTGCTGCTGGCCGGCGGCTCGCCTCCGAGGCGGCTGGGCGTCGCGGGGGTGGAGGAGCCGCCGCCGCCCATCCCGAGGCGGGGCCCGGCTGGGGCGGGGCCGGGGCGGGGCCTGGCCAGGGCGGGGCCGTCATGGCGGCCGAGGCGGTTGCGTCACGAAGCCCCGCCCTCCCGCCAGTCTCGGAACGTGCGTCGTCTCTGGCTGCGCCTGCGCACGAGTCTGGGCGGGGCGAAGGGAGCTGGGAAGCGGGAGCGGCGAGCGCGCCTGGAGCGCAGCTGTGGGCGTGGGGGCGACAGGAGCTGCGGAGCCGGCCCGAGAGCGGGGCTGCCGGAGCGGGCGGCCGAGGCAAAGGCGACGGTGAGTGCAGCGCTGGCCCCGCGCCTCGCCCTCTCGGGCCCTTGCGCGGTGGCCTGAAGCCCAGAACCCTGGTCCCTGAGGGCTCCGCGATGAGCGCGGCCCGGCCCTGCCAGCCATGCGCTGTGGGCTGCGGGCTGCGCCTGGGGCTCCGCTTCCAGGTTTGGGCGAGGTGTCCTCCCCGAGGACTGCCCTTTGGGTTTCCTCCGTTCTCTCTGAGGAACCGACGCGAGCTCAGCTCGGAATTCAGGCAGGCGGGCACTGAGGCGGCCGAGCGCCCGCGCGGGGACCCGGGAGTGCGGGCCCCTCCCCCACTTGGCGGGTCTGGCGGTCGCGAGGGTGGTGCGAGGGGCGGGCGGGGACGCCCGGGGTCTCCAGGTGCGGGTTGGCGGGGCGGGGACCCGGGCTCCGGAGCCCCGACTGTCGCCCGAGGCGCCCGGCGCGTCCCGCCCGCGGGTCCCGCCGCGGAGCTCGCTGGGCTCGGAGCGAAAGTCCCGCCGCCTCGTCGGAGGAGCGCGGGCGACTCCCGCAGGTGGGTCACCGGCTGTGGCTGCGGGTTGTGACTTTGGTCCCTGGCGTGGTGGGTAGCGGCGCGCTCTGCTGCTTTAACAGCTGAAAAAGCGCCCCAATCCACTGACTTAAATATGTGCAAGAAACAGTGTTGAGATTCCTTATTACCTTGCAATTATTTTAAATGATGAGGCTTCGTAGAGGAATTTGGTGGTGGTGTGCAGCTTACAAAATTTAAACGTTAAAGGGCTTGGAATGCAGTAGATGCTCCTTAACATATTTGTTGAACGAATGAATCTGGAAACATCAGACAAGGTGGGTCTCACATCTAGTAAAATTTAGGCACATACCCTTTTGCCTAACATTACGGAAAAAACGGCAAAAAACATGTAGTTTTGTTTACATGCTTATTTTTGATTTTTACCCAATATGTGCATACTTTGGAAAATCAGTTGTTACTCTCAGTGCTACTAACATAGAAAATAAGTTTGAAATGTGAATTTTTTATTTTGAGCAAAGTTGGTATACATTATCTATTTCTTAAAAACAGGCTTTATGTCCCATTTTCTTTAAAAATAATGGAGAACATAAAGAGGCGCTGGGATTGTATTTTGAGACCCAGCTTTATT
Source organism: Lemur catta (assembly GCF_020740605.2). Lineage (NCBI taxonomy): Eukaryota > Metazoa > Chordata > Mammalia > Primates > Lemuridae > Lemur > Lemur catta. The sequence goes on along the minus strand of NC_059136.1, from coordinate 155,113 downwards.
TTTCATTGTGAGTAAAGTTGTTTATGTGTTTTTGAGGGACTGCTATGGTCTTGAGTTTCCTTTTCTACAAGGGAGAACTGTAAATTGAAGGAGAGAAAAAAAAACCTAATGTTGCACTAATACAATTAAACATTACCATTTACTCAACAGATATTCATTAAACATCTATTATGTGCTGAGATCTGTGTTGAGTGCTGTTTCTGGGAATGAACAAAACTCACAATAATCCTTTCTTAAAATGAGCATAAAGTTCTTATAATCGATGTTGCAAGTGGAGGCTGTCTTAAACGCCTAGTGCCTGCTTTAAGTTGGGAAAGATGGCAGGTGAACTGCAGGAACTGTAAATTCCTAACAGTCTATTTAAAAGTTAATAAGTAACTTAAAAGGGCTAAGATCATTGGGTTACACTTTCCTATTGTCTGTTTAGTAAAATCTATCTACATTTTAAAAAGAAGGGAGGAAGAGATTTAACAAACTGGTGTTTTTATTATCTCTGTCTTACAAGAAGATTTTAGGACAGCATATTTATTGAAAGGTCTTGTACTTCTGGTTCTGTGTTCTGTAAATAATCTTTACAACAACAATATTTTCTGTGTTTAAAAATCAGTGATGATAAACATTGGATTCGTTTTCCATAAGGAACGTTTTTAATTAAAGCACCATTTCAGGAATTTTATTTTGTCCTTTTCTTTACTATTTACAAACACAGGATTAACTTGATAATGCTGAAATTAGAACGATTATTAGTAATAATTTGTGGTTCCATATATGGACTTTATAGTTTTACAACTGATAGAACTGCTTATTAAAAAGAGGATGAAATTTTTAGTATTGCATTTATTCTAAGGTTGCATTGCCTATTATTATTTTATTTATATATGTTTAAAAACAATATTTGGCCTCTTCAAGAAGTCTGAGTTAATGCACTCCAAAGCCAATCTTGATCTTTACAAAATAATGTAGATTACTATTTTTTTTGCAGTTAGCTTTTGAATTTTGGTGGACCCTTTTGACTTGTCAATGCTTATAATAGTTGCTGGATCGTTTCTGTCAGCGTATAGATATATATGCATATAGATACTGCTATCTCCCATCTTTAAAAAACCTTGTTCACATCTTTCTTTAGTTACTACTCTCCAGAAAAGTTGATATTTGTGGTCTTCAGTACTCCCTCTCTCTCTTGAATCCACTACAGTGAGTTTTTTTTTCTCTTCCATTCTACCATAGCAGCTCTTTTTTGAGGTTACTAGTGACCTCTTTGGTGAATTCTAATGTCAGTGAATATAGCAGCAATAACAGCATTTGATGTGGTTGATAATGTTCTCTTGTTTGAAACCTTCTTCCCTTTGCTTCTGTGATATTACTGCTTATTTTCAGTTTCTTTTGCTGGTTCCTTTTCATCACTCCAGCTTCTAAAAAATGAGGCAGTGTTCCAGGTATATATATTTAGACCTCTTCTGATCTCATGTAGCTAGAATTATATATTTCTAACTAAAAATTTTATCTTTAGTCTGAATTTCTTTCCTAATCTCCAGACTTGTATGTTCGTCTGCGTACTCAACATTTTCAGCTAGATGTCTAATTTAACTAGACATCTAGATCCCAAATTTAACATGTCACAACTGAGCAACTCGTTGCCTCCTTCTTCTCTCCCACCCCCTCCAATAATAGTTTCCATTCCATTCTTCCTCATCTTTTAAATGTCCACTCGCTCTTGCAGTATCTCTGGCCCCAAACCTCATAGACATCTTGACTGCTTTCCTTCTGATACTCCCACGTCTAATTCAAATAATTATCATGAAAGTACATTCTTTGTGTACTTTAAATGCTGCCATAACTATAAATGGAATGACAATTTGCTGCCACCCCTGTAAGCAACCATAATCTCTTGCTTGTGTTATTTTCATAGTCACTAGTCTCCCCGCTGCTTCTGTACTTTTCTATTCTCAACCCAGCAACCAGGGTGATCCTTTTAACATGAAAGTCTGATTATTTTACTCTTGTGTTCAAACCATTCAGTGGCTTTCTATATCCTTGAGAGTAAAAGCCAGAATATTTACTGTGCCTATAAGAGCCTCTGTTGATCTATACCTCCTGCCTTTCTGGTTTTGTGTCCTACACAATCAGGTTTCTACTTGGCTTCCTATACTCTGGCCCCCAGGCATCCTCCAGGTTTCTTGAACCTGCCAAGCGCAGGCTTGCTTTCATGCCCTCAGGGATAGAGCATTGTTTTATTCACTGCAGAGTCCCCAGGACCGTGGCCTCTTGATGGGCACTCACAGTTCCTGAATGAATGGCTGCTTGTCTTGTTACTCATGATTCTGGTTACAGCCTATATGCATGTTTCTGTAACAAAAGTATTTGAACTTCACCTAAAACTGTATAGTCCTGTAAGAATTAAGTAGAAACAAATTTAGATACAAGAATATAAAGTAAGTTTTAAGTCAATTTTTGTGTATGGGAAGTGAAAATACACAGTGAAATGGTAAGGAACAGAGGAGATGGGAAAGGAATGAAGAGAGCTAAGGCAAATGAAATAAAGAAGAGGAAAACCTGGTTTGGAAATAGGGTGACAACGTGTAAAAAATGTATTTTTTGGTTGCCCCGTATTTCTTTTAAGTTCCATTTCTTGAGTTCTGAGTGTTGGTGATTTTCATGGACTAGACACTTCAAGTTGGACTATATGATACCCTTCTTTTTATCAGGGATGTAGGCTCAGGTGAGATTAGAAGCCAAAACTTCATTGTTCTTCTGTGTTTTGCTCAACTCTTTTTGTTAAAGAAAAGGAGAAATTACTGACAAAGCCTAATGGTATTCTTAGCAGTTTTTATTTTTTTTGTAGAAACCTCCAATAGAAGTCTCATAGTTTTAGGGAGAGATTTCAGTGTACAAAAATGTATTGGTATGCCTGTCCTCTTGGTACTGTGCCGCCTATTTAGTCCCCCCTTAAAAAAGGAGAGGAATATAAGTACATTTATTGTTTTGCACGGTAAACTAGCAGCTAGCTACAATAATCACAAGTTTATTGAGTAGCATTAAATGCATATACTTATTTGTGCTCTTAAATGAAAAAAAAAGAAAAATGCTTGTACAGACTTAAATGCATAGTCTAAAAATGCAGTTCAACTGATATTTAGTTGGGAAATGAGAGTGCAAGGGGAATTAATGATATGCAGATTTTTAGTATTTCCTTCTGCTAAGACAAGATTTTTTTCTTTTAACCTTTTTCCCTGAGCTGTAGGTCTCATTTCCTGTTGGTTGATTAAAAAAAAAAAAATCTTTTAGATAAATTGTTGAAATGAGTAGCTCAGTAGTTCCTGAATGAATAAATAATTTTATGTGCAAGTATAAATTCTCCTTAAACCAGTCTCCACAGTTTCCTATTTTTGTGTAATATGCAAAAATTTGTCTTTATTGACTTGGGGGACTTTTATGCGGCCATAATGTGGACTTGGTTTTCATGGCTATAGGGAGTGTGGGTGTATATGTGTGTATTTCTTTACAGTTTTTGTAATATGAACATGTAATTTAGACTGATATGCTGATATTTTACTTTAACTCCTGAGCACTAATTTGAACAAAAATCGGATTTGGTGTTATATTTTTCTTTCACTTTAAAATAAACATGACCTTTATAATTCTTAAAAAGTCTATTTACATACCAAATAAAATGATTTTGGATGATACACTAGAAGTGTTTGCCTATGGTTTTGAAATAATCCTAGCCTGAACAACATAGTGAATTTATTTTATAGACTAATTAGGTCATCTTCATTAGAATTCAACATTGATGTACTTGAATTCATATGTTAGCATTTCACGTATGAAGTAACCATCTTGGGTTAATAAGATCCTTATTTCTGAGCTGGTGTGTAGTCCTACCACTAAGTTTATTTCAGCTGTAGTCACAGTTTTTTTTTTTTTTTTTTAAAGAGACATAGTTTTGCTCTGTTGCCCAGGCTGGAGTCTAGTGGTGTGATCATAACTCCTGGGATTGTTGTAGCTAGCTACTAATTTGCCATGCAGAACAATAAATGTACTTATATTCCTCTCCTTTTTTAAGGGGGGACTACATAGGCAGTACAGTACCAAGAGGACAGGTATACCAATACATTTTTGTACACTGAAAATCCCTCCCTAAAACTATGAGACTTCTATTGGAGGTTTTTACATTGGCAATCTCCTGCCATTGCCTCTTGAGTAGCTGGGACTACAGGCGTGTACCACCGTGCCCAGCTGAGCAGAATTTTTTTTTTTTTTTTAGAGATGGGGTCTTGCTGTGTTGCCCAGGCTGGTCTTGAATTCCTGGGCTCAGGAGATCTTCCTGCCTCTGACAACCTCTCAGACAATCTCACCTTTGCTCATTACACTCTATCCAAGTTAGTCTGTTCAATTTCTCAAACATGCCATGCTTGGTCTTGCCTTAGGACTTTTACACTAGTCGTTTCCTTTGTCTGAATGGTCTTTCCCAGATCTGGAGCCTGGCCCCTTAACTTTAAGGTCTCAGCTTAAATATCACCTAAGTCACCACTCCGTTTAAAATAGCTTCCCCATTACTGTTTTAATTTCTTCATGGCATTTCTCAGTCCTTGAAATTATGTATTTTTATGTATATTTCTTATGAGAGCAGGGACCTCCTTTGTCTTGTTCCCTGCTGTCCACAATGCCCAGAACGCTACCTGGCACCAAACAGGTGTGCAGTGAAGTGTTGAATGGATGAAACCGGGTACCAGTCTCAGCTGTTCTGTTATGAATGATTTTAGTGTACTAGTATTTTAAACTGTCAACAGCACATTTCTTCTGACCTGGGGAAGACAGAAACTGGATCAGTCAGACAAAAGCCTGGTTTTAGAAAAGGGTGAGACAGTCTGGGACCTGCTCTGGTCCTCAGCGTGTCCCGTGGAGCCAGTGGTGCTGACGTCGGTGGGTGCCTGTGCCTCTCGCTCCGAGTCCGCGCCCGGTGCCTCGTCTGCAGCTTGGACTGGCCGTGGGGGGACAGTTACAACACGGGAGTGGGCAAAAGCTGCAGATCAGGGCTCTGTCTTTCAAAAGAGGTGGTGGTTCAGTATTTATCAGGAGACCACTGGGTGGGCCCATGTGAAATTGCTGGTTTTTGCTTGAATATTGGCAATGTCTTATGTTTTAACCTAGTAGTTAGTTGGTTTGGTTTAAAGATAATTTCTTCATAGGAGTTAGTGAAATTACCTCAGTGCTTTACTTTCTTTCTTTTTCAAAATTATGTTCCCTTCACATCTGATGATTAGTTGAAATTCATTTAATGCATAAAATTAGCTATTTATATGTTTGTATGTTATTTAACTGTATATCTAATAGTTTAGCTTATTCCAAAGCAGGCACGAAAGATCTTCAGATTCCTCTGAGAATGTTCTTGGTTTTGCTACTGAGCAGTAACTAAGCCTTTTGAAAGGTGTTCCTTTTCTAGTCAAGAAAGCAGATCCGATTCAGTTAGTGATACGGCATTATCTACCCTTTTTTTCCCCCCAGCATGATTTACATAAATATGTCCGAGTTCAATTCTTTGGTTTTTTTTTTTTTTTTCTGGCTTTTTTCTTCTTTTGCCCATTATTACTCTTGAAGCGCTTGCTTACATTTTCTGATCATTTACTTTTGCTACTCCATGATTTCTTCTACAAATAAATGTCACTAAATCAATGAAATGATTTTGTCTTGTTTCTCGAGTTTTTTCCTGTTATCTTTCCTGTGGTTACCTGGACATTCCAGCCCATTTCCAACCCTCCCCCCAGCTCTCCAGTAAAGAGACATGAAATTACAGGCATCATTTTCTTATCTGAGGAAGTTTATTGTTTGAAAATTGAACTTTGTTGGCTCAGGGGAATTTATTGGTATTTCTTGAGCAACATTTGCTTTATGTTAATTCTGAATAAGTGGATTTGAACTGGTGGTATTGAATTGTTATAAAATATGACACCCACATTTCCTATCCTTTAACTCAAATTGTTCTCTTATGTGCATATGAAAAAAAAGTGTTTAATATAGAGCATCAGAAAGTACATATAAGGTAAAGAAGAAACCTTTACGCCTACCACCGCAAGATAACCAACCGCTGGTAATATTTTGCTGAGTGTCCTTCCAGATAAATCAGTGAATATATGCTTTTTCACAAAAGTAGGATCTTATTATACATACTATTCTATAACATTTTGCCTTAGCAAATGTTATGATCATATAAGCATTGCTTTTTATTACTTCAGTTTGAAAGGGTCTTATTGGAAAGTGAAAATTTTGTTTGACAAGGGTAAAGCTGTCAGTAAAGTTGTGATTAAAAACAATGGTGTTTATGGAGAGCAGAATGTGGCAGAGTCAACTGGAGATGAGAATTACTTAAGCAGTAATTGTTTTCTTAGGAGCTCTCTCACCATTGTACAATAGCCTGATTGTTTTATACTAGCTAACAAAAACCGTTCCTGACTCTATGTAAAGTAGAATTATTTTAAATAGCCATATGGTGAAATATGGGCCTGTAAATATGTTCATATTTTTTAGACTGCCCAAGTCCTACTGATGTCTTAATATTAAAAACTTCTAGAAGAAAAATGTGTTTTTTTGACATCCTTCATCTATGTGTAGTATGACAGTTTTATTAGATATTGCTACCCTTTTTGTGTGTCAGAGTGAGGGAGTTTTTAGAAAAAGAAAATTTAGCATGTAAGAATTCTTATGTTAATGTCTGATTTGACTTTTGTTTTATGACTGAAAATTCTTGTGGAAGAATTGCTGATATGTATTGGTGTATTGCATTCTTGGAAATTACCAGTCCCAATCTTGTCAAGTAATTGTTTAGGTCTTAAGGTAGCAATTTTTTTTTTTTTTTTTTTTTTTGAGACAGAGTCTTAGTCTGTTGCCTGGGCTAGAGTGCCCTGGCGTCAACCTTGCTCACAGCAACCTCAGACTCCTGGGCTCAGGCAATCCTCCTGCCTCAGCCTCCTGAGTAGCTGGGACTACAGGCATGCACCACCATGCTCGGCTAATTTTTCTATATATATTTTTAGCTGTCCGTATAAGTTCTTTCTATGTTTAGTAGAGACGGGGTCTTGCTCTTGCTCAGACTGGTCTCAAACTCCTGAGTTCAAACGATCCGTGCGCCTCGGCCTCCCAGAGTGCTAGGATTACAGGCATGAGCCACCGTGCCCGGCCAGCAATTTTTTTTTGAGACAGCTCTTACTCAGTTGCTGGGGCTAGAGTGCTGATGGAGTCGTTATATCTCTCTGCAACCTCCTACTTCTCGGCTCAAGTGATCCTCGTGCCGCAGCCTTCCAAGTAGTTGGGACTACAGGAATGGGCCACCGTGCCCGGCTACTTTTTTCTGTTTGTGGTAGAGATGGGGTCTCACTCATGCTCAAGCTGGTCTTGAACTCCTGAGCTGAAGGGATTCTCCCCCTTCGGCCTCCCAGAGTGCTAGGCTTACAGGCACGAGCCACTGTGCTGGGCCTGAAGTAGCAATTTTTAAAGCCAATCAAATATCCTTTAAGGGTTTTATAATTTAAATGTTTTTTTCCTTTGCCACAGGAAAGGTACCTGTTACCTAGGGTAGAAGTAGGCTGTTGATGTTTTGCCTTGTTTTTAGCTATGTCATTTTCTGTGTTGTATTACTGCTTGCTCGCAAGCTCTTGTAGTCATTTTCTGTTCAGTAGCCATTTCTCTTACCCCGCAATGCTACATCCTGGTCGGTGCATGTGTTGTGGAAAGCACTTCTCACATGGTAAAGAAAAATAAAAAGCAGTGTAGTCAATGTGGATTTTTTTTACTGAGAAATGATGTATTTCTTGTTTAGAGACTGGCAGTGTAGTCACTAAAAAATGTTTTTCATCCACATTATATGTTTGTGAATGGATATGCAGGTGTCTCTGTTTGTTGGAAGGTAAAGTGAATCTTGAGATAAATTCGAGAAAAGTGTTTAGAATTATTCCATACAGTTTGCTGTTTTAAAAAAGTGTTATTTTTTAAAAAGTTTCATTCCACAGTGAGTTTTTAGCCTCCTCTTTTTACATTTATTTTGTTTTTGTAAACTGTTCTAAAGAAGCTTAGAAACTAGTCACACAGTAAGTGGCAGAACTCACATTTGAAGTCTTTTCTGATTTTTCAGAGTCAGTAAGCTTGGGAAGTGCTGTACAGTGGCAGAAAGAATATGGACTTTGGAGTTAGACACACCTCAGTTTGGTCCCTAACTCTGGCACATATTTGCTGCATGGCAAGTTCTTACCCGTGGTGATTTTTATTTTTCTTTTCATTTAAGTGAGGGTAATAGGCTTATTAAGATTAAATGAAGTAATACACATAAAGCACTTGGCTTGTAGAAGATGCCGATAAATGTTTCATTTCCTTTCTGCTACACCTTATGGTTTTAAAATATCTTGGGAGCCACTTGGACATTTCACTTGAAAGTGAATTGCAGCCAGGAAACTGGAAATAGACATAACCCAGGTGGACTCATATTGTAGTGACCCTCTTAATTTCCCTGTCTGAGAAGCAGAGTGGTTCTTATAACTGTTCAAAATATTTGACTTCAAGTCAGGTTTTATTGTTAAAAGCTGAAATGGAACCCATTGGGATGAGTTAATTATTGCTGACCAAAATGGCAAGAAAGTAACTATTTCTACATTTCCTGAGAAATTGAAGCATTTGTGCTGTATGCATAAAGATGGTAAATTTTAAAGGCTAAGAACTGACCCTTTGAAAAGAAATATATGATGAAAATAGGAGAAGAAAGTGTTTAACCAATAATAAAATTTTTTTTATCAGATTTAAGAGATGCTGCTGATTGAGACGTGCGCACAGTGACACAGGTGCTAAATGCAGTGCTGGAGGGAGCACAAATCTGTGGAACCTGTTGCAGAAGCACTTTGGCAATGTCACAGAGCAGAACTTAGTACTTCTGCGAGTACATCCTAAGTAACCAATTTTTCTGTTTTGCGGGAGTGAGGGGAGAAATAATTTTTTTACTGTAACAGCCTTATTGAGATTATTCACATAACATAAACACCTTTTTAAAGTACATAAGTCAGAGTTATACAGCCCTTGCCACTATCTAATTTTACAATATTTTCATCACCCCGCCCCCCCAAAAAAAGAAATTAGTAGTCGTTCCCCGTTCTTCCCTCTCCTCAGTCCCTGGCAACCACTAACATATTTCATCTTTCTAGATTCGCCTCTTTGGACATGTGATATAAATGGAATTATATGCTGTGTGGCCAACTGGCTTTTTTTCATTTTGCATAATGTTTCAAGTGTGATCTGGACAGTGTATATCAATAGTACATCATTCTCTTTTATGGCTAAATATTATTCCATTGTAGGATATACAACATTTGACTTATGTATTCACTAATGAATAGATAGTGAGTGAGTGAACCCAAACAACTATGATGAACAACGCTGCTATGAAAATTCATGTACGGGTTTTTTTGTGTGGATATGTTTTTTTTTTTTTTTTGAGACAGTGTCTTACTCTGTTGCCCAGCCTAGAGTGAGTGCCGTGGTGTCAACCTACCTCACAGCAACCTCAAACTCCTGGGCTCAAGCAATCCTTCTGCCTCAGCCTCCCGAATAGCTGGGACTACAGGCATGTGCCACCATGCCCGGCTAATTTTTTTCTATATAGATTTTTAGCTGTCCAAGTCATTTCTTTCTGTTTTTAGTAGAGACGGGGTCTTTCTCTTCCTCAGGCTGCTCTCAAACTCCTGAGCTCAAACAATCTGCCCTCCTTGGCCTCCCAGAGTGCTAGGATTACAGGCATGAGCCACCGCGCCCGGCCATCAAATCTCAATTTACTGAATCTTTTTTGATTTCAGACCAGGTTCCCTTCACAATATTGACTATGAGATTGCAGTCTAAGAATTTTCAATTTTTTTTGTCAAGCAAGAAAAAAATTATCTATAATCCTCGTATTTGTGGTTTCCAAAATCATACTAACTCAAGTTATTTGTCTCTTTTTTGTATGTGCTCTTAACATTATCACAAGCTATATAATACCTGCTGTTGATATTTGTCTGATTGAAAGGTTTTCTTGGTGCGCTATTTCCCCAGCAAAGGAATGTGTGTAAAGAGGTCTCTGAAACCACTAGCTCTAGCCAGTGCTGACACTAAGGAGTTAAGATCCTGTGTACATCCAGTGTTCTCATAGCACTTCTCTGAACCAAGGACAAATGACAGACTTTTTTAGTCGTGATGTACAGTCAGCCCATGGGTTCTGTAGTCATGGATTCAACCAACTTTCTTGTCATTATTTGCTAAACAATGCAGCATAACAATTATTTACATAGAATTTACATTGTATTAGGTAGTATAAATAATCTAGAGATGATTTAAAGTATACAGGAAGATGGGTGTGGATTATATTGCAAATACTATGCGATTTTATATAAGGGATTTGAGCATCCTCAGATCTTGGTATCTGCAGGGAGTCCTAGAACCAGTCCCCCAGGGATACCAAGGGACAGGTGTAACTGATTACTCCTTTTAGATGTAATTTATTCATTTGAGCTATGAGAGACTTAATATTAACTAATCCAACCCATTTATTTTTTAAGATATGATTAAGGCCCAGAAATCTTAGCACTGTACTCCAGGCTTTTGGTCTTTAGTCTGGTCTTGCTGATATTTGCTGATAACTTTATAATAAGCTTTGTGATAGTAAAAAGAAACCATGAAATATTTAGCAATTTTTCATTTTCTCTTAAACTTCTCAATACAATAATGATCATTTCTGTGGTATATTGTGTTTTTCTACAAGCAGAAATGAATGCCGAACCCTTACGAAGAGATAAAGGTTATTTGGTACATATTGGTGGTCTCTGTCCTTCGGTATCTGAGGTATGCCAAGATTTCTTTTTTGAACTTCATTTTTAAGTTTGTTAATTGTTCATATTATGATCATTTGTTGTGTTTCTACTTTTCACAAAGTTATTTCTCTTTTTTTATGCTGATTGAAGGTCTCATTTCCAGAAATACCAAGTTTCTGAAATTTCAATTTATGATTCTTCTACTAATTACAGGTGTGTTTCCCAAATTCAGTCAAATGTGCATTACTGTGTGCCTGCTGTTCACTAGAGGTTCTGTAGCAGACATCAGCCACAGTGGTGATAAAGTCAAAGGCCATTCCCACAGGAGTGTCCCAGGCTAGTATAGGGGGACACGTAGACAAATAGTTGCAGTCATTATAGACAAATAGCTGCAGTCATTAGTTTGTGCTGTTCTTAATCAGATCTTTCTTTGATTATACTTTGTAGCTTGTCATTAGAGTGCCTTAGTTAAGGAGAATGGGCTCCAGAAATAGATAACTTTGGCTCAATTCCCAGGTCTGTTAGCAACTTTATGAATAAATTTGGGCAATTTACTTAATCTTTTTGTACCTCAGCCTTCTCTTTGTCTATAAAGTGAGGTTAATAGTACTGTCATAGCGTTGTTGTGAAACTATGAGTTAAGTATGTAAAGCACTAGGAGTAAAGCCTAGCACATAGTAGATGCGCAGAAAATTGTATTCTATTATTTCTAATTTTAATTGCTTTTTAGATGACACTTATATACTTTTTAGGTAGATAGCTACATCATCTATATATAATCTCTTCCAATATATACATTGGTACTTTCTATTTTGTGACATTCTCAGATCATTCAAATCACAGTGGTGATGGAAATACCTTTACTATCTTCTGATAAAAAGTGCTGGCTGTTCATTTCAAATATGAAAATCTTTATCAATTAAGAGAATCCTGTTTGTAGTTGGGGTTGAAATTTGTTAAAAAATAGGTGTTTAATTTTATTTAATGGAGTCACCTAAGAGTATGTGCTTTTTAAATTTTACTCATTAATGTGGTATTAATACATTTCATTATAGTAAAGTAGTATTATAATTCTAGTATTACCTGATGTGAAAGATTCTTTCAATATCTTGTTGAATCCTTAAAACAAACTGTGGGTTTTTTTTTCTTAATTATTATACATACTGTGTGGAAATTTAGGAAATACAATTAAATGCAAAAATACAAGGAGGTTATAAAAAATTATCCATAGTCGCATCATTTGAAAACAACCACTTTTTAGATTTGGTATGTATCCTGCCACTGTCTAGGTCTGTGCTTTTATAGGAATAGCTCTTGCTTGACTGCCTCAATTATATGGCTAAAATTCTGATTAGATATTCCAGCTCTTTTTTTGGTCTACATATTTCCCCACAACAAGGCCATAAAGATATTCTCTTAAATATTCTGGTAAATGTTTTAAATTTTGACTTTCACATTGCAGGCCTTTGGGTCATCTGGAGGTTATGTTTGAACATAGGAATTAATTTTAATTTTTTTAGTATAAATAGTCCCCAGATTGCTAGTCTCTGCAACTTTATCATACATCAGCTTTGCAAATGTTTTATGTTAAATTTTAATATAAAATTAATAGGAGATAATTCATGAGAAATGCTTACTATCTTTTATTTGTCATCTTTAATTTGGTTTTTATTTAGTTATCCTAAATAAACATTCTTCCTGATTTCAAGCTAAGTATATCAACCATTTTTTTTTTTTTGGGAGACAGAGTCTCACTCTGTTGCCCGGGCTAGAGTGCCCTGGAATCAGTCTAGCTCACAGCAACCTCAAACTCCTGGGCTTAAGCAATCCTACTGCCTCAGCCTTCCGAGTAGCTGGGATTACAGGCGTGTGCCACCATGCCTGGCTAATTTTTTCTACATATATTTTTAGTTGGGCAGATAATTTCTTTCTATTTTTAGTAGAAACAGGTCTCGCTCTTGCTCAGGCTGGTCTCGAACTCCTGACCTTGAACGATCCACCCACCTTGGCCTCCCAGAGTGCTAGGATTACAGGCGTGAGCCACCCTGCCCAGCTTAGTATATCATCCTTTATAAGAGCATTTATTATTTTGAAAACTATATATGAGCCAGTGGTTACAAAATTAAGTTTGAGGTAATTTAAAGTCATTAATGAAAAATCTTTTGGTTTTCTGCTTTTGTATTTTAGATATGCATCTCTTGCTTTCCAAAAAAAAAAAAAAAAAAACAGTGATGTAAAGATGGCTGTGAAAGGAATGATGCCAAAAAGGTGGGGGACTGCTGCTTTACAGTCTTTTTTTTAATTCTTTATTCTTGAATAGTGCTACTCTATAAGTGACTAATTATTATACTTTCATCACTTTTTGTAGCTAACGTTATCTCATAATTGTTGAAACCATAAAATGCAGTCATTTTATTTTTTTATGCCCTCATCTTTACCTCACTGAAATTTTAAACACGATGTGGAAAATGATGGAAGTTTGCTTTGTTCACTCTTTCCACTTCTCAGCAAAATGCCTGGGATCCCGTAGGCATCCACAGACCTTTCTTTTCAATGTACATGTAGTAAAATGCACATTTTGGTGTCCATGACTTTAGATGAAGGCATACGGGCAAGTAACCTCCACCATAATCAAGATACAGAACAGTTTCCTCATTCCAGAAAATTCTCTCATGCTCTGATATATTTCCTATTCTTAAAATTTTACCTATTTCAGAATGTCATGTCAATGAAACCATACTATGTATCCCCAGTAGTCTGGCTTCTTTTACTTAGCTTAATGCACTTGACGTTGATCCATGCTGTTGTGTGTGTAAGTACTTCATTCCTGTTCAAGTATTCCTCATTTTTATTCAGTTATTTTCTTACTGACTTTTGAATTCTTTATCAGATAGATATGTGATTTGCAAATAATTTTTCTCAGCTTGTGCCTTGTCTTTTCATCTTAACAGTGTCTTTCTTAGCAGGGGTTTTTAATTTTCATAAAGTATAAACTATCAATTTTGCTTTTGTAACTTTTTAGTGTTGTAGCTAAGAGCTCTTAGCATAATTCAAGGTCACAAAGGTTTTGAGTTAATTTTTATAAATTGTTTGAGGTTGAATTGTGGTGGTTTTGATTCTTTGTATTTGTTTCTATTTTGCGTATGGAATTGTGCCAGTGTCATTTGTTGAGGAGACTGTCTAATGTCCATTGAATTACCTTTGCACCTTGGCCAAATATCAGTTGCCCCATTTGTGTGGATCTATTTCTAGACTGTGACAGTTCCATTTAACTCTATCTATTTTTCCACCCATACTACATGGCCTTGATTACTGTAGCTTTATAGTAACTCTTGAAATCAGGTGGAATGAGTCCTCTAACTTTATTATTTTTTAAAATTGTGGCTGTTCTAGTCTGTTTTGTCTTGCTATATAAATTTTATAATTCAACTTGTCTATCTACAACAAAAATCTTACTTGGATTTTTACTGGAGTTACTTTGAATTTACAGATCAGCACAAATCCCTTTTTAATAAATGGATGAAAGAAAAATATTCGTTGAATAAATGAATCTAAATTTTTCCCTTAGTAAGATTAAAGGGATCTCTTTCAACTTTGTCTGTTTTCCAATCCTTTCCTAATTCCTGGAGTTATCACATTCCTTTTCTATAGCATTACCGTTTCCATTCACAGACCTTTGTCTCTACTCTCAGTCAGGCATAGCCCTTCTTTATCCCGACAGGATTTTCACTTGACTTTGCATTCCTTTGACGTTACTCTCCTTATCTGTCTTGTGTTCTTATTGCCAGACTTCTCAATGAAGTGATTTATATCCAATGTCTCAATTTCTTTGGTTGCTTCTCTCGTTTGTCCTAATAATCTGTCCTCAGTCTTTACAATTTCACTTGAACTCCTCTTTCCATTGTCACTGGTGACGTTTTCAATGGTCTTTCCCCATCTGCCTTCGTGACTCCTTGGCCTCTTTAAATTAGTCATTTCTTTCTGGAAACTCTTTTCGTCTCATCTCAGTGACACTTCACATGGAGGGTGAATTTTTTGTTTCCTTCCACAGTAGGAAGGAAGGAAAGAAAGTACAATTAGGTTACATGGGGACCTAAACAGAAGGTTTGGGAACTGTGGCTTCTCCTCTCCCTTCTCATGTACCAGTTAATATGGTTTCTTGCCTCTGCATCTCTGTGTGTTCATTCTCCTCCTCCTCTCTGCACATGACAGTTTTCTGCCCGCATTTGGCTTTGTGTTACTGAATTCTGACTCTACAGTATTTTCAGTTTGACAGATTAATTTGCTTGAGGAACACCAAAGGAGCACCCCGAATGCGGCGCCGGGTACCAGCATGGCCCCTTTGGGCCCTCGGACTCGGAGCTTCTTTGGTTGGACTGGTGGGTCGTCCCGAGCGCCGTTTTTGGTTGATGGTCTTGGTTTACTCTGAGCCGGTTCTTTTCCTAGGAATTGTTGTTTGGGATCCTAACTTAGATTTGGAGGTGCATCCTAAAGGGTCTTCTCCCTTGTCTTTTTATCCTAAAATTAATCTCAGTTGGCTTTGCTGTGCATTTTTGAAAGAGGAAACTGAACTGTCTTGTTGGTAGATAAATGAGAGACTGAGCTCCTCAGCTCCGAAGAGAAGGGGCAACCTTACTCCTCCCAGCCTTGGGAGACCCGGGCGACCGGGGTCCCGGGTGGGAGTTGCCTGGGGCGAATCCCTGAGGCGCGAGTGGCCCCATAGGGAACCCCCCCCCCCCACACATTAATTAAAAGAAGGCTCTTCCAGGAAACGCATATAAGAGCTGATCACTCGGCGTTTGGAGCCCTCTCGGAGGTGCTAGACCTCCGAGAGAGAGAAACCTGAGACACCTAAGAGGGTGGGAGCGACTCACTCAGTGGTGAGACCTTGAGGAGCCCCACCCACAAGCAGCACACTCTGATCCACAACACCCAACCCCGTGTTACAGTTCGGTTGCTTCTTTTAAAGAAAAAATGGGACATCCTTTAAAATCGAGGAAAGACAAGGGAGAATGACCCCCATGGGGCACCGCAGTTGGTGTGTGGTACCTCTACTTGCAAGTAGTTCCGGAAATGAAAAGAGTGGAAGGCATGCCAGGTGTTGGTAGGGCTCCAGCTGGTTATAGCTAATGCTTGTGCACAAGTTTTTACGAAAGGGCAAATTACATCCAGGAAAATTCAGAGTTGAAACGGTCTACCTACCGCCTATAGAGTTGAAGTGTCTTGAGCTATTTCTCTCTCTTCTTTTCTGGCTACTCAACCCTGCTAAGTTTTTCTGTTGATGTCCAGATAACTCATTCTTTACGGCATTTACAATGGAAAGGCTACATGGAGATCCTGATGCCAGTTATTGGTCAAAGGGGTATGAAAATATTTCCATTTTGGTCTCTTAACCCTAAAGGCAGACAGAGTTTACCTCCACTGATTCACTGTGTATAGAGAGGTACACAGGAGGTGTTTCTAAACGCACTGTCATGTAATGTTAACCGGAGTGTCAGGGACTCAGAGTTGTCCTAGAAGTTGTGGTTAGAAGAGCTTAAGGTGAAAGCTTCGGTTTTCCCTTCGTCTCATCAATTTTTGTCCCACTCTTTACAAGCGAGCAGGTTATGTGTACATTATGTGGGTGTGACAAAGTTTGTGCCTGGGGAAAATGTTTGTAAATTATTAATTTTTGTGTAGTAATTTATTTTAAGCTGAAAAGTGAATGATGATTGCAATCCAGAGAATCTGAAAACAGTCTTACTCTTTATGAATATTGCGTGTACTCGTGTACAGCCCCCCCCAAAAAAAATTGTTCTGAGAACATTTAGATTGTTTCCAGACAGCTTAATCTTGATCCTCACGGAGAAAGCATGCTACTTTTTCGTGTCATTGTTTGAGTTGCTGAGGACTGGCGCTTAGAGTTGTTTTTTTTTTTTTTTCTTTCTCTGTCTCTCTCTCTCTGAGCCTACACTCAGGTGATCTTATGTTGATATCAGATTCAGAAAACTTAACTTAAAACGAAGGCTTCAGGAGCAAAAATGTTCTGACCTTGCCTCGTCTGCCTGCATCTTGTACCAACCCCTCCCTGAAGCCAGCCATAAAAACCAGAATCCCTCTACCCAAGGCAGGTTGTACAGCCCAGAACCCCTGTTTTTCTGAAAGCTAGCCTCAAAACCCAAACTTAGTCTATGTAAAATGGCCATGAAGTAATTATCTGACCTGCTTTGTTCTTACTTTGTTTTACTGTAAAACCCCATGCCAGAAAGGGCCTTGCCACCCTGCAGCCCAGAAGGGAGGAAGGCACACTGGAGAGAGGCCAAGCAGAATCTAAATGTAAAAGCCTTGCTGGTTCTGCCACTTGGCCTGTTAGAGTGAGCGCACCCCCTTTTGGGCCAGTCATTTCTACTGCACTGGCCATGCTTTCAACATAAATAATGGGCAGTTTCCCCTGCACCTTTGAGTGTACGTTCTGAAGTTGTCCATGCATAAGTTTTATTCCTTTTTCCTAGTAACCTTCTCAGCAGTAAATTCTCAACAGGTCTTCACAGGGACCTTTTTGGGCCTTTGCTCCCCGACTTTGGGGACCAGAGAGACTTTCATCCCTGTGATGTCAATAAATTCTATTTTGGGACGTGACGTTTTGGAAGGATCTAACGAACTGATGGGATGTTATAAAATGTCTACTACGTTTATAACATTTAAAAGTGATGTCATATTTGCTGACTAAGTCTTACTGAAGGACTTACTTGCTTTTCTCGGTAAAATTTACGAGGTTAACATTGAAAAGCCAGTAACTTAAACGATATTTTAATCCCTGTTCCATGTTACAGATCTAATTTACAGGGTACAAAAATGGCAAACAGAAAAGTAACTTAAACGAATAGCTGGAATCTACGTAAACTGCTAAGGTAAATGAATAGATAAGATAAAGTAGGTAAATACAAATGAATAAAATTTTCCTATATTTCAAAATCTTGAAGTCATTATGTTAATTTAAAAGAGATACTCATAAAATGTTTGGATCATTTATAAGGTAAAAGACTACAACATTGGTTCTTAAACATAAGGTTAAAGCTTATACCTTGTTATATTTGTATTTAGGAATGCCAATAAAATGGGCGACTAACACTTCAAAGTTACTTTAACTTCTTAGGTTTTTGTAAGAGTTGACGTGATCATCTGTATATGTGTGTAATTAAAACTTGTAGATGA
The DNA here is from genome assembly GCF_020740605.2 of Lemur catta. Lineage (NCBI taxonomy): Eukaryota > Metazoa > Chordata > Mammalia > Primates > Lemuridae > Lemur > Lemur catta. Next base: position 137,099 of record NC_059136.1, on the reverse strand, counting down.
AAGGAAAATAATTCCATACAAAATTTTTTAATGAAAATATCATAAGATATAAGTATTTTGTGAAAAGATGATTTTGTCTAATTCACTGATCTTTGAAAGTAAACTTCAGTATGTCAATGGTCATTAAAAATTAAGTGGATGTGAAAGTTACAGGTCATAAAAGTTTGGCCATAGATGCCATCTCTCTGACATATCTTGGCCAAAAGGGGAGACTTGTGAACTAAAGTAAAATTTTGAGGCTCACCCTCCCCCAATAGTGCCGCAGCTGCCTATAACCTGCAAGCCGCTGCTTCCAGATGGCCCACCTCTTCAGGCCAAAGGGATGTGTACCTGCCATGTATTAATTTATGACTTTACCTAGAGGCCTCTTGGGCGTGGTTCGAGGTCATGAGTCTCAAATTTGGCTCAGATTAAATCTCTTTCAAGTTATGTTACGGAGTTTGGTTTCTTTTCCATTGACGAGATTGACGCCTGGGCGTGGCGCTCGGGGAAGACTCAGGACCACTGAAGGAGCAGCCCGAACGTGGCCCCGGGTACCAGCACGGCCCCTTTGGGCCCTCCGACACTGAGCTTCTCCTTTGGTGGGACTGGTGGTTCGTCCCGAGCGCCGTTTTTGGTTGATGTTCTTGGTTTACTCTGAGCCGGTTCTTTTCCTAGGAATTGTTGTTTGGGATCCTAACTTAGATTTGGAGGTGCATCCTAAAGGGTCTTCTCCCTTGTCTTTTTATCCTAAAATTAATCTCAATTGGCTTTGCTGTGCATTTTAGAAAGAGGAAACTGAACTGTCTTGTTGGTAGATAAATGAGAGACTGAGTTCCTCAGCTCCGAAGAGAAGGGGCAACCTTACTCCTCCCAGTTTGGGAGACCCGGCAACCGGGGTCACAGGTGGGAGTTGCCTGGGGCGATTCCCTGAGGCGCAAGTGGCCCCATAGGGAACCCCCACACACGTTAATTAAAAGAAGGCTCTTCCAGGAAACGCATATAAGAGCTGATCACTCGGCGTTTGGAGCCCTCTCGGAGGTGCTAGACCTCCGAGAGAGAAACCTGAGACACCTAAGAGGGTGGGAGCGGCTCAGTGGTGAGACCTTGAGGAGCCCCACCCACAAGCAGCACACTCTGATCCACGACACCAAACCCCGTGTTACAGTTCGGTTGCTTCTTTTAAAGAAAAAATGGGACATCCTTTAAAATGGAGGAAAGACAAGAAAGAATGACCCCCCATGGGGCACCGCAGTTGGTGTGTGGTGCCTCTACTTGCAAGTAGTTCTGGAAATGAAAAGAGTGGAAGGCATGGCAGGTGTTGGTAGGGCTCCAGCTGGTTATAGCTAATGCTTGTGCACAAGTTTTTACGAAAGGGCAAATGACATCCAGGAAAATTCAGAGCCGAAACGGTCGACCTACCGCGCTATAGAGTTGAAGTGTCTTGAGCTATTTCTCTCTCTTCTTTTCTGGCTACTCTAAACCCTGCTAACTTTTTCTGTTGATGTCCAGATAACTCATTCTTTACGGCATTTACAATGGAAAGGCTACATGGAGATCCTGATGCCAGTTATTGGTCAAAGGGGTATGAAAATATTTCCGTTTTGGTCTTTCAACCCTAAAGGCAGATAGAGTTTACCTCCACTGATTCAGTGTGTATAGAGAGGTACACAGAAGGTGTTTCTAAACACACTGTCATGTAATGTTAACCAGAGTGTCAGGGACTCAGAGTTGTCCTGGAAGTTGTGGTTAGAAGAGCTTAAGTTGAAAGCTTTGGTTTTCCCTTGGTCTTGTCCATTTTTGTCCCACTCTTTACAAGCGATCCGGTTATGTGTACATTATGTGGCTGTGACAAAGTTTGTGCCTGGGAAAAACATTTGTAAATTATTAATTTTTGTGTAGTAATTTATGTTAAGATGAAAAGTGAATGATGATTATAATCCAGAGAATCTCAAAACAGTCTTACTCTTTATGAATATTGCATGTACTCAAGTGTACAGCCCCCCCCCCAAATTGTTCTGAGAACATTTAGATTCTTTTCCAGACAGCTTAGTCTTGATCCTCACGGAAAAAGCATGCTACTTCTTTGTATCATTGTTTGAGGTGCTGAGGAGTGGCGCTGAGAGTTTTTTTTTTTTTTCTTCTGTCTCTCTGTCTCTCTCTCTGTCTAAGTGTACACTCAGGTGATCTTATGTTGATATGGGATTCAGAAAACTTAAAACCATGGCTTCAGTAGCAAAAATGTTCTTGCCTTGTCTGCCTGCCTCTTGTACCAATCCCTCCCTGAAGCCGGCCATAAAAACCAGAATCCCTCTACCCAAGGCAGGCTGTACAGCTCAGAACCCCTTTTTTTCTGAAAGCTAGCCTTAAAACCCAAACTTAGTCTATGTAAAATGGCCATGAAGTAATTATCTGACCTACTTTGTTCTTACTTTGTTTTACCGTAAAACCCCGTGCCAGAAAGGGCCTTGCTGCCCTGTGGCCCAGAAGGGAAGAAGGCACACTGGAGAGAGTCCGAGCAGAATCTCAATGTAAAAGCCTTGCTGGTTCTGACACTCGGCCTGTTAGAATGAGCGCACCCCCTTTTGGGCCAGTCATTTCTACTGCCCTGTCCATGCTTTCAACATAAATAATGGACAGTTTCCGCTGCACCTTTGAGTGTTTGTTCTGAAGGTGTGCATGCATAAGTTGTAATCATTTCTCCTAGTAATGTCCACGGCAGTAAATTCTCAACAGGTCTTCATGGGAACCTTTTGGGGGCCTTTGCTCCCAGAGTTTGGGGACCAGAAACACTTTGATCCCTGTGATGTCAATAAATTCTGTTTTGGGACGTGACATCTTGGAAGGATCTAACGAACTAATGGGATGTTCTAAAACGTCAACTACATTTATAACATTTAAAAGTGATGTCATATTTGTTTACTAAGTCTTACTGCAGTACTTACTTGCTTTTCTCGGTAAGATTTATGAGTTTAAGAATGAAAAGCCAATAACATAAAGTATATTTTAATCCCTGTTCCATGTTACAGATCTAATTTACAGGGTACAAAAATGGCAAACAGAAAAGTAACTTAAACGAGTAGGTGGAATCTACGTAAACCGCTAAGGTAAATGAATAGATAAGATAAAGTAGGTAAATACAAATGAATAAAATTTTCCTATAATTGAAAATCTTAAAGTCATTATGTTAATTTAAAAGAGAGAATTATAAAACGTTTCGCTCGTTTGTAAGGTAAAATACTACAACATTGGTTCTTAAACATAAGTTTAAAGCTTATACCTTGTTATATTTGTATTTAGGAATGCCAATAAAATGGGCAACTAACAAACACTTCAAAGTTACTTTAACTTCCTAGGTTTTTCTAAGAGTTGACGTGATTGTCCGTATATGTGTGTAAGTAAAACTTGTAGATGAAAGAAAAATAATTCCATACAAAATTTTTTAATGAAAATATCATAAGATATCAGTATTTTGTGAAAAGATGATTTTGTCTAATTCACTGATCTTTGAAACTAAACTTCAGTATGTCAATGGTCATTAGAAATTAAGTGGATATAAAAGTTAAAGCTCATAAAAGTTTGGCCATAGATGCTGTCTCTCTGACATATCTTGGCCAAAAGTGGGGACTTGCGAACTAAAATAAAATTTTGAGGCTCACCCCCCATACACACACATCGCCGTTGCCTATAACCTGCGAGCCCCTGCCCGCTTCAAGAGGGCCCACCTCTTCAGGCGAAACCAATGTGTGCCTCTTACGTATTGATTTATGACTTTACCTATGACCCCTGTCTCCCTGAAATGCATAAAACCAAGCTATAACATATCAGCCACAGCGAGTCCACTTCCTCAAGGCCTCTTGGGCGTGCCTTGGAGTCATGAGCCTCAAATTTGGCTCAGATTAAATCTTCAAATTATGTTATGGAGTTTGGTTTCTTTTCCGTTGACGAGATTGACGCCCGGGCGTGGGGCTCGGGGAAGACTCAGGACCACCGAAGGAGCAGGCCGAACGCGGCACCTGGTACTGGCATGGCCCCTTTGGGCCCTCCGACTCCGAGCTTCTCCTTTGGTGGGACTGGTGGGTCGTCCCGAGCGCCATTTTTGGTTGATGGTCTTGGTTTACTCTGAGCCGGTTCTTTTCCTAGGAATTGTTGTTTGGGATCCTAACTTAGATTTGGAGGTGCATCCTAAAGGGTCTTCTCGCTTGTCTTTTTATCCTAAAATTAATCTCAATTGGCTTTGCTGTGCATTTTTGAAAGAGGAAACTGAACTGTCTTGTTGGTAGATAAATGAGAGACTGAGTTCCTCAGCTCCGAAGAGAAGGGGCAACCTTACTCCTCCCAGCCTTGGGAGCCCCGGGCGACCGGGGTCCCAGGTGGGAGTTGCCTGGGGCGATTCCCTGAGGCACGAGTGGCCCCATAGGGAACCCCCCCCCACATGTTAATTAAAAGAAGGCTCTTCCAGGAAACGCATATAAGAGCTGATCACTCGGCATTTGGAGCCCTCTCGGAGGTGCTAGACCTCCGAGAGAGAAACCTGAGACACCTAAGAGGGTGGGAGCCACTCAGTGGTGAGACCTTGAGGAGCCCCACCCACAAGCAGCACACTCTGATCCACGACACCAAACCCCGTGTAACAGTTCGGTTGCTTCTTTTAAAGAAAAAATGGGACATCCTTTAAAATGGAGGAAAGACAAGGGAGAATGACCCCCATGGGGCACCGCAGTTGGTGTGTGGTGCCTCTACTTGCAAGTAGTTCTGGAAATGAAAAGAGTGGAAGGCATGCCAGGTGTTTGTAGGGCTCCAGCTGGTTACAGCTAATGCTTGTGCACAAGTTTTTACGAAAGAGCAAATTACATCCAGGAAAATTCAGAGCCGAAACGGTCGACCTACCATGCTATAGAGTTGAAGTGTCTCGAGCTATTTCTCTCTCTCCTTTTCTGGCTACTCTAAACCCTGCTAACTTTTTCTGTTGATGTCCAGATAACTCATTCTTTACGGAATTTACAATGGAAAGGCTACATGGAGATCCTGATGCCAGTTATTGGTCAAAGGGGTATGAAAATATTTCGGTTTTGGTCTTTTAACCCTAAAGACAGATAGAGTTTACCTCCACTGATTCAGTGTGTATAGAGAGGTACACAGAAGGTGTTTCTAAACACACTGTCATGTAATGTTAACCAGAGTGTCAGGGACTCAGAGTTGTCCTGGAAGTTGTGGTTAGAAGAGCTTAAGTTGAAAGCTTTGGTTTTCCCTTGGTCTTGTCCATTTTTGTCCCACTCTTTACAAGTGATCCGGTTATGTGTACATTATGTGGCTGTGACAAAGTTTGTGCCTGGGAAAAACATTTGTAAATTATTAATTTTTGTGTAGTCATTTAAGATGAAAAGTGAATGATGTTTACAATCCAGAGGATCAAAAAACAGTCTTACTCTTTATAATATTGCGTGTACTCAAGTGTATACCCCCCCAAACAAAAAATTGTTCTGAGACCATTTAGATGGTTTTCCAGACAGCTTAATCTTGATCCTCACGGAGAAAGCATGCTGCTTCTTTTCATCATTGTTTGAGGTGCTGAGGACTGGCGCTGAGAGGTTATGTTTTGTTTTTTTCCCTCTCTCTCTGTCTCTCTCTCTCTCAGTCTACACTCAGGTTATCTTATGTTGATATGGTATTCAGAAAACTTAAAACCATGGCTTCAGTAGCAAAAACGTTCTGACCTTGCCTCGTCTGCCTGCCTCTTGTACCAACCCCTCCCTGAAGCAGGCCATAAAAACCAGAATCCCTCTACCCAAGGCAGGTCATACAGCCCAGAACCCCTTTTTTTCTGAAAGTTAGCCTTAAAACCCAAACTTAGTCTGTGTAAAATGGCCATGAAGTAATTATCTGACCTGCTTTGTTCTTACTTTGTTTTACCCTAAAACCCCATGCCAGAAAGGGCCTTGCCGCCCTGCAGCCCGGAAGGGAGGAAGGCACACTGGAGAGAGGCCAAGCAGAATCTCAGTGTAAAAGCCTTGCTGGTTCTGCCACTCGGCCTGTTCGAATGAGCGCACCCCCTTTTGGGCCAGTCATTTCTACTGCACTGTCCATGGTTTCAACATAAATAGTGGACAGTTTTCCCTGCACCTTTGAGTGTTTGTTCTGAAGGTGTGAATGCATAAGTTTTAATCATTTCTCCTGGTTTATCTTCACGGCAGTAAATTCTCAACAGGTCTTCATGGGGACCTTTTGGGGGCCTTTGCTCCCAGACTTTGGGAACCAGAGACACTTTGATCCCTGTGATATCAATAAATTCTGTTTTGGGACATGACGTTTTGGAAGGATCTAACAAAATGATGGGATGTTCTAAAAAGTCTACTACGTTCATAACATTTAAAGATTATGTCTTATTTGTTTACTAAGTCTTACTGAAGTACTTACTTGCTTTTCTCAGTAAGGTTTACGAGTTTAAGATTGAAAAGCCAAGGCTGGGCGCGGTGGCTCATGCCTGTAATCCTCGCCCTCTGGGAGGCCGAGGTGGGTGGATCGCTCGAGGTCAGGAGTTCCAGACCAGCCCGAGCGAGACCCCGTCTCTACTAAAAATAGAAATAAATTATCTGGACAACTAAAAATATATATAGAAAAAATTAGCTGGGCATGGTGGCACATGGCTGTAGTCCCAGCTACTCGGGAGGCTGAGGCAGTAGGATCACTTAAGCCCAGGAGTTTGAGGTTGCTGTGAGCTAGGCTGATGCCATGACACTCACTCTAGCCCGGGCAACAAAGTGAGACTCTGTCTCAAAAAAAAAAAAGATTGAAAAGCCAGTAACTTAAACTATATTTTAATCCCTGTTCCGTGTTACAGATCTAATTTACAGGTACAAAAATGGCAAACAGAAATGTAACTTAAACGAATAGCTGGAATCTAAGTAAACTGCTAAGGTAAATGAATAGATAAGATAAAGTAGGTAAATACAAATGAATAAAATTTTCCTATAATTGAAAATCTTAAAGTCATTATGTTAATTTAAAAGAGATAATCATAAAATGTTTGGCTCGTTTGTAAGGTAAAATACTACAACATTGGTTCTTAAACATAAGTTTAAAGCTTATGCCTTGTTTTCTTTGTATTTAGGAATGCCAATAAAATGGGCGACTAACAAACACTTCAAAGTTACTTTAACTTCCTAGGTTTTTCTAAGAGTTGAGGTGATCATCTGTATTTGTGTGTAATTAAAACTTGTAGACAAAAGGAAAATAATTCCATACAAAACTTTTTAATGAAAATACTATAAAAGTATTTTGTGAAAAGATGATTTTGTCTAATTCACTGATCTTTGAAACTAAACTTCAGTATGTCAATGGTCATTAAAAATTAAGTGGATGTGAAAGTTAAAGGTCATAAAAGTTTGGCCATAGATGCTGTCTCTCTGACATATCTTGGCCAAAGGGGGGCACTTGCGAACTAAAATAAAATTTTGAGGCTCACCCTCCCCCAACACTGCCGCCGCTGCCTATAACCTGCAAGCCCCTGCTTCCAGATGGCCCACCTCTTCAGGCCAAAGGGATGTGTACCTGCCACGTATTGATTTATGACTTTACCTAGAGGCCTCTTGGGCGTGGTTCAAGGTCATGAGTCTCAAATTTGGCTCAGATTAAATCTCTTTCAAATTATGTTATGGAGTTCGGTTTCTTTTCCGTTGACGAGATTGACGCCCGGGCGTGGGGCTCGGGGAAAACTCAGGACCACCGAAGGAGCAGGCCGAACGCGGCGCCTGGTACTGGCACGGCCCCTTTGGGCCCTCCGACTCCGAGCTTCTCCTTTGGTGGGACTGGTGGGTCGTCCCGAGCGCCATTTTTGGTTGATGGTCTTGGTTTACTCTGAGCCGGTTCTTTTCCTAGGAATTGTTGTTTGGGATCCTAACTTAGATTTGGAGGTGCATCCTAAAGGGTCTTCTCGCTTGTCTTTTTATCCTAAAATTAATCTCAATTGGCTTTGCTGTGCATTTTTGAAAGAGGAAACTGAACTGTCTTGTTGGTAGATAAATGAGAGACTGAGTTCCTCAGCTCCGAAGAGAAGGGGCAACCTTACTCCTCCCAGCCTTGGGAGCCCTGGGCGACCGGGGTCCCAGGTGGGAGTTGCCTGGGGCGCTTCCCCAAGGCACGAGTGGCCCCATAGGGAACCCCCCCCACATGTTAATTAAAAGAAGGCTCTTCCAGGAAACGCATATAAGAGCTGATCACTCGGCGTTTGGAGCCCTCTCGGAGGTGCTAGACCTCCGAGAGAGAAACCTGAGACACCTAAGAGGGTGGGAGCCACTCAGTGGTGAGACCTTGAGGAGCCCCACCCACAAGCAGCACACTCTGATCCACGACACCAAACCCCGTGTAACAGTTCGGTTGCTTCTTTTAAAGAAAAAATGGGACATCCTTTAAAATGGAGGAAAGACAAGGGAGAATGACCCCCATGGGGCACCACAGTTGGTGTGTGGTGCCTCAACTTGCAAGTAGTTCTGGAAGTGAAAAGAGTGGAAGGCATGCCAGGTGTTGCTAGGGCTCCAGCTGGTTACAGCTAATGCTTGTGCACAAATTTTTACGAAAGGGCAAATTACATCCAGAAAAATTCGGAGCCGAAATGGTCGACATACTGCGCTATAGAGTTGAACTGTCTGGAGCTATTTCTCTCTCTTCTCTTCTGGGTACTCTAAACCCTGCTAACTTTTTCTGTTGATGTCCAGATAACTCACTGTTTATGGCATTTACAATGGAAAGGCCACCTGAAGATCCTGATGCCAGTTATTGGTCAAAGGGGTATAAAAACATTTCGGTTTTCGTCTTTTAACCCTAAAGGCAGATAGAGTTTACCTCCACTGATTCAGTGTGTATAGAGAGGTACACAGAAGGTGTTTCTAAACGCACTGTCATGTAATGTTAACCGGAGTGTCAGGGACTCAGAGTTGTCCTGGAAGTTGTGGTTAGAAGAGCTTAAGTTGAAAGCTTGAGTTTTCCCTTGGTCTTGTCCATTTTTGTCCCACTCTTTACAAGCGATCTGGTTATTTGTACATTATGTGGCTGTAACAAAGTTTGTGCCTGGGGAAACGTTTGTAAATTATTAATTTTTGTGTAGTAATTTATTTTAAGATGAAAAGTGAATGATGATTACAATCCAGAGAATCTGAAAACAGTCTTACTCTTTATGAATATTTCATGTACTCAAGTGTACAGTCCACCCCCCCCCAAAAATTGTTCTGAAACCATTTAGATTGTTTTCTAGACAGCTTAATCTTGATCCTCACGGAAAAAGCATGCTACTTCTTTGTAGCATTGTTTGAGGTGCTGAGGACTGGCACTGAGATTTTTTTTTTCTCTCTCTCTGTCTCTTCCTCTCAGTCTACACTCAGGTGATCTTATGTTGATATGGGATTCAGAAAACTTAACTTAAAATGAATGCTTCAGGAACAAAAATGTTCTGACCTTGCCTCATCTGCTTGCGTCTTATACCAATCCCTCCCTGAAGCCGGCCATAAAAACCAGAATCCCTGTACCCAAGGCAGGTCGTACAACCCAGAACCCCTTTTTTGTGAAAGTGTTAAAGCTGGTTCCCCCCGTCCCCAGAAACAGAAAGACAGAGTCACTGAGGCTGCAAAAAGGCAAAGGAGTTTTATTGACTAGCTTGAGGTGGGGTCCAAGCCTGGAGCACCAACGCAGTGGTCTCTTTCCATGGGCAGGGATCCCGCACAGCGGGGGGTGAATTTCTTTTATACTTTTCAGCAGATTACATGCACGGGGTATGCCATCCCCCCTCCCTCCCTTAATTCATTTGCTCCTTCAAAAGTGGCTGATTGTCTTGGCTCCTGATTGGTTGGTTTTCAAGCCGTGGGACTGCCTTTTGATTGGTTGGTTTTTAAGTTGCAGGACAGGCTTCTGATTACGCCTTGCTCTTCTTATCTGGTTAATTGGTTGGAAGGCCCAGGGACTTTCCAGCCCTTTATCAGGAAGTAACTTGTGGTTATCTCCCCCCGGCCTGTCAAGTCCATCTCGGCTTCACTTAAGCTAGGTCAGCAAGCCATATTTACAGAAGCAATTAGCATCCGTTAGAATCAAGGAGAGCACACTTTTTTTTTTAAAACAACTCCTGTTCTTCAAAAGCTAGACTTAAAACCCAAACTTAGTCTATGTAAAATGGCCATGAAGTAATTATCTGACCTGCTTTGTTCTTTGTTTTACTGTAAAACCCCGTGCCAGAAAGGGCCTTGCTGCCCTGCGGCCCAGAAGGGAGGAAGGCACACTCGAGAGAGGGCAAGCAGAATCTCAATGTAAAAGCCTTGCTGGTTCTGCCACTCGGCCTGTTAGAATGAGCGCACCCCCTTTTGGGCCAGTCATTTCTACTGCCCTGTCCATGCTTTCCACATAAATAGTGGACAGTTTCCCCTGCACCTTTGAGTGTTCGTTCTGAAGATATCCATACATAAGTGTTAATCCTTTCTCCTAGTAACCTTCACGGCAGTAAATTCTCAACAGGTCTTCACGGGGACCTTTTGGGGGCATTTGCTCCCAGACTTAGGGGACCAGAGACACTTTTATCCCTATGATGTCAATAAATTCTATTTCAGGACGTTACGTTTTGGAAGGATCTAATGATCTAATGGGATGTTCTAAAACATCTACTACATTTATAGCATTTAAAAGTGATGTCATATTTGTTTACTAAGTCTTACTGAAAGACTTACTTGCTTTTCTCGGTAAGATTTATGAGTTTAAGATTGAAAAGCCAGTAACTTAAACTATATTTTAATCCCTGTTCCATGTTACAGATCTAATTTACAGGGTACAAAAATGGCAAACAGAAAAGTAATTTAAATCAATAGCTGGAATCTACGTAAACTGCTAAGGTAAATGAATAGATAAGATAAAGTAGGTAAATATAAATGAATAACATTTTCCTATAATTGAAAATCTTAAAGTCATTATGTTAATTTAAAAGAGATAATCATAAAATATTTGGATCATTTATAAGGTAAAATACTACAACATTGGTTCTTAAACATAAGTTTAAAGCTTATACCTTGTTATTTTTGTATTTAGGAATGCCAATAAAATGGGCGACTAACAGTTCAAAGTTACTTTAACTTTCTAGGTTTTTCTAAGAGTTGATGTGATCATCTGTGTATGTATGTAATTAAAACTTGTGGATGAAAGGAAAATAATTCCATACAAAATTTTTTAATGAAAATATCATAAGATATAAGTATTTTGTGAAAGATGATTTTGTCTAATTCATTGATCTTTGAAACTAAACTTCAATATGTCAATGGTCATTAAAAGTTAAGTGGATGTGAAAGTTAAAGGTCATAAAAGTTTGGCCATAGATGCCATCTCTCTGACATATCTTGGCCAAAAGGGGGGGACTTGCCAACTAAAATAAAATTTTGAGGCTCACCCCCCCACACACCGTTGCCGCCGCCTATAACCTGTGAGCTCCATTTTCCTAAAGAACCAGATGGAGGGAAAATAGGAAACGACTAACATTCTATGAGAATATGATTATTGGGATTTAGTTTTGACTAGAATGTCTGTCCCTCTAGGAGACCAACATTTAGCTTGTTGCGTATTATGGAGCAATGTTTTTAATAAATGTACTGCAAACCACGTGTAATCCAACTCAATGAAAAAAACCAACTGAAATCTCAAGCTATTTTGAAACAGGAAGGAGAAAATTTGCAAATATAAGGTTTTCCCAACTAAAGCAGAGAAGGCAAAACATATGAACCCTTTGGAAGGTATTAAAGAGGCTGTCACAATCTGACTGCGAAGCAAGGTCATTGTCAGTCCTCAAATGCCCTTGGTCTCTGCCTCCAAAAGAAAAAAAAAAATCATTTTTTTTCTAAGTTACAATAGTCAAGCCTGTAAATAAATATTTTTAAATTTCCGAAGCTGTATCTCCTCACTAAAAGATGCTCAAAATTAAAAAAAATATAAATCAAAATATTTTTTTAGCTACTTTCGTCAAAAAGCTAAATATTTTGTAAGGTCTCAGTATGCATGTCCGCCCTGTCTTTATCACGCTGTAACACACCATCTCTTGGGTTTTGCCATAACAGTAGGTAACAAGGCTTCCAGGCTCTCTTCAACGCCTCCAAGCTCCCCTTTCTCCAAACACAAAAGGAAGACGAAAACTACAAATCCCCATCTGCCCACCCTGCAGTTCCTGGGAAGAGACAGTCCTCAAATTGTTCCTGCCTAGACCCCTGAAGCCTGGAGAAGGAGATGGGGACAGGTGTGGCAGCGGGCGAGGAAGGACGTCCAATGAGGGGACAGACGGGAGAAGGGACATGGAGAGGAGGGGTCAGCGGAGATAAAACAGTGAGGGGGATGAGAAGGAAGAGCAAAAAAACTGGGAGAAAGGAGTGAGGATCACAGAAGAGAGAGAAAGATAAAATGGAAGAGAAAAAGAAGAAAGGGTCAGAGTTAAAGGACGGGGAGACGGTGGCAAAGAGAACGTGGAAAGGCTGTCACTGGGAAGAAGGGAGGTTAAGGCGGTGCCACCTACAGGGCTTTACCCCAGCAGGTGAATGGGCTGCACGGGGAAGGGGGAACTGGAAACCGAGTGGGTGGTAGCAAGGGGCTCTGGGCAAAGGCAGGAGCCTGAGGGGGACACCTGAGCCAGGGAGCAACAGGCACGCGGGGGACGCGGCGGCGGCGGCGGCTGTGGCTTGGGTGGGCCCCGCTCCCTCACCGTGGCTGAGCCGGCCTGATCCTCGGGCGCAGCTTCTGCCCCGGGTGCGCCGGTGGCTGGACCGGAGCCCGCCCCCAGGCTGATCCAGCGCTGGGGCTCCGGGCTCGGCCCCAGCCTTGGCCTCTTTCCCTCAGAAGTCGGAAGTGCCGCGACCACAGCCGGCAGTGGAGCGCAGACTCCACCTCGCTAGAGCCGCGCCTGCGCGTTCCTGTTTCTGTTGCTGGGTCCTGGGGTCTGTGTCACTGAGCAGCCGGCAGAGGGCAGGCTTCTAATTGTTGAAAGCCCTGGAGTGTCTGAGCGTGTCCAAGGGGGTTGTTGGGGACCTGTCACCTGGGTGCTGCTGGGTGAAGCCTGGGGGACTCCAGGGGACTGCCACAGTGGGTATGGGGAGCAGCCCTGCTCCGATGGCCAAGAAGCTGAGGAGTCTGATCTAAGATCAGGAGGGAACACTGGGCACCGACTCCCAGCCCAGGCATCTTCCATCCCATCCCTCCATCCCCCTCGCCTGTGAGAAACTGGAACCCGCATATATTGCTGCTGAGAGTGAAAAATGGTGCAGCTATTGTTGAAACACTTTGGTGGTTCCTCAAAAGGTTAAGCATAGAATTACCGTATGACCCAGCAAGTCCACTTACAGGTGTGTAACCAAAAGAATTCAGAACAGAGATTCAAACTTACATTTGCATACTAATGTTCATAGCAACTGTATTCACGCTAACCAAAAGGCAGAAACAACCCCAATGTCCATCAACAGATGATAAATGGATAAAGAAAATGTGGCAAGTACACAAAGAGGAATATTACTCAGCCATGAAAAGGAATGGAGTTATATGACACCTGCTACAGCATGGGTGAATCTTGGAAACATCATGATAAATGAAATAAGCCAGGCACAAAAGGACAAATACCATATGATTCCACTTCTGTGAAATATCTAGAATAGGCAGATTCATACAGACAAAGTATGTTAGAGGTTACCCGGGGCTGAGGGCAGGGGAAATGGGAGTTATCGCCTAATGGTTACAGAGCTTCCAGTTCGTATGATGAGAAAATTGGAAATATATAATGATGATGGTTGCACAGCATTGTGAATTTACTTAACGCCAGTGAACTACACTTACAAATGGTTACAGTGGCAAATTGTGTATATCAGAAGAAAAATAGGTTTAAAGTGAAATACTTTCTAAGATACATAAAAGCTGAAAGAATCAATCAGCAACACACTCTTAAAATGCAAGAAATGTTAGACGTACTTTAGGCAGGAGAAAAATGATACCAGATGAGATTATGTTTAGAGATCTGCCCATGGTAACCAAATGGGTAGTATGTGACTTGTTTTCTTTTTAAAACGTCTTTAAAAGATAATTGACTCTTTAAACAAAAATAACAATAATGAAATTGGGGTGTATAACACATGTGTAAGTAACATATATGACAATACCATAGAGACCCGAGGGGAAGCGATGGAAGTGTGGAGCATTCTGTATGGCTCTTACGCAGCACAGAAAGTGGTGTCATATCACTGGAAGGTAGAAACCAACGGTATTGTTTCATATCCTGCGCTGTACAGGACAGGTGCCCCCACAGAGAACTATCCAACCCAAAATGTAAGGTTGAGAAACCATGCCCTAAAGCTAAATAACTAAAACAGTAAAACAAAAAGTTATAGCTAATGGGCCACAAAGGAAATAAGAATGAAAAAATACTCAATGCAAATGAAGTCATAAAAGAAAACAGAGCAAAGAGCTGATGAGATGAAGAGAAAATATACAGGACGTCTTTGGTGAATGGAACATGGTGGAAATGACACGGTATCAGCTTCCAGGCCCAGGACTCATGAAACCAGCAGCTTCCACTGTCTGTCTCTTGGAACATTTGCTCTGGAGGAAGCCATCGCTCACATTGCCACCTGGGCTCCACCTCTTGTCATACCACTGGTGGCATTAGATTGTCATAGCATTTAAAAAGAAATATTTACAGGTAAATCTGACAAAACTACAAAAGACCTGTACTACAAAAACTGTAAACATTGCAGAGTAAAAATAAAGGAGACCTTAGCAAAGGGAGAGATACTCTTTCTTCGCAGGTCAGAAAAACACTCAGACATCAGTTCGGACCAAATTGATCTGCAGATTCAGCACAAGCCCAGTCAACATCTAAGTGTTCTCTGTTATAGAAATTGTCAAGCTGATTCTAATATTCATGTGGACATGCAAATGACATAGAATAAGTCCTCCAGAAAAAAAAAGAACAAAATTCAAGGACTAATACCACTCAATTTCAAGATTAATAAAGCTATGGTAATCAAGACAGTGGTATAAAGACAAATAGATCAATAGAACGAAATAGAGAGTTCAGAAACAGACTCACGGCCGGGTGCAGTGGCTCACTCCTGCAATCCCGGCACTCTGGGAGGCCAAGGAGGGAGGATCACTCGGGGTCAGGAGTTTGAGACCAGCCTAAGCAAGAGTGAGACCCCATCTCTACTAAAAATAGAAAAAAAAAATTAGCCAGGTGTGGTGGTGGCACCCGCAGTCCCAGCTACTCAGGAGGCTGAGGCAGGAGGATCACTCAAGCCCAGGAGCTAGAGGCTGCAGGGAGCTAGGCGGACACCATGTCACTCTAGCCCAGCGACTTGAACAAGCCTCTGTCTCAAAAAAAAAAAAGGAAAATAGACTCACTCAAGCATGGAAAACAGATGTGTTACAGATGAGCAAAGGCCATGCAGTGGAAAAAGGATTGTCTTTTCAATAAAGTGTGCAGGAAAATGTGGCTACTCGTGTATCAAAAAAAAAAATTTAACTCATTCCACATCTCATACATATACGAAAAGTAACTTAAAATGGGCCATAAATATAAATGTAAAACTATAAACTTCCAGAAGAAAATAGAAAATGTTTGTGATCTTGGGCTAGGCAAAGACGTCTTACATATAACACCTGAAGCATGGTTTTCTGAAAGAGCACGCAGAATTTTATCAAGATTTTATTTTATTTTATTTTTTTTCAGACAGAGTCTCACTTTGTTGCCCGGGCTAGAGTGAGTGCCGTGGCATCAGCCTAGCTCACAGCAACCTCAGACTCCTGGGCTTAAGCGATCCTACTGCCTCAGCCTCCTGAGTAGCTGGGACTACAGGCATGAGCCACCATGCCCGGCTAATTTTTTTGCATATATATTTTTAGTTGGCCAGACAATTTCTTTCTATTTTTAGTAGAGACAGGGGTCTCACTCTTGCTCAGGCTGGTCTCGAACTCCTGACCTCGAGCGATCCACCCGCCTTGGCCTCCCAGAGCTAGGATTACAGGCGTGAGCCACCGCGCCCGGCCTAAGATTTTAAACTTATATTCTTCCAAAGACACTGTTAGAGTGAAAATACCAACCATAGACTGGCAGGAAATATTTGCAAAGCCTGTACCTGATAAAGGACTTATATCCAGAATATGTAAATAGGTCTCAAACTCAGTAATAAAAAATAACCCAATAACAAAATAAGCAAAAAATCTGGCTAGATACTTCACCAAAGAAGATGCTCAGAAGACATGTAAGTATGCTCAATGTCATTAGTTGTGGGGGAACTGCGACTTGCACCACAGTGAGAATTGCTGCGCACCTGCCCGAGTGGCTGAAAGAAAGAGACTGGCGGGCCACGCAGGGCTGACTTCACGGGCCTGTGACCTGTGCAGTGACACAGAACCCCTGCACAGAGGGCCCTGCGCCTTGTTTCATGCCCTCCTGTTTTCATCTTGAAATCCTTAATGATCTTAGAACAGGGAGCCCGGCGTTTTCATTTTGCCCAAGACCCAGCAAATTATATAGCCAGTCTCAACTCAACATGTTAGCAAGGATGGGGGAAAGTGGGGCTCTCATACACCGCTGGTAGGAATGTAAAATGGAACCACCACTTTGGAAAACAGTTGGGCAATATCTTAAGTGTTTACCTCCCGTAGGACCCAGCATTCCACGCTTAGGTGTATACCCAAGAGAAATAAAAATATATGTGAAAGATTATGTAGATTTTATGGGGATTAACTAACCAATAAAATCCCTTTTCTTTCCATTATATCTTTCATGAATAGTGAAGGCATTACAAATACTTTCTCTTTAAAAAGTTTCTCTATTATGATTGTCCCAAAGGTTACACTGCAAATAATTACATTAGATTTTGACCTCTTATTTATGCAGTGACATTAATTAAAAGTAGAAAAGTAAAACATTTATTTATCTTAAAGCTAGTAGAGACTTAACTATCCCTTCCATAACAGGCAGAGTTTTCATTTGGGAGAAATAAACCGTTTTTACTGTGACACATACACTACTTACATTATTAACATTGGTTCCATTTTATAAAAAATATTTTTAATTCTAAGTTGTGATTTCAGTAATGATGAATTGTACATTTTATAGCTTGCTCTAATCTTTTTACACAATTAAATTGGACCTATCCCCAAGTTTTACCAACTTTTTAAAAACTTACCAGTCTATAACAATGACACAACTGATGAAAATGACATATCTGTGTAACAATGCAAAACTCACCATAGGTTCAAGAATAATGTACTTGTTTCATATCTGAAGATTAAACATATTGTAAATTTGGAGGGGGAGGTGTCTTTTTCTTTTTTTGGAGACAAGGTCTCGCTCTGTTACCTGGGATACAGTACAGTGTTACTACCACAGCTCACTGCAACTTCAAACTCCTAGGCTCAAGTGATCCTTCTGCCTCAGGCACTCCAGTAGCTGGGACTACAGGCACATGCCACCACACCTGGCTTTTCTCCCCCCCTCCCATTTTAGTAGAGATGGGGTCTCGCTCTTGCTCAGACTGGTCTTGAACTCCTGGCCTCAACCAGTCCTCCCTCCTTGGCCTCCCAAAGTGTTAGGATTATAGGCACGAGCCACTGCACCAGGCCTAAAATATACTGTAAGTTGTACAGTCCATTTCCTTGGTAGTTGGGAAAAAGAGCACAGGCAACAGCAGAGGACTGTCCTGGGACACTCTTCATCACACAACCAGTGACAGTTTAGTCAAAATCGCACCCGAAAGCCCAACCTTGACTACTCAAGACACAGGGCTATGCTCTGCCATCAATTAGAAAATGGTTACCTTTCTGAAAACCCTCAGGATAAATTTCCTTCTGGTTTTAGCATTGTGAATAAAAGCTACGATTCACCTGGGCAACAAATTTGCTTTATGACCATCACTAAAATGTTGAGCTTGCTCTTTATACCAAAAGCCAAATTTGTGACACATCCTTAACAAGCTGTAGGAATTCATGGAAGACTTTCTCGTATTAGGTTTCCTCCTGGCTCTATTTTAGATCCTAAACTTCATTTCTCTTTTCCTCATCCTTCTCATCCCCTTCTAATATATATAGCCTTACTCTGTATCTTCTTTTCTAATTGTCCTCAAAATATTTTTGGAACAAAAGCTCTAATAAAATATATCGTGTATACTGATTGATACACATGAGGACAATGTGCACACACGCACACACATGGATTAAAAGCCAACCGAATTTTATTTTTCCTTCAGGATGATGGGGACCCTGCTTCCTGCACTGTGTGGCTTGCGTCTTGCACCGACAGCACTGGTGACAGCGCCAGTCTCACTCTTGGCCAGTGGCAAACATTCCCATCTCTTTTGTTTCTCCATTCCTCAGCAGTTGAGAATAGGAATTAATCAATGTCTCATAATGAAATGGGATGTTTCAAAATGTTACATTAAAGCCCAATTCCACCATTGAAAATATTTGTTATATGTTTTTCTTATTATATACATTTACTAGCCCTAAACCAAATCTAACTGTATTTTGTACAACACTTAGTACACAATCTATTTTAACAGAACTCTAAGACAAACTTTCAATGATTAGCAAACTTTATGATGTATAACCTACTAATTTTATTGAATGGATTTTCTTTCAAAATAAATTATGTAATTAAAAATTAGAAAATTACATCTTTCTAAATCATATACATTTTTAAAACTTCTATTTTCATTTTAAACTCAATTATAAAATATTATCATAATAATGTACATTGTACCTGAAAAGCCCTAACCTCACCATGATATAACTCATCCATGTAACCCAAAATACTTGCACCCCCTAAATCTATTGAAATAAAAAAAAAAAACTAAAAAAAAGGTCACAATAAAATTATATGCTTTGTCCATTTGTCAGAGAAAAATAATTAATGGTAAATACTAGGCCTTCTTTTTCAATTCTGTATGAAATTTCTCTTGATAACACTTGATAGAATTCTACTCACAACAACACTCAGCCAAATACACTTCTTTCTATAGTGCCAAGTGTTCAAAAACACACAGCATTCAAATAATGTAGTTTCCATGTAATTAGGATATCATTTTCAGTTTGATAATCTGGCATAGAAAAGTCTTCAGTGGAAGAAAAGAGAAATACCTAAAAAGAAACAGTTGACTTAAATGATGATGATTACTACTGAATGAACCGGTTCCCTAAAACATAGTAGAATAGGCTGTCAATGCCTGAATGTGACTGAGATGTGCACATCTGGGAACAGAAGGAAAGCTCTGCTGGCAACACAACAGTGATCCGACCAGGCAGGATAATCAATCCTTTCATTACATATCCCACCTCCTGACCCCTGTTTATCATCCACGTTCCCCAACAGGCTTCTGTGCCATCCACTTACTCGTTCTTTAAAATTTTTCATTTAGAAATTACTCATACAAGGAAGTATTTTAAAATATGTGCAGTTTGAAGAATAAAAGAAACACCAGAGAAACCACCACCTCGCCTCAGAAAGAGCAGAAGCTCCTTGGATAGGCCCCCTCCTGCTGGCTCCTGCCCCCACCACCAGTGTCCTTAATTCTGTGTTAACAATCTCCCTGTTTTTGTCTTCATACCGTTGGGTCCTGTGTATGTGCATCCCTTAAAAACACGTTGCTCTGTGCTGCCGGTTTTTGAGCTTTACAGAAATGGAGTCATTCTCCAAGTATTCTTTTGTAATTTGATTCCTTTCTTTCACATTATATTTTTGCAATTAATCCATATTAATGTGTGAGGCAACAGTTTATTTTTATTGTAGTGTAATAGCCTGTTATATAAACATATGACTATCCGTTCTGCAGCTAATGATCCTTTGTTGTTTCTATATTCTGCTGCTGGTGTTACAGTTGCTCTGGCCTAAATATTTTTCACAAATTGAATGTTATATTTTATAGTTCATGCTTTAATTTTAACCACATTTATCAACTTTGCTCTTTATTCATTCTTACATTTCAGAACTTTCATTTGGGATCATTTTTTTTCCTACCTAATGTAAACCATTAAGAATTTTTCTCTCAGACTTTGTCTAAAAAAGCCTTTATTTCAATTTCTTACTTGAAAGGTAAGTAATTCTAGGCTGAGAGTTAATATCTCTCAAGACATATTGAAGCTATTGTTCCAGTCATTTGAATTCCAGTGCTACAGTTAAGAAGTCAGTCATGAGTCTAACTACCACACCTTTATAAATGATGTCTTTTCAAAAATCTATTGTCTGTATTTAAGGTTTTCTCTTTCCCTCTAGTAAATTCTGCAGTTTTCACTATAATATGGCTAAATGTGGATATCCTTTTGATTTGTTCTGCACTGGGCTTCCTGGATTTAGTACTAGTATCTTTTACCCAATATCTCTATAAATAGTGATTCTTCCTCATTTCCTCTATCATCTCCTTCTAGAACCATAGATATGTAGATCTGTCAGTGAACTCGTATCCAGCACATATGAAGAACTCTATAACACTTCAGTAAGAATGCTGAAATAAACCAACTCACTAGGAAATGGGCAAAGGAACTGAACAGACACTTTGTGAAAGAAGATATCATTGGTCACATTAAAAGGTGCTTACATCAGGAAAATGCAAACTTAAACTTTGTGAGATGCCACTAACAAACCCACTGGAATGACACAAATTTTATAAGATGGACAATACCAGGTGTGGAAAACTTGGAATTCTCATATACTGCTGGTGGAAATGTAAACTCTTCACTTTGGATAACAGTTGTGCTGTTTCTAATAAAGTTAAACATACATTTATCATATGGCCTAGTGATTCCACTCTTAGATATTTATCCCAATACACGCCTACACCTGTACATAAAAGCACACTCTATCTTATGTCATAATAACCCCCAAATGTCCCTTCAGCAGATAAATGGATTTAAAAAATCATGGTGTATATATATATGCACACAATGGACTACTACTCAGCAATGAAAAAGAATGAACCACCAACATCCTTAAGCAGATGAATCTCAAAACATGTTGATAAAAAAAGCCGATCATGGAAAGTAATATACTGTATAATTCCACTTATATAAAATTCCAAAGCAGGCAAAGCTCATCACTGTGACAGAAAGCCAATCAGTGATGGAGTGGGGCTGGAGGGCAGGGTGGGCTGGCCACCCAGGAGCACAGAGAACCTGTATCTTGAATGAGATGGTGGAGACACACAGGCACCGATTTACAGACAAAGTAAGAAAAACGACTTCCTCGAGAAAACAGCCAGTTAATAGTAGAGCAATATTAGCATTAGTCTTGGTCTATTAACATTTTCAAGCTTTCTCTCAGAAGGACAAACTGGCTGCAGGAAAAGAGCTCACGTGCACCCAGCATGTAACAAACACTGCTGGAGACAGCTGGGTGAGGGCCACATGCCAGCCACATGCGACAGAGACCCCGACCTCACAGAGACCACACACCGGTGGGAAGAGGTTTCACGGCAGAGGGCAAAGAACACTATGGCACTGCCAACAAGCAATTTAACCATATGGTCGGCTACAGGGGCCCCTAAAGTATCTCCCACAAGAGTTTTTAAGGCTTTTATGTTTAAAGTATAAAGAACAAGGTAGACTCACAACAAACAATAAAGTAAGGTAGATCCTTACCTAACACATAAAAAGATAACTACAGATGGTTTAAAGACCTAACTATGAAAGGTAAAACTATAAAGTTAGTAAAGGAAAATGTAGGGAATATTCTTGTTGCCTTAAGGACTTCTTAAATAAAATTTCAAAAGCATAAAACAGTAGGCAAACTAGACTGAATTTGATCACATCCAAATTAGAATTTTCTGTTCAGTAAACTATGGAAAAAATTAACAAACAGATGACAGAGAAAAGATTTACAAACCATAAAACCTATAAAGGAATTATTGTCCAGTGTAACAAGAGCTTCTGCAAGTCAACAGGAAAAGACAGCAATCCCAGTGGGAAATGGGCAGAAGGCAGTAACAGGCACCCGCAGCAAAGGAAGCCCAGAACCATATAAGAACACCAAGAGCTGCCTAAACCAAATACAGAAATGCAAATTAAAACATCCCTCTGAATGACAAAATTTGGGCAAGTGAACGTCAAGTATATGCAGATGTACAGGAAAACAAAACTCAATGTGCACGGCGCTACCAAACTTGTAGACTGAGGCATCCTTTCTTAAGAGCTTAGTCAAATTAAGTACCCATATGCACATGGCATCACCACGGAGGAATTCTTTCTGGACGTACATCGCAGTGAGTGGCCGTGAAGAGCTGGGGCAATGCACAGTCATCTGGGCTGGAGGGAAGCCAGAGACACTCGCCTGCTTGTCCATGGTAGGGAAATAATTCAAAGCACGAGGCAAGGGTGTGATGCGAGGGGACACAGAGCATGGTGAAAACACCCAGGTTATCCTAGCATGCGATGGTGACAGCACGGTGATGAAAAAGGCAGAGGACACTCACCTCAGGGTTGTAGACAAAGCCAGATGAGGTAATGCATGTAAAGTGCCCAGTCCCTTGCCCTTAGTCCTACGAAAGTAATTTCTGCTCCTTGGTATAGGTTACCCCTCTGAGCTTTCACCCCACTATTTATTTGTGCAGCTGGAGCACGGAGCTTTGTTACGAGAACTTAATAGAAGATGCAGTGGCCACGTGAGTGCCCGGGGGAGGCGAGGCCTCTGGAGTCTGCGGGTCCCCTGTGCACAGCAGCCGCTGTATGGCAGGACAAGCCCTCATCCCGCCCGCATCTCCAGCTGCGCACCTAGAGAATCATTAAAGCCAGTGCCATGTGGCTGTGTTGCGGGTAAATGAGATAATGCAAACCTCATAACAAGTGCTCGTTCACCTCGCTTCTCCTCCCTCCCAGGTATGGGGAGGCACCGTCTTACCAGGGGGAGCCCCGTGCCACCATCACATGTTGCGGTGGCCACGCGACAACATGGAGGACAACTCAGCCATGCTGAGACAACACATACATATACAGAAAATGACTAGAAAGAACAACATCAAAATGAGTACCTTAGTTGAATTTGGGTAGAGAAATTATAGGTGGTTATTTTTCTGTTTTTGTATTTTCCGAGTATCCTATTATATGGTTATGTTACTTTTAGAAATGTAATATTTCATGGCAAACAAGTATTTTACTTTAAAATTGCATTGAACAAAAAGTGTTAAACTTCAAAACCTAAACAGCATCTTTATAGATTCTCTATCAAATGGAGTTAATTTTAAAATTCTAGAATATATTCTGAAGCACTAGGTTCTTCTTAATTCTAACACTTAACCTGGGAGAAGTAATTTACTCTGAGAGCTGCATTCTTCACCTATGAAGTGGGGCTAGTTTTAACTCACAGTTGTGAGGATGAAATGAGATAATATGTAAGTACCATGGAGATGGATCATGTTTTGAAAACTTCAAAGTTTGCAAAGATATAAATATAAACCCCTTAAATACCAGAAGAAAAAATTTTAAATGTTTAGTAGCTTGAACTCCAACATTAGATAGACCTATATTCAAATTTTAGCTCTGCCACCGACAACCTGGATGACTTTGGGCAACTACTTCACCTTCTCACTACAGTACCTTCTCAGCAGTGTGGGGGTAATGACCACATGCCTGTGTTGCTGTGAAAATTAAATGAGATAAGTAACTTATGTATAGCACAGTGCTTGTCACAAAATAATGGCTCATTTAATGTTACCAATTATTATAATCCT
Organism: Lemur catta; assembly: GCF_020740605.2. Lineage (NCBI taxonomy): Eukaryota > Metazoa > Chordata > Mammalia > Primates > Lemuridae > Lemur > Lemur catta. Next base: position 113,409 of record NC_059136.1, on the reverse strand, counting down.
CCTTAAAACCACTTCTGCAGTTAATGAAACTGAATATTATTATTAACGTCTCAATCACTGTTTCACATTAAGATACAAAAATAGAAAAGACATTCCCTACCCTTAAGGTTCTCACAGTCAATAAAAGAAATGGAAATATATTTCAAAGATCATAGGAGACTACAATAACTAATAAAATCAAATTTTATATCTATTACTATGAGAATAAAGACAAAGGGGAACAGGATTGGTTACAATGAGGAATGTATCAAAATCTCAAAGGAGATGATATTTTAGTTGGATCTTGAAAGACTGGGTATGATTTTGTCCATTAATGAAGGAAAAATACAAAATTAAAAATCCAAGCCAGGCCTGATGGCACATGCTTGTAATCCCAGCTACTCAGGAGGGTAAGGTGGGAGGATCATTTGAATCCAAGAGTTCGAGTCCAGGCTGGGCAACCTAGCGAGATCCCATCTCTTAAAAAAAAAAATCTATAGAGTGCTCAGGCCATTGAGACTTGTCTCATCAGATGGAACACTGAGAGGGGAAAGGCTGGCTGTAAAAAGAAGAAATATTATGATCTAATTGTGAAGAGCTTTATAAAAATGCCCTGCCCCATTATTTGGACTTTATGCACAATAGGGAAATCAAAAGAGGATTAAAGAACACAATCAGACCTAAAATTTAGAAAAATAACTGGTAAAATTAGGTTGACTTAACAGTGCCAGGAAAGACTTCCCAGGGATGACATTTGGAAGAAGAGTCTGGGAAGGTCATCCCAGGTGGCGTGTGGGAGACACAGACCTGAGGACCTGCCAAGCGCATCTCCGGCTTCTGGAGCATAGCAGAGTGGGGGCAGCGGAGGTGATGTGGAAGACACGGGCCAAGACAGCGACACCTTTGCCCAGGAATGTGGGCTTCAAGGGCAAGAGAGAAAGGCCTGCGATGGTAGAGCGATCTGAGAAGATGACGTTGTGGAAAAACAGGGGCTGGAGGAACAGGCAGGAAATCACAAGAGTGAAAACTCAGCCCAGAAGAGGGAAGAGCAGATGGACTCTAGAGACATTTGAGGGGACCATTCAGTCTAGCCTGGGAGGGAAAAAAAATGAGTATGTTCTATTTTTTACCATTTTTCTATTCAAAAAGCACTCACTATTCCCCTCTACCTATGGATTAAAATGTCAATGCTAGCATTCAAGGCCTTCCTAGTCTGACCTCTCTGCCTTTTTATCCACTTTCCTTACACCCCACGGTCCCTCTACTTGGACTGTCCTCTCTGCCATGTCAAACCCCATCTGACGATTGAGGCCTGACTAATTCCATGCCACCCACAAGGCCTTCCGAGCTCTCCTGGTGCCTCTCCCCTCAAAGAAAGCCTCCAGTGTTGTAAATTAATAAACCCTCATCATGTGGTAACAACCCTCTCCTATTACTAGGTACTACTGTATGATTCTTTAACAGCTGTTTACATTTCTATGTGCCTTGTCTGTATGTTTCCTTCATAGAACTGCAAAGAAATGTCAAGCACATGACCGCAGCTAGACAATCCAAGGCAAGATGAATGTCAGAAGATTTTGGCTTCCTGGAAAAAACTCACCATGGACTTTGGTTATTCAGAATTAGCTACTTCTTCTGTAAGGCTATCAGGTAAAATAAAATAGTAATGATAAGAGTGGTAAAGTATACCTGCCAATCCACTTTCACAATAAGATATGTAAGAAGAATAAATCAATATAGGTTGAAAGGAGAATACAATGAGTAATTCCATGAAGAATCCTTGGAATTACATAAGCAGCATAATAACAAGTAGTTTTTCAAACTAACTTATTTACAAAGAAGTAATTTAGGAGTGGCCATTCTCCTCCTCTCTAATAATTTTAAGAGAGAGAGACATAGCAAACTTTAACTTAAATAAACAGTTTCTGGAAATTGGGCTTCAACAAGTGAAATTATAATACATAAAAAAAGAAATAATATGTACCTAGTTGCAACTTCAAAGTCAAGCTACACACGAAGAGGACTTACAGTTTGGGCTTATATATATCTGTAGCAACAGGAAGAACTCCAGGAGAACTCAGAAATTTCAATGCCAAACATGTCACAAGAGGTCAGAGGTCACATTTTCTAACTTGGGTTTTACCCTAAAGTAAGCAATACATGTAATTAATTGATGCCCTATTCTGAAACATTAACTTGAATGGGACTAGTCTACCAATCCGCTGTTAGTCTAATCATGCTAGTCACAATGTGATCACCTCTAAAAACACAAAGTCAAAGTTACTCAAGACAGAAAGGAAACACCTAGGTTGACTATTTTGATTGCTTTTTCCCAGTAGTCAATAAAAAATAAGTTAACCTCCCCAATCACACTGCCTAGCTAATAATGCCAGCAGAGACTAGTAAAAAATCCATATCTGTTTCAAAAGCATGTCTTTAAACTATAACTATTACTTAAAATAATTATAAACTTCTAATGCCATGTTATAATTACCCAAATTAGATGTGCATAATTTGTTTGGTTTAAAGAAAAGCAAGTGATATATGTAACTTGATTTTATTGGACATTAAACTATACATGGCATTTAGAGAAATAACATGACAATGAGTTATGAATCATATTAGGAATCTGCATGACTGAAGGCTTAAATTTCACTTGTTACTGATTCTTTGTTCTTTGATTCTTCACCCTTTACATCTTGATTGGAAATCTGTAAAACAAGGGCATCATCTGAAGCATAAAAATATTTTATAAATATTTAATAGAAATGTTAAGTAACTGAGTATTTCAAAGCTTTAATGACACCTATCCAAATTACATAAAAGTGATGAATTCATGTGACAACTATAGTGTTTACAGACATTTAAACTGAAAAGAGGACTACTATTATCATGCGTATCTTCATACAACCCTCAACTGACTACTGTATTTCCTTTTTTAATAATAAAATGACTCAATTGTTTCAATTTTACGATGATTAAACATTAGAAGACATCCTTCCATTTCTAGAAATGTAAAACGTTTTTACTGAGAGGCCAAAATTCATGCTTATTTAGTTCCCAAATGAAGTCATCTATAGAATTTATGTTATCATTAATTTATAAACATGAGCTGTAAATCAGAGGGACAGCTTCACCATTAATCAAAACATCAGACTTAATCCCAGATATGTATTTTGAGCTCAGATTGATCTTTTTAGTAAAAATACTTTCCATAGCAAAATAATAAAACTTGTGAAAGAAGTTTCCCTTAGGTATATATTTTTAAAGATTTGAATTATTGAATAAATCTCAGCAGTGATTCTGTAACTTACAGCACCTTTCCTACTTTCTTGGATACAGCACTAGCAGTTCTTTTAAAAAAGGAAAATTAAAAGAAAATGGTAAAAAGGACTCAGAACACTCTTTCCTGGGGAGGTATCATGGACAGGTACTGCTATGAACTCTGAATGTTGGATATCATCATACTTAGGTGGAATAAACATCTAGAATGAACACAGATACATTCTCCTATTTTTTTATTGAGATAAGAAGATTATTATTAGTTCCAATTAGCCGGGCATGGTGGCGCATGTCTGTAGTCCCAGCTACTCGGGAAGCTGAGGCAGTAGGATTGCTTAAGCCCAGGAGTTTGAGGTTGCTGTGAGCTAGGCTGATACCACGGCACTCACTCTAGCCCAGGCAACACAGTGAGACTCTGTCTTAAAAAAAAAAAAACAAAAAGATTATTACTAGTTCCTAAGAGTTCAATCAATTATGAGGATCTGAGGCTTAACTACTTTAAAAGGCCACAAATTCTACTCATGGAATTTCCTTTTAAAATTGCAATGTAAGTCTTACAACATTCAGGATCCTGTATTTGATGATGAGATTGCTGTGGATTTTGAGGTGTCCAGTGTTATATACAAACATGAAGAACATGCCTTGGGTTTGTTTCTGCTAAAAGGCATTTTTTTTTTTATTGCTTTTAGCTCTGCTTTTGAACTTCAGAAAATATCCAGTGCCTTTAGCAACAAATTTTTTTTTTTTTAAAGATAAATCACAAGATTGTTGTCAGCTGGGAAGATGGTGGAGGTAACAGTTTTAAACTCGCCCCTGAACCTCCTAGACAGAGTTACTGGAAGAGAAGCAAACAAAACAAAGCAAAAGGCCCTGGGACAACATATACAGTACCAAAAAAATTAAGTGATAAGGAGTCCTGTGAATCCCAAAATTTGAGCAGTCAGGACAAATCTGCAAGAGCTACTGATCTGCAATCAGTACTGACAGCTATGGAGGACAAGGAGGGACACAGTGGGGAATCTAGGGGAGCTGAGTACAGGAGGACCAACCTTGCAGCTGCAATGGACAGGGTGAGACATCCTCACGTGAGACGATTCACAGTAACGCACGGATCCATGGTAAAGTCCTCAGGAGCTGGAGCACGACAGTCCTGTGAACACCCAAAATTAGGCAAAGCTCCCTTCCAGGACAAAGCCCCACATTATAGATAAGTGTGAGGAATTAAAATATCAAATACTACTGGAGTCAGTTAAAAAGACCTTTACTATAAGAAAGGGTGGTTCAAGGAAAAATGGGGGAAAGATAGAGAAAAACCTAGGAAATCTCAAGAAATATGAGGCCATATTTTTAGCACTTCACAAAACTGGCATAAGAAGAGCATTAGAGCCATAAATCTAGTAAAAGGATTCAGACCCACTTCTACCTGCTACAAGTTTGGGAAAACAGATTTTCACACCAGAATGACAACAGGAAGGACTGCAGCTCACAGGACAGAGTGACACCCTTAGATGAAGGCATGTCAGAAAGATATGCCTGCAAAACAGAAGAAAACCAGGATCCACTGTTTCAAGAAATGAGAAAAGACATTAAGAAAATGATATAATAGGAATGCTGTAAATCAGAATTAGAAAAACTCAGGAATGGGTTAAACATTTGAAGTAAATGGAAAAGAAATCACTTCAGAAGTGAAGTCTAAACTAGAAGCTACACAAGAGTGATTATACAGCAGATAATATCAGATAAACATAAGTTGCAAAGAATGAAAAAATTAAAAATCAAAAAGAAAAAAGATGAAAAGAATTCAATTGAAAATTACAAACAGAAGACAGGAAAAGAAGACTGAACACACTAAGACAGGCCTCAAATAATATAAACTAAATATATATAATAGTAATATAATCTTAACTATATATAATTTTGTTTCTTATTCTCAGATAGCTGTGTATATAATGTTGCATAAAATATTGACTAATTATATGATATTCTAAAATTTTATTGTTCATGATATCCACAATTCTCACCATGTCAGAGAGGAGGTAAGATTTTAGATAGAAGAGATACATAAAACCCAGTAGCCATAAATTTCAATGGAAAATATCAGTATGAATTAATGAGGTGTTTTTATCTTTTAAAAGTATATTGATTTCCTAACTCTGTCCATTCCAAGGCCTAGAGAGACAACACAGTAGCAACTCGGAGTGGCCAGAAAGTACTCTTGAAATACAATTTCAAACTAAAAGAAACCGGAGCCCTTGGAAGAAAGCAGTGGTTTAGGATGTGTACAAAATGGGCCTTAAACCCTGTCACCCGAGAAAGCAGGAACAAACTTTGGGATCCAACACAGAGGCCCCCACTGGTCAAAGATGGGAAAACCTCAGCATCAGAAAGGATTTTGTCAAAAAATGACAACTAAAAGAAAAAACCTAGCTGGTTACCACTGAAGGATGCTATTTTGAAAACTGGTAAGTACATAAAGAGAAGGAATTAAACACTTCTCCTACTTTTCCCACGTGAACCATACCACAGCATAACCAAATAGCAGATAATGGGAAGCCTATGTCCTTACAGAGGCATTCCAGTTAGCAAAGGAAAGAAAATTAGATTACCACCATTTTGCAATTCTTAATGAATTACTGGATCTAGCATCAATAGCTACATATATCACAAAACGAGATAACTGACACGTGTGCCTCCTGAAAACACAACTTTCCGCAGCCTGTGCAACAGCCTCGACCCACCCCACAGCCTCTGGACCAACCATCAATTTCCGGGAAATACAGAGGACTGAGCAGCAGGTCAAACTGGACCACAGAGCTGTGATCCTCAAAAGCCAGACTATGAGAAACCAAATGACCCAGTTTCCCCAATCAATAAATCCCAAATGAAAGCCACAACAAAAAAGATGGATGAGAAATCCACAGATCAAAACAGAAACAAGCAGAATGAAGCCATTATACCAAAGTAAATGATAATGTTTAGGATGCAGGATGGCCTAAGAGGGAGTCACACCAACTCCCATAACTTTGAATGCATGACTAAAACTATGTAGCTTTCAATTTTTTTTAAAATGGAGTCACCAGTCAAAATAAAGAGTGAAACTTAATGACTACATATGCAATCCTAACAATAATTCTTCTGCAGCCTTCTGTAACTTCAGCCATTTCTAAAGTTTAAAAGACACCTCTATGTTGAGACTTACCTGTAAATAAGCAGAACAACCTGACCTAAAATGAATCCAAGGCTTGAGAGTGCAGAATAGGCATATCAGGCTTTACAGCAAAAGATCAGAGTGCCTGTCCTCGTCCCAGGCCACTTCCTAACTGACCTCAGGCAAGCGCAACAGGCAAGAAAGTTGACGTTAACCAAGAAGCAAAGGCACTGGGTCAGGCAGTTCTCTGCACAGTCCCCCCTGGAGCCAACTGTCCAGCAGGGAAATAGTTACGACTGTGACTGATGTTGGGAAAAAAGCACAGAACGCTGAGACGTGAGCCACTGCGATGGGGGGAAATATGACACAGCTCTCAGAGGGAACGAGGCAGAGGACACACGGGGAACCCCTCCTGAGCACTTAACCTCCGATTTTCTTCCTTTCTTTTCATCTATCTTTAGATGACACTAATAAAACTAAGACTATTTACTAGGTAAAATAAATTTATTGATATTTAATTAGGAACTATGGACCTCACAACATGAAGGAAAATAAGCCTTGGCATCATTTAAGGCTATACCGATGAAGCAAGGAGAGAAAGGAACACTTAATGACAAGCCGCGATACAAAAGGAGAAGGTGTGTGCAATCCTGTTTAACAACCTTCGCATCTTTTGTCACAGTTTAACTTGCGCACACACGTACACACATAAGTGTTGCGATAATCCAACAGACGTCTGCACCCGGCACTGTGGGGTTAATTCTCTGACTCCCACACAGCAGGTGGTCACAATCTAACAGCAATATTTACTAGGAGAGTCTGACAGCTTCCTAGGGAACATCCCTAGAGCTTCTAGAAGGATGCTACACGTGAGATCTAGAAAGATGCTACACGTGAGAAAAACGAATAGTCTGAAAAACTGAAATGTTTCAGTCAAGCTTACATGATTTTAATTTTTAAAAACAAATCCAAAGAACAGTATTTTATTTCAGCGGTCTTCTATGAGCAATTTGATATACAAAAACTGTTTTCTTAAAAGTCTCAACCATAAGAAAATACTTTTTATTCTTTGAGATTTCTTTAAATGTTTTTATTATCAACATCACCTCTCTGTAATTTGTATTTAGCTACCACACCTCAAATTATTTGCTTTAATTAAAACTATAATAATTAAAACAATGTACTATTTATTTTATTCTTACTTTTCATACAGTATTATTTTGTTCCTTCCACTAACCTACAGGAGCTAAGAGTTGAACATGGTCAGCGTCAAAGTATTCTGAGGGTGAGTGTAGAGTCAGAGCCACACAGAGCCTGAACACTTTCTCCATCTTCTGTTCCTTCCCTTGCAGGTAATTTTATGATCTTCTTCACCAGAATACAGGGAAGGGACAAAAATATATGGAATTCAATTTTGTTACTTATTAACAAAAGCCAACAAAAAGTGTTTAAGTGAGCTTTTGTAAATTATCTGTTTCCATTTTTACAAATAGCATTTAAAGAATATGGAGAAATAGGTATAAAGAAATTTTATCTAAATTAACAGCAACAACAAAAAAACCAACCTCCAAACATTTAAAAAGATAAATTTGACTTTTTTTTTTTGGAGACAGAGTCTCACTCTGCTGCCCGGGCTAGAGTGCCATGGCATCAGCCTAGCTCACAGCAACCTCAAACTCCTGGGCTCAAACAATCCTCCTGCCTCAGCCTCCCGAGTAGCTGGGACTACAGGCATGCGCCGCCGTGTCCGGCTAATTTTTTCTATATATATATTTAGCTGTCCATATAATTTCTTTCTATTTTTAGTAGAGACAGGTCTTGCTCTTGCTGAGGCTGGTCTCAAACTCCTGAGCTCAAACAATCTGCCCACCTCGGCCTCCCAGAGTGCTAGGATAAATTTGGCTTTATTCCTTTAAAAATACCCAGAGAAACAAAATAAAACCAAGTTCTTATTTTAAGACATCCTTATAATTAGTATATAACAAGTAAATAGAAGAGTCATGAATTAGTTTGATTTTTTTTTTTTTGTATCTTGAATCTTTGTGTACCAATATAAATAGCATTACAAACTGGGGTGGGGAGGAAATTTCTTTTTAAAAACTGAGTGGTTTGGCCAGGCGCAGTGGCTCATGCCTGTAATCCCAGCACTCTGGGAGGCCAAGGCGAGTGGATTGTTTGAGCTCAGGAGTTCGAGACCAGCCTGAGCAAGAGCGAGACCCGTCTCTACTAAAATAGAAGGAAATCATATGGACAGCTAAAAATATATATAGAAAAATTAGCCGGGCATGGTGGTGCATGCCTGTAGTCCCAGCTACTTGGGAGGCTGAGGCAGAAGGATTGCTTTGAGCCCAGGAGTTTGAGGTTGCTGTGAGCTAGGCTGATGCCACGGCACTCTAGCCTGGGCAGCAGAGTGAGACTCTGTCTCAAAAAACAAAAAAACCAAAACCGAGTGGTTTATTTAATAATTTCTAAAATATAGAATGAAATTGTTAAAAATGCTGTCAGTGGGCTATGACCTAATACAATTTTGCTTTGTTTTCTTTTGAGGGTCTTTGAGGGGCTCTGTGGCCCCAGTTAGAGTACAGTGCCATCATCATAGCTCACTGCAGCCTCCAACTCCTGGGCTAAGGTGATATCCTCCTGCCTCAGCCTCCCAAAGTGCTAGTATTACAAGCATGAGCACACAGCCAAGATGTTATTTACTTACTGCACATACCATGCTTGTCCTGTATTACAATGAGTAATGAACAGTATACTATTTTTAGACAGCTTCACTACATAAAAGCAAATGATTAACTAAAATCCATTTTAATAAAAGACCTAAATAAAGTTACCAAGAGTTAAAAATTCTGATAACTGCAAAACTATTATAAATAGTACATACTGATATTTTACTTATCTAATATTTATTTTATAAACACAAGTTGCTTGTGTATGTTTCTATATTTGTTTTTCTAACAACTATATACTCCTGCAAAGAAAGTGACTTCAGTCCTTTGTAATATATGTTGATTAGCATAATAAAGTATTTTTGGACTTTTCCCCCAAGATCTCACATGAAATTTTACAAGGATTTTTTTGTTTGTTTGTTTAAATTTACTTACTTGGTAATACGGTCAATGTTGGCAATTTGCTTCTGGTTCCGTATAATCTCAATGGCTGCCCAAAGATGCTGGATAGCTTTTGTATCCGCCTGTCATCTTTTTGTTAAACGTGCCATGAGCTGTTTACTTCTTTAGCTGTAGTAATACATAAAAACATAAGGGAAAAAAAGATTACAAATTGAATTATTATTAACACAAGCGAGTAACATCATCAGTGCCTCTTGACTACTGATCATACCAAGGTAGCAGGTAGCTCTGCCAACTTTCTGCCTCATTCCCTACCATCCACCTCACCACTTTCTTCATACAAGTTACCATTTGCTTCGTTACTTCATAAAAAGTGAGAGTCTAAAAATGAAAAGGTTAAGGTTTTCCCAAGGAGAACAAATGGCTACCTTATGCCAACATGTTTTTTTAAATAAATTTAAGTTTTATTCTAATGCACAGAAATATTACAAGACAACATTTATCAATAATGCATTGTTTGTAATTTGATCAATAGAAAATGGAATTTAAATGCCCTAATTGTTTGTACTTTGGTTTATTATAATCATGGCTTAAAAAACCCAATTGTATATGCATATATTGATAAATGAAAGCATTTCAATAAAATAAAACCATGAACAGAAAATGCAAAGAGTATTAATAGTTACTTCTGGGGTAAGATGGAAAAAGCTGGCAAACAGGATACCAGAGGGCCACAAATTATTAGGAACAATCATATTCTTGAATAGATGTTAGTTTCAGGGGTATTTATTACATTATTAAGAAACAACATTGCTATTTTATTCAAATTTCAGTATTCTGGATTAACAGAAGAACATAGTCACCCGACCTCCAGATGATTTTCCACCTGTGTCTGGCAAGACTGGGGAAAACCCTGGGGCTACACTCGGGTGTCTGATGACTGAGGGTTTCACAGAAGAGGCCTCTCCTGACTCAGCTTGGAGGGACTCGTCTGTTAGGAACAGCATGAGCCTAGGAAACCTTCATGACGAACCTTGTGTTAGATCATGAGCCCCAGCATTTGGGAACAACTGAAACATATCTCTAAATCTTACAGATTATAATACTGTTTAAATTCTAGGCCTTAAAAATACAGTAAACATTAAAGCTTCTGGGATTCCTAAAATCTCCTTGCCCGGACCTTTCCCGTCCCATAAGGGAAGAAAATGAGCGAGGGAAGCTCATTCTCAGCACTTCACTGTATTCCATGATTGCAACTGAGCCCTGTGAATCTCCTCTTTCCCCACCTCCACACTTCCTTTCACAGCCCCCTCAGTCCTCCCTTTCCTTGACAAACCCAAGTAAACCCCACAGTTCAACCAACTGTAGATCAAAAATATTTGAGAAAAAAATTGTATCTGTACTGGACATGTACAGACTTTCTTCTCTTGTCATTATTCCCTAAACCATGTAACAACTATTTGCATAACATTTACATTGCATTAGGTATTATAGGTATTATAAGTAATCTAGATATGATTTAAAGTAGATAAGAGGATGTGCATAAGTTATATGCAAATACTACACCATTTTATATCAGGGACTTGAGCATCCATGGATTTTGGTACCTATAGGAGGTCCTGGACCGAATCCCCCACTAAGGAACAAGGGACAAATGTATATGTATGTATGTATGTATACATGCACACACATACATACATATACACATAAACACAAAGATGAGTATACCAGCAGCAATGAGCATACCAGACATCCAGACTTTGGTTTCTAAATACTATTCTCCTCAAAAGGAACCAGAGAAATGGCTAATTTCAGGGCTCAGGCAGGGAAAGTATTGAATAAGCCTAGAACATCATGTGCCATAAAGTATGGAAATTCCCAAAAGATCATGGAGATATGTCAAAATGACACTGGAGCTAACCAAGGGGCTCCCACTGGCTAAATCTGGGACAATTTGAACATCAAAGAAATGATATAATGAGAGCAATTGTCTATAACCCATTGAATAAAATAGGAACCTAGGAGCCCATACTGATATCAATTAATAAATAAATGGGGGGTGGATACAGAGGCAGGAAAGCTTTCCCTTACAATACAAGGTCAACTAATAAATGTAGAACGATGATGGAAGGGATGATTACCATTTGGTAACCCTTATAATAATTGTTTTGGTCAAGGAGCAAAACTGGATACTAATATAAATGGGTGAAAGTGTGATCAGGAACAGGATTTTTACATAGTCTCAAAATATCTCCAGACAATATTTATTCATTAACTTTCCATTGCAAAGTCTGGCAGATATCATCTTACCAAATGATAAAAGTAAATGTCATCAGCAATGGGACAAATCAACATCATGTGCCTTCTGATAGGATGCATTGAGAAGAACACAGCATCACTTCTGTGGTATTCCTGCCAAAAATGTATGTCCTGAGTACATTGGTGGTATAGTGGTGAGCACAGCTGCCTTTCAAAATGCATGTCCTAAATCCAGTCATGAGGAAACATCAGGCAAACACATACTGATAGACATTCTGCAAAGTAATTGGCCTGTCCTCTCCAAAATATCAAGGTCATGAAAGGAAGGAGAGACTCAGAACTGTTCAAGATAGAAGGAAACTAATGAGACATGACAGTTAAATGCAACATGTGATCCTATATTGGATCCTGGATCTATAAAAGACTTTATTGGAGAAAATCAGTAAAATTTGAATGAGGTTTGTGGATTAGAATGTGCTATTGTATTAATTTCCTGATTTTGATGGGCATAATGTGATTCATATAGAAAAGTGTCTCTATTTTTTAGGAAACAGACATTGAAGTATTGAGGGGTCCTGTGACATCATATCTGTGACTTACTGTCAAATGGTTCCAAAAAAAATGACTTGTATCTACAGAGAAAGAGAGAGTGATAAGGCAGATATGGTAAATTTCTAACAACTGGGAAATCAGGCTGAGGGAACACAGGATATCTTTGTACTGTTCTTGAAACTGTTTTGAAGAGTTTAATTATTTCCACTTTAACAGTTTTGAAATATTTTTAATAACCCTATTGTAACATCCCCTTCAGCAATTTAATTCAAGATCAGTATAAAATAAGAGCATGAAGCTAATAAGAAATAAGTCATGCACAAAGGAAGAGAATTGATAAAGATAAATAGATAAGAGTTACTAAATATATTAAGACCTATGAATCTTGGATGCTATTTTTTAATTACATACTAAATTTTACTGTTAAAGAGCCATGGGGGGCCAGAAAAGTCCTAAGAGGTCTTTTCTTCATATATTTTTATATTAGGATCAAGAATAAAGTACAATGATCCCAAGAGGATTATGTATCAGAGAGTTCTTCTGGAGTTAACTCATATAAGGTTTTTATTTTATTTCGTCATAAAACAAGTCAAGCAAAAAAAAGCCTAGCTCTCTTTTTCTGCTGTGACAATGTGTCTGGTTGTCATCTGTGGCATATGTATCACACTCTGTAAACCTGTATCTTGCTCTTGCCCTATAATCCTATCTTTCTCTCCTCAATAAACCTCATTTCCATGCTTGCCTTACAAAAAAAAAAAAAAAAAAAAAGCCTAGAGAAAACATCACCAGGACTTAATTTTGGATGGGGAACGAGGGAGAGGCAAGTCTCAAGGACAAAGCTTCCATTTCTGGCTTACACGGGGTACTGAAGTAAGGACTGTGGGATGAAGACTAAGTTTGCAGAAGGCAGTGGTGTGTGCGTGTGTGTGCTGAGTTCAGTTTGGGGCAGACCAAGTTCAGATGCCTTTTAGAAATCCAAGGGAAGATGCCAAGCAGCTATGTGGAGATACAGCTGGGGAGTTCAGGAGAGCACATGCTGAAGATCTGTGAGACACCCAAGAATAGTAACCAAAACCATAACTGCAGATTTGACTTCCCTAGGATAGAATATGGCAGAAAGAGACCTAGGCCCGAAGAACTAAGAGCAAATCCAGGAGAGCTATCCTATAGAAATCCAGTGAAGATAGGGTTTCAAAAAGTGCAGAGTATCACTGAAAAGTCAAAAAGCAAAAGGAACTGAAAAGTCCACTAGATTTAGCAAACTGTTGGTCACTGGTGACTTTAGCAAGAGTAATATTATTTTGTTGAAATAATATTGTTCCAAATCAGATCAGGGTGGGTGAAGGAGTGAGTGACAGGTGGCGAAACTGAAACAGAAATAGAGCTCTTCCCAGAAGACAGACTGAACAAAGGGAGGAGGCAGATGGGAAAGGACCTGGAAAGAGATGAGAAGGCACAGGAAGGTCTATGGTTATGCAAATTTTATCCTCATTTTAATTCAAATACGTACATATGATTTTTCAAAAATCAAACAATCCTAAACCCTGTACCTCTATTGCTGCTAACCTATGGCAATCCCTGCCCTCTATTTTAGTTTTGGTTTTTGGTACTTACCTCTGTATTTATAAGCCCTACCCTTACCTACTGACGTCCTACCTCAAGTCAATTAATCTCTTCCACATACACCCACCCCCAACAAAAATGCACATACACTATCCTTCCTCTTATCTTCTCAATAAAGTCATACCCGACTTTCTAATTAAACCAGCATTCACTGTTTTTATTTATCATTTATTTATTTATTTATTTATTGACAGAGTCTCGCTTTGTTGCCCGGGCTAGAGTGAGTGCCCTGGCGTCAGCCTAGCTCACAGCAATCTCCAACTCCTGGGCTTAAGCGATCCTACTGCCTCAGCCTCCCGAGCAGCTGGGACTACAGGCATGCGCCACCATGCCCAGCTAATTTTTATATATATACTTTTAGTTGGCCAGATCATTTATTTCTATTTTTAGTAGAGATGGGGGTCTCGCTCTTGCTCAGGCCGGTCTCGAACTCCTGACCTTGAGTCATCCACCTGCCTCGGCCTCCCAGAGGGCTGGGATTACAGGCGTGAGCCACCGCGCCCGGCCCAGCATTCACTGTTTTAATTACCAGGACTACGTGCTGACACTCACAACTGCTCTGAACCCTTATCGCATCTCCAGTGCTCCAAGACCCAGTCAAGACATTTCCCCAGACACAGAGCAGGGCAACTGTGGGCTCATCTCCTCTATTTACTTCCTCTCGGGACTGCAGTCTTATACTGCCTATTGCCCAGTGCCGGAAAACAATAGCCTCGTGTATTTTACCCAGTTTCATCATGGAGGGTGGGAATGTAAGTCCATTAGCAGTTGCTCTGCCATGGCCAGAAGTAGAAGTCTAGACTGTCTCCTAGTACCCCTGTTTCTAGAAGGGCATCACCCACTTTCAAGACAGTCTAAATGAGAACTGTTCTCATTTGCCCTTTTCAGAAAACACACCTCAAGGCTTTTGCAGTATAGAAAAAGGTAGCGAGCTGGCTGCAGGTGCTAGGGAAGGACTCTGCGCATGTAACTACCACAGACTGGGAGAAATCACCCCATTCTCAGCCCCTTCACTTCCCCACCCCCAGAGGGACCTGGTGCCTCTAATTCTTGAGATTTCCATGGCTTTGAGGCTCAAACTGGCATGTTCCTTGGCCTTCCCTCTCAGGCACTTACCTTTCCTGCTAAATCAAAAGACACTTCCACCACTTTCTTTCCAGTTTCCAAAATGTCATCTTTTCTACACTCTAGTCTATCTCATTCTTTTTGTCTCTATATATGGATTCACACACACACACACACACACACACACACACACACACACACACACACACCAACACTCATTTCAATAGGGTTTCAGGAAAGAATGCACATTCAGTTAATCATGTTTCAACAAAGGATTCATTTCAAATACTAAAGGCTTCAAAATGCTTGAGATCCTATAAAAAGATTCAGTTGAGAGGATGAGGTTGACTATATAAGAGAGGAAAGACATACATAAACTTTTTTTAAAGCCAGAAGATCAAATTCAAGCCAGAGAAAACATAGTTTTTAATAAGAACAAAAAAAGTATATCACATGCAAATTAATAACTTTGGCCATATTTGAAAAAATTTATTAATATTTATAAATCTAAAGAATCCTAAGGAAAATAATTATCTTCTCCTAAATAGAAATTCAGGAATATGCCATAAAATTATTGAAATCAATATAAAAGAATAGTGAAAAGAAAGTATTCAATTTTCTCCTGCTTAATCATAAAGAGTGGAGAACTATAAAGGGCTTCTCTGTTAGCCTCAAGTATTTGATGCATAAAAATGTCCTCTGTACCTATACAACCTGCACTGTACCTGCCAGAGCACAGCACAGTTCCCATAAGAGTTAGTTTGTTTTGACACTTTCTTTACATTCTGTGGGACAGAGACCCTACACCATTCAGCATGGGATCCAAGCTTAACATGGAAAAGTCTGAATTTAATAATTCCAAAACACTGTACAACACTGTATCCTGGGGAAGCAAATAAATCTATATAAACAGAAATTTTGGGTGCAGATTGCATAATTCAAATTTTTGCTTTCTTTCTTTTTTTTTGAAACAGAGTCTCACTATGTGGCCTGGGCCAGTGTACAGTGGTGTCATCACAGCCCACTGCAACCTCAGACTACTGGCCTCCAGCGATTCTCCTGCCCCAGCCTCCTGAGTCGCTGGGACTACAGGCGTGTACCACTACACCTGGCTAATTTTTCTATTTTTTGTAGAGACAGGATCTCGCTCTTTCTCAGGATGGTCTTGAACTCCTGGCCTCAAACAATTCTCCCACCTCAGCCTCCCAGAGTGCAAAGATTACAGGTGTGAGCCAAATTTTTGCATTCTGAACATGTCAAAAACACTATCACATACAAAAATGACCTAAAGCAGTTTGCTGTCTACACATTTCTCCATAAAAATGGAAGTCTACAAAAAATCATAAATTATGGAAGAGATTTGAGTTGTAATAGCTTATCAACAATTTACTACATTAAAAAGATGAGTATATCACGTTAATCTAAAAATTTTAGAACTACATTATGAAACCTAGGCTGTTAGTTTCTCTACTTGCTATAAATTATTTTGGTTTTATCCAAAGTGGGTTATGTGTCCAAACCTAACAAATATTAAGTTACAAACTTCCTCCATTAAAAACTCCAATATTTTACACTTCTAATAGAAAGCAGCCTATAAGTATATAAAGCTAAAATTTCAAAATGTAAAAAATTCTTTATTCACAGGAAGGAAAAACTCTTTCATAAGGAAGAATGTCATTTACAAGCAAAAGGGAGTAATAATTATTAGTGACTATTCATTTCTGCAGGGACAGAAAGAACTAGAAGGAAGTTAAAAGGTGTTTTTTTTTTTACATCTTGTCATGTAAAATTACGATTAAATATAACATAAATATCTCCCTATTCAGCAAAGATAAACAAGTATTCTCATAAAAATATAGCTAAGAGCTGAAAATATTTGCTGTTAGACAACACTACTAATTTTGCATCATTTTGCACTCCACGTTGTTGGGCCAGCAAAGTTTTTTACCAGTGATCTAAATCAATACTGCAATTGGAAGTTTATGGAATTATAAGCATAATACATTGTATTTTTGCGATAACTTTCTGGTTTGTATTGATTAATGATGGTCATTTCTAAAGACTTTTCCTAAAATGTTTTTGAATACTTAAAAAATAACTATTACTATCAAAGAAAATTACTGAGTTGTCTATAGCAATTCATAACAAAAGCACACCTAATTTTGTTTAATGGACATTAAAGAAAATAGGAAAAGGGCCCAGTTCTATTAAAGTGCGTATTCCCGTTAGTGGGAAGTGTAAAATTTTGCTTATTTCAAAAATTAACCTAGAATCATTCATCCAATGTTTTTGAGCACCTACTATTTGCTAAGCACTGCTCTAGGTACTCAGGATATAGTGGTGAATGATTCAGAAAGGTTCCTATACTTATATGGCTTAGTGTTAATATTTGAGGCTATTGGGGGAACAGACAATAAATGTGAAAACAAAAAGATGATTTCAGATAGTGACAAGTCCTGTGAAAAAAAGAAAAGAAAAGGAAAAAAACAGCAGGCAATGGGGAGTGCCACTTTAGATTGGGTGGTCAAGGTTGCTGTGGTGGTCATCAGTGTTGTTCACTAAATACTTCTAGTTGTCCTAAGCAACAGCAGTATTGCACTTGTAAAGGAAAATCAAAACCTCAGGACCCTCCAACTCCTTATGCCAAAAGGGAAGGTCAAGCCCAGATGCTGAGTCATGCAACACCCTCTTGCAAATGAATAGCTGTTACTAACACTGCTGGCCAGATTGCCACAGAAAGGTAAAGGGCTTCAGGCATCTACATGGACAGTTCCCACAGATCATCCATAAGGACACTGTTTGCTGGCCGCCCATCAATGAGGACATGCAAATTGTAACTTCCAGGTCTGCAGGCTAACTCTAGCTCCTAAAACTAAAGTCCACTTTGATTCCACACTAATAATGTGGATTACAAGTTTATCTTCCCAAGTGCAGAACAGAGACAAGATCATTCTTTCTTCCAGCTACCCAGGGACATCTGCATAACTGATTCTTCCTTTACTCCCTTTTCTCTTCAAACATTTACCTAATCTTGTGTAAAATGAAGATTTCCTGGCACTAACACAAGAATGTCACCATTTGCATCATGGCCCACCCTCTCCCCTTTTTTCTTTCTATATGCCCTCACTCTTTAAATACTGAGTTTCCAAATCCCTCTTCAGATAGCACAGGTGCTTCTGTGGTTTGTCCTTGAACTTTGGCTTCGTAACCCTCCACTGATTGAGATCTTTGCCTGGCCACCTATTTGGGTTGTCACACTTCCCCACAACCCTAAAAAAGTGATTTATGACACTTGGCATTTGAAGATTCATGAATCTTACTCTGATTTGCTACGCTTTTTCTATATACCACGGGCAATGGCAATGCCCCAATGGTGGCTGCTGTCAGCCTCCTACCAGAATGAGGACCATTCGAGGCAGAGCTCCCACTAACCCATGATGGATGGGTAGAATGAGCATGACCCATTTTTTGAACCACTGAGGTTTGAGGTTGCTTGTTTTGGAGCACAACCTAACCAATCCTGCCTATCATAGAAAGTTAGGGAGATCATAAATGAAGTAAAACTTAAATGATGAAAAAGAGCCAAGGGGAAAACACATGCAAAGACATAACTGAGAAAGGACAGTGGCGGGAGTGTGGCGAATAAGGAGAATCAGTATGAAGGAGGTGGAGAACTGTACTCAGATCAGGCCATGCAGGATTGAAGGCAGACTGTGGGCAGCTTGGGCTTAATACCATTTTGATAGGTGAGCAAGGTGGGGATTTTAAGCTGGAGTGGGTGGGATGGGCATCGGGGGGCTTTTAAGGGAAAAGCTACCTAATGAATCATGAACAGGTAAAGTCCCTTTCTACCACCAAATTCCAGTTGCCTGATCTCAGGCGCAGACAAGAGACCAAACAGCACCTTTCTGGAGAAATTAAATGATCCCAGAGAAAGAATTTTCAGACACTGACATTTGAAGGAACCTAAAGAAAAAGCCATCTGACCACCTGACATCCCAACAGTAAAACCCACACAAAGAATGTCCAACTAGCTTCCCAATGTCTCACTCATAAATACAAACAGACAGCCAGGAATCACCAGACATTTGAGACCAGCTTCTCCACAAAAGAGAGAAAGAGGCCACATGGAGCAAACAGAATACATATAATTGATATCATGGAAAAGTAAGAAATGGAATTGCACGTATAAACCATAAATAGGATACGCTAAATAGAAATATTCAAAAAACTTTAAATATGATAAACAAATTCAGTAAAAGGGTTAGAAAATAAAATTGAGGCAATCTTACACAAAGTAGAAACAAAAGACAAGAAATACACAAATAGGAGATAAGAGAAAAAAACTTTGCGATACAATATCTGAATAACAAGAGTTACAGAATGAAAACGGGAAAAATTATTCAAGAAAAGTACCTACCAATGAAAAATAGGCATCTGCAAATGGACAAAGACCATGAAATGCCCAGCATATGAATGGAAGGAAGCGCAAAGCACATCCACCTGGAAAGTCAAACACTGGTGGTACGAAGAGGAGGTAAAAGGCTCCGCAGGGTGGGTGACAGGAGAGGTCATAAAACAAACTGGTATCAGATTTCTCAGTAGCAACCTGGAAGCTAGAAAATCATGGAGAATGCCTTTTAAATTAAAAAAAAAAACAGAAGTGGAAGATGAAGATGTGACTCAATTGCCACAATCACAGGATAAAACTTTAACACATGAGAAGTTGCTTCTTATGAATGAGCAAAGAAAGTGGTTTCTTGAAATAGAATCTACTCCTGGTGAAGACACAGTGAACATCATTTAAATGACAACAAAGGATTTAATAAATTTAATTGATAAAGCAGTAGCAGGGCTTGAGAAGACAGACTCAGTTTTTTTTTTTTTTTTGGAGACAGGGTCTTGCACTCTTTCCTGAGCTAGAGTGTAGCGACATCATCATAGCTCACTGCAACCTCAAACTCCTGGGCTCAAGCCATCCTTCTGCCTTAGCCTGTTAAGTAGCTTAGACTACAGGCACATGCCACCCCACCCAGATAATTTTTCTATTTTTTATAGAGACAGGGTCTTGCTATGTGGCTGAGGCTGGTCTTAAACTCCTGACCTCAAGAGATCCTCCTGCTTCACCCTTTCCTATGACTCAAAATCCAGAAACAAAGCAAGCGAAAGGCTGAAAAATGGGACTACCACCACATACACACAAAAACACAAAGAAAACCCACAAAACCTAAAAACAAACAAGCAAAATTAAAACCTTTTACATGTCCAAAATACACCATAAACAACGCAAAAATATGCATGACAAATGGGATAGGTAAAAGTAAAAGAAATTTTTGCAAGTTAAATTATGAATTAAGGGTTAGTATCCTTGGTATGTTAAAAAAAAAAAAAAAGAAAGAAAGAAACTTCTAAAATTTCAGAAAAAGCCCCAAAAACCCAATGAAAAAAATGAGCAAAAGATACAAACAGAAAACACAACACAAAAGGTCAAGTTATGGAAAGACAATTTCTCTTAGAGAAGACCAATTTCTAAACTACATCTAATATAGCATTTCTATTTAATACCTATCAGACTAGCAAAACTATAAACAGGGATTCTCATATAGCAGTGGTGGGAACAGAAAATGTCCCAATGTTTATGGAGGGGAATGTGGCAATAACCACCAAAATTACATATGCATTTTCTCTTTGACCCAGCAATCCCACTGGCAAAATCACAAAATGATATACATACACATTCATGTCTTATGGCAGTATTTGTAATAGTAAATCCACAAGGAACTGGTGGAATACAGTGCAAGGCATCTACACAGTGGAATGCAAACAAACTAGAAAAAAGAGATCATATCATGTCAAAAGGCAACCAAAGAAAAAATTTAATGGATAAAATGGGCTACGTCAATATTAAAAACTTTTGTGCTTCAAAGGACACCATCAAGAAAGTGACAGCCAAAGAATGGTCAAAAAGACCTGCAAATCCTACATCTGATAAAAGACTTCTACTCAAAACACATAAAAGGTTTTTACAATTCAATATAAAGACAACCCAACTAAAACATGGACAAACGATGTGAACAGACATTTATTCAAAGAAGATCAACAAACAGCCAATAAGCACAAGGATGCTCAACATCATTAGTCATTAGAGAAATGCAAATGAAAATCACAATGAGATGCCATTCCCAACCACCAGGGTAGCTATAGTCAGGAAATCCGGACAATAACAAGTGCTGACAAAGATGAGGAGAAACTGGTATTCTCATACATTGCTGGTAGGAATGTAAAATGGTACAGCTGCTTTCAAAAGCAGTTCAGCAGTTCCTCAAAAAGAAAACAGAGTTGACACGTGACCACAGCAATTCCACTTCTATATATATGCCCAAAAGAACTGAAAATATATGTCCACACAGAAACAGGTACATGTATATTCATAGCATTATTATTCATAATAGCCAAAAAGTGGGAAAAACTCAAATGTCCATCAACTGATGAATGGATAAACAAAATGTGTTACATCAGATGGAATATTATTGACACAATGAAACATTATTCGGCCATAAAAAGGAATGAAATAGTGATACATGCTACAACATGGATGAACCTTGAAAACGTTCTAAGTAAAAGAAACCAGACACAAAAGGCCATATATTATATGATTTCACACATATAAAATGTCCAGAATAGACAAATCCAGAGACAAATAGTAGAATAGTGAGTGCCAGGGGCTGGGGTGAGAAGAGAATGGGAGACGACTGATATTGCATCTGGGGTTTCTTTTGGGGGCAGTGAAAATGTTCTAAAATCAGATACTAGTAACAGCTGCAAAACCTTGTAAATATACTAGAAACCACTGAACTGTATATTTAAAGAAAAAAGTCACTGGAGCCAATTTACATGTCACTTTGTTCAAGTGGGGAGTGAGCAGAGGATTATTTTTGTAGCTTCTATTTAAAATTATCAATTTACAAAGAATTTTCAATGATTCCTGATTTTTCCATGTGTCTCCCCTTCCTTTGCGACTTTCCCCCACCCTCTAGGAAAGTTTTCATCATTGTTACTGTTACCATTAACTTTTAAAAGTATCTGTTATGGACATTTTTCAAGCACAAAAGTAGAGAGAATTATATAAGCCTTTTGTGCTACAATAGTTCATTAACATGTGCCATGTATTTTAAATCTAAATTATTTTCCTGAAATTGCCAAGACCCAGGCCACAGCCTGAGGCATGGCTAATCACTCAAACCTGCCAGGATGGTGCTGGGCCAGTCATGTAACACTTTCAGGCTAACTTTGGGTGAATTCTGGCAAACTATTTCCTTCACTCACAATGACATTTCTCAAATTTCCCCTTCACTATCTTTGAAGATAGGATGGGCAAGGTAACTAGTGACCATTACATCACCTAAGGAGCAGGGTTCCATAAAAAAGGAAGTGAAAGAGTGAAAACAATGCACGTCATTAGACTGTTTCAGCTTTTGTCCTTTCTCACAATAAAGTGCCATTCTCCTAAGTGATATAATGTCTAGTTAAAGGGTAAGGCTTGATAAAGTATAAAATCCATCCCCATATACACTAAAACATACCCAGAATGTAGAGTACAAATATTTAAAATGTAAGGTAACTGAATATATTTAGTTATACTTTACTAGTGTGTTGCTCTTCCAAATGTAAACTATATTTTTAAAATAATAACCAGTTTACTGCCTTGAAGCAGTTCTCAGGCCACAGTGCAGGCACAGAGAATCCAAAAGGAGTCTGAGGACTGAGTTGCAGAGACAGAGACCAGAGACTGAAGTGGCCAATTTTCAGTTTAGCCTTTTTTCAGAGAATTCAGATTTTTCAAAGCCAATTATTTTCTATGATTAATACTTCAGATTCTTTTGCTTTCCTATTATTTACAATATTTAGGATAATTCTATGAAATGGTACCTACTTAAGAATACTGACTCACAATAGTATAGCCACCTAACATTTTCTACTCTGTTCAAGATCAAATTTTATAAAAACTGAGAAGACAGAACACTAACACCACTGGGAATCCAGCCACCTGGGGAAGGGCCATGTCATGCAGTGGGAGAAGCAAATAAAGAACATGGACCAGACTCTGCTGAACACCCTGTCAACAGTGCCAGCCCAGGGAGGCTTCCCTGTCACTTCCCAGATGTCCCTCCTCCTTTAAAACCCATCTGCCATGCACCTTGACTTTGTGAAACTGGTGGAGAATTATGAACCTATATTAAAGAGGAATTAAAGAAACCTGTGGAAATTATCACAACTGTCTAGGTCCTAGGATCACTATGAAGCCTCAAAATGCTTGTATGAGAAATAGTTAGTGAGGAGTGAACACAGATATTGTCCAGTAGTGGCTGAAGCCACAGTAAGTCTTGCAGCTCAAGGACTTCTTCCCAGGGCAAAGGAAGTAAGTAATCTTCTAGAGCTCAGCTGAAAGACTTTGAGTCTCCTCCTCTGTATGGCCATACCCACTGAACCACCTGTAGGTGGAAATGCCACCCCCAATCTGAAGGGACAGGAAGAATCATCTGAAACCCAGACAAACGCCAGGGAAAAGAGGGGGCTAGCCAGAGAGCAGGGCAGAGCCTGGAAAACTTTCTGAGGTTGTCTCATCATGGACTGCAGATGTGACCCCAAGACGGCTGGTCTGACTGCCCTAGGGAAAGGCTTTCAAGCTTTTCTGATTTTCGTACAGGATTATGAGGAATCCAGAGCACTGAGGGCAGAAGGGGCAGGAACACCACACTGCTGCTTTTCAGTCCAATTACTGGAATGCCCAGACATTCAAACTGGATGTCAGCCTATCTCCTGAATATTACCTACCTCAAGATATGGTACGTATTTACCTGTGATTATAGCTATATCTGAGCCCATCAGGGAACATCAGTCAATGATACTTTTGCTATCCATCTTACCTAGCAACACAGTAGCATTTCCGAGGAACCTGAAAAGACTTAAGGCTTTCTTCCAGGATGCACTTATTTTTCAGGTTGTGTTTTTTCCCCCCAGGTTGTTTTGATTATCGTCTTTTTTTCCCTAGGAAACTTAATTGATCTGATTCTTGAAAGAGAATTTCTGAGATTTAGAGCTAAAGGTCCCAGGGTACACCATTTTCTATAATATATTCCAAAAAGAAATATTTAAAAAGAAAGCATGAATACCACTTAGAAAAATAAAAAATTTGAAATGTAAACATTTAAAAAAGTGTAACTTTTAAAACTTAGAGCTTAGATCCATCCCCAGAGATTCTGGTTTAATGTTTTTATAAAACAGAATTTAAAAAGCAATTTAGATGCTTACTCATGATTGAGAACCAGCATGCTAAATATTGTTTCTTCCTAATGTGACTTGTGTAGCACTGTCACCTAAAATCCCAAAGAATTCATTTAAAACAATACGGTACAAATACTACTGTAACTAAGGCTTACAATAGTACATTTTTAATCAGCATTTGTCTGAAAATGCAGATGAACCAAGAGAAAGTCTAACTTTATGTTAGAGTGCTGGTCATTTGGCTTTTAAGTCACTTGAAAGTAACTGGGACTGGCCGGGCGTGGTGGCTCACACCTGTAATCCTAGGCCTCTGGGAGGCCGAGGAGGGTGGATTGTTCAAGGTCAGGAGTTCGAGACCAGCCTGAGTGAGACCTCGTCTCTACTAAAAATAGAAATAAAAATTATCTGGACAACTAAAAATATATATAGAAAAAAAATTAGCCTGGCATGGTGGCACATGCCTGTAGCCCCAGCTACTCAGGAGGCTGAGGCAGTAGGATCGCTTAAGCCCAGGAGTTTGAGGTTGCTGTGAGCTAGGCTGACGCCAGGGCACTCACTCTAGCCTGGGCAACAAAGTGAGACTCTGTCTCAAAAAAAAAAAAAAAAAAACAAAAAAAAAAACAAAGTAACTAGGACTAAAACTAATTTTATTTGAATAGTCCTTAAAAAAAATAAAATTTAACTTTCAAATGATTGAAATGGCAGTTTCTTGCCTGAAACAAACCAACATGAATATTAATCACAAGTAAGAGGCTTCTTAAGATTGTGTAGAACATATATGTGAAGAGTGGTAAATAAGTAGGTATTTCAAAAGAAACATTTCAGGTATGTTGATATTAAGTGATATTAAACTTGGTATTTCCAAACATATAAGAGAAATGATAAATTATAAGTACAGTAGAAAAAAATTACTTTAGACTTTATATTGTCTATAATTTAAAAAGACAACATCTCTAATGGTAAATACACCTCCTCCCAAAACCTATTAAATTTGCCATCAATGGAAACCCCAAATAAATTATTCTTATTTTTTGACTGGAAAGTTAAAACGGGCATATTTTATATTAATTGGGGAAGTGCCCCATGTCAAAATTCATTTGAAAATTAAGGACTTGCTCTCTCAAACAGCATTTTTCAGATGCACTTTTGAGATACAAAAAACAAACAATAAGCAAGTAAATCAAGAATCTACAAAAAGAGAAAAGTAAAAAATTCATAATAGCTTTCAAGTTCAGAGAGCTTCTCTATACTTAGCCTTTGTTAAAAAATTTCTTTTTAAAAATCTTTCCATAGCTATCAAATATGAGAAAATCATTTAATAACCCACTGGAACATTGCTATTGATGGCTGTCAGGATGCTCTGGATCTGTGGATGCTATAACTCACTTGGTCTGTTACTCTCTTCACCACATGCTTCTCATGAAAGGGTATTTTATTTTAGATGACAGTGCACACCTAATGGAATTCTGAAGCCTTAGCATTTACCGCAGCTTTCAAGAAATTAGCTATTTCAATCTAAATTGAACTTATCCAGTAGAAGGCATGTTAAAAGATTCCTCAAGACAATGACTTCCCCTTTGAAGACAAGAATGCTTTAATGTTGGAGTTAATTCCAAGTGTTTTCAAACATTTTTCTCCATTACATAAGTATTAAAATAAAGATCATAGGTCTCCCCACCTCCACTGCTCCTGCCTCAAGTTATCTTTATAACATGAGCTACCATAGTGACAGCAAGAAAATGAGCCAATTACCCACACTTGTTCTTAGATTGCCAGCTATCATCACCAGTGAAACTGGAATTAACCAGAATTTTATGTGAGGAATGTTTTGATTATCAGGAGTTTCCTAATATCCCTGCCTTTCCACCTTCTGCTTCTGTAGGTAGAATGAGCATAGTTTTTACATTTTGTTAATATTACATACTTTTGCAGACTTATAAAGATACATTGGGAAGATGAAGGCATATCAGTACAAAGACCCAAGAGGTTGATGGGTTTTAGGGAGACAGAGTAGCATAACATACTACAGGTTTGGTAGTCATCATACACATGGATTGAAACCAATTTGATTATCTCTGTGTGAACTTGGGTGCCAGCAATTTAACTGTGTCTCTTCCCTTATTGTAAAATCGTTGTAACAACATTCCCTTCATGATGCTGTTGTGAAGACTAAATGGAAAATATACATTGCCTAGTATGGAAGATGCTCAATGATGGACATCTTTAAAAAAAGACCGTAGTGCCACAGGCACTGTTTGTGATAAAACTTAGCTTGCTAGAAACTGCTTGCAAAGTGGACTTGCAAAGTGATCTAATGTGCATGGTCAAATTAAAATGTATATAAGTCAGATTCTCTTGCTATAAACCATCGTATCTAACTGAATTTTTTTAAATAGTATTTTTAATTCCACTTATGAGAATGTGACAAACTCTCAACAGAAATCCATTGAAAAATATTTGTATATCTTGCTTTTATGTCCATATGATAAATGCTTAAACTAAGAAAGAAGATCCTACATTCTTTGAATTATATTTTAAATTTATTTAACATACAAGCTGACCAAACTGGAAAAAAAAGCACTAAAACTTTTAAATGGGTCTATGTTTCACTTAAATGCTCAGATAATATCTGGAGAACATATGTTTGATATTTAATACAGGTCTACTTTTTAACAGAGTACTGTAAAAAATTAACATAAGAAAGTTGCTTTTAGGCTTGGAGTGGTGGCTCATGCCTGTAATCCTAGCACTCTGGGAGGCTGAGATAGATGGACTGCTAGAGGTCAGGAGTTCGAGACCACCCTGAGCAAGAGCGAGACCCCGGATCTACTAAAAATAGAAAGAAATGATCTGGATAACTAAAAATATATAGAAAAAATTAGCTGGGCATGGTGGCACATGCCTGTAGCCCCACCTCCTTGGGAGGCTAAAGCAGTAGGTTTGCTTGAGCCCAGGAGTTTGAGGTTGCTGTGAGCCAGGCTGATGCCAGAACACTGTAGCCAGGGCAACAGAGTGACACTCTGTCTCAAAAAAAAAAAAAAAAGAAAGAAAGAAAGAAAGAAAGTTGCTTTTAAAAACCCGCAGGTGGGCCGGGCACAGTGGCTCACGCCTGTAATCCTAGCCCTCTTGGAGGCCGAGGCGGGTGGATCGCTCAAGGTCAGGAGTTCGAGACCAGCCTGAGCAAGAGTGAGACCCCCGTCTCTACTAAAAATTGAAAGAAATTATCTGGCCAACTAAAAATATATATATAAAAATTTAGCCGGGCATGGTGGCGCATGCCTGTAGTCCCAGCTACTCGGGAGGCTGAGGCAGTAGGATCGCTTAAGCCCAGGAGTTTGAGGTTGCTGTGAGCTAGGCTGACGCCAGGGCACTCACTCTAGCCCGGGCAACAGAGTGAGACTCTGTCTCAAAAAAAAAAAAAAAAAAAACAAAAAAAAAAAACCCGCAGGTGGTTAATACGGTAAAATCTCAAAGTTACAAATTAGAATAAATTTTAAGTCATCAGTGGTAACACCTCACAAATAATCTTAACTCAAATACAATGTATCTTACTTCAGATTCTGTTCCACAGTACCCTGCACTTACTCTCTTTTGTTACACTTTATTGTGCTTCCTTCAGTAATTGTGTTACTCTGAACTATAAACTCTGCAATGGCAAGAACTCTCTTATCTTGTTCACCTCAGCACCTAGCAAGTGTATGGCACATAGCAGAGTTCCAATAAATACCAATGTATTAATAAATGAAGTTAAGACATTAAAATTGCATATATTCTACTTGTACAAAAATGCAATTTTTAATGTGATTTTATGAAAGATTTAATTATGAAGCAACTTGAACTATAAAAGCATTTATTTAAAATAAAACTAGCTTAGCTACTATACTTATTATTCAGTTTAAAAAATAAAACTTTGTGTACAAGTTTTCAGCAACACATTTTCCAACTAATGTATAAGATAATGTGATCTGGAAATATATCACTCTCATCTCTGAAGAACACATAGATAAGAGTCTATATGACTCCTTTAAAACTCTGATGCAACAGTATTCTATTACCCTCATCATTTCTCTTTTTAATTTTACATAAAGACAAACTTTTAGCCATTTATGGAGCAAACACTCTGGACAATTGCTGATGTTACCAACTTTAAGTGCAATCTGCCACATACCCAGTGCAAACGTAACTTTCCAATGACTTAATAGTGTGAATAAATTACTTCAGTGTTTGCACATAAGGGTATTTCTACTGCTATCTGATCAAACACATTTAAAAGATCTTACCCTGCACCTTAATTGTGAAAATACATTCCAAGATGCTAAATTTCCCCTAAAAGAAACCTGTGTTAAAAATCAGAATACTACTCTGAAATAGAAAATATACAAAAAACAAAGATTAACTAAATATCTAAATAATTTGTTGAATTGAGTTAAATATCTAATTTGCTAAATTTCCCTCCTAAAATATGTAATGGATTATACAAGTACTAAAAAAAATTCCAAATAATTTTTATTTTATAGACTATTTCTTTCCATTTGTAACTAATTTTGATATTAAAGCTTATATAGCATTTTCACAATACAAACTAAATAACTTTTTATGAATTTCCTACAGAAAAAACATAACAGCAGGTACCTACACACACATAAGCTCTTTCTTTAAAGCAATAATTCATTTCTGTATGTTTTAAAAATTAAAGTTAAGCCGTGATTACTCAAAAAGACTATTTTATTGAGTATTTAGATTTAGAGTCTTATGTCCCTCCCATTATCTTCATTTCTATCATTTACCTCTTATTCCAGGGATTCTCAAACTTTCATGTGACATGGATCACATTCTCTCTCAAAACATCTGATTCACCCACTTCTCTTCTGCTTGTGTGTTTTTCTGTTTGTCCTGCAATGGGAGGGGATGAGGGGTGTGCTACAAGGTGAACCTTCCATAACTTAAAGGAGGACTGCTATGCTTTTAAGATGATAATACATAAGGGTTTTAAGTGAGATAATGTATGTAAATAATTGCACAGTGGCTGACATACAGTAGATGGACAATACATGATATTAATATATATCATTATAACTCATCTGTGTTATAAAATTGTAGACACCAAAACATTTCAAAAACCAAGACTACTGGGGGGCAAAACACTGATAACCTGCAGTGCAACCTCTGCACAAAGTCTCTGCACCAAAGCAGATTCATACTTGTTTTGAAATGTGACAGTGGTACTGCAAGTAACTAACTCAAAGTTATTACATGACAGATACAGGTAGACACTGAACTCAAATCAGTTACTTTTTACTTCTTGTGAAAATTCCTAGTAAAAATGTTGGTAAGGGATTAAGGACGATCAAATGAAGAGGTGACAAAGATTTTCTTTATTCAAAAAGTCTGTTTCAAACAAATATAAAACATACAACCTGAAACAATTACAGACAGGGTGACAGATGTGGGGGGAAATATTAATTTAAAACTAATGGTTAAAATAAGAACTCTCACAATGCGTATTTCAGATATTTGTATTATTCGTCAAAGATTGAGTCATGATAAAAAACATTAAAATTGCTTCAGGTAAACAAGCCCTCAGGAGTGTAAGGAATGCTTATTTTCCAACATTCTGAGATAACTACTGTGCAAAAGCAGAGATTCAGATGTATGTCATGAGAGTTAAATACAAATTAATAAGACAAGGCATATCGTATGTGAATATATCATACCATAATTTCAGATCTCATCCCTTTCCACACTAGTTTAATTACTATTTTCCTGAATTAGATTTGACTCATAAACCACCTTGAGTACCTTCTATGTATGTGACAGTCCATTTTCTTCTTCCTTCTATTCTTAATATGACTTATAAAAAAATAATAAGAGCACACTAGGAAAAGCAAAGCAGAAACAAAGCAAACTAAACACAGAAACTGTCTAACTTCTATCATAGGAAACAACAGTCAAAATCAATGATGAATGAGGTTTTAGGTTATTTATGAATTTCATTTAAATCCATGCTTTGGGCACATGAGGTTTCAAAACCTAAGGTACATGGTACTTGAGCTCCAAATACTAAAACTACCATTTCTAATAGGCAACTTTTATACTGGCAGCTTTTAAAAAATAGTGACGGGCATGCATTACACATATTCCTTCTCCTAGTAGAATGAAGAAAAAACAAATTTAGAAAGAATTCTTAAGGTTAGACTGTCACTGGGAACACAAGACAGCCTATATCAGAACACAGTACAGAAATACCTTTATTGAGACTACAGGTTGAGGATCTGTGTTTCCTAAATCAACTTGAAATTAATGTATTGTAAGAAGGAGCTCAACTTGTGTTTACCTATCTTTGCTGTGCTCATTATGAGCCAGGCACTGTTTCAGGTGCTTTAAAAATGGTACCTCATCTAATCTTCACAATAACCCTATGAGTTTGCTGCAATTACTATCCCCCTTGTTTTTCCTATAAGGAAACTGAGACAAGGCATGGCAAGTTAAAGTGATTTGCCCAAGGTCACTGTGCTAGTAAAGGACAGAGGAGAGATTCAAACCTGAGCTGTTGTGTCTCAAAGTCTGTGCTCTTCATCATTTTGCCATGCTACCTCTAATGACAAAGGAAAAAAAAAAAAAAAGCCAAACGAACAAAAAAACCCCTATCACCCTGTAAAAAAAATTAAATAGTAAATCCAAGTTAAGGTTTGCAAACAGTGAAAAGTTTTTAACTATCAAGGATAAGACTATTTTCTCCATTTTTTTTTTTTTAAGACACAGCCTCTTTGCTTAAATGTAATGATGGTCTCTGTGTAGAATTCAATTGAAGGACAAGGAAGACAAAGACAATCTGACATCAGAGCATTAGGGCTTTAAGTAAGCAAGTTAGAGCAGCATTTCATACTTCTATTACAAATGTTAAAATTCTTAGTTCGCTCCAATTAGTGTCTCAATTAAGGTATGCCAAAGGGTATGAATGCCCATATTATACATTATCTGAGCAACCCTAAAAAGAAAAAAGGGGGGGTTACAAAACGGTAAGAGTTCAAACAAACATATGTCATTTACTGAAGCATGCAAGATGATATCTATTCAAAGCACCAACATAACCACATCCTAGGAATGTGTAGTATGAACTAAAGAGCTAAATTTTAACATTTTAATTGATTTTTCTTTGTAAAGCTGGAAGGACATGTATGCTTATTTAAATACCTCACAAATGGTAATTGCAAAAATAAGGTGCCCAATTTAGAGAATGTAAAAGGGAGATTCAGTTTTCACATCAGCAATTTCTACAGAAAACAAAGACATTGTAAAATACAGAAATCCTCTTAATCTCATACTTAAATAAGAAAAATATTTTGATTCTGTCATAATTACAAACTATATCTTCTGATCTGATTCTGTATCCTGTTCATCTTATAAAGATGAGTCAACCAAAAATAATGACTGTAATGTAATCTGCATCAATTAGTCAAAGACAAGTAAAATAATATGCCTGTACAGAAAATCGTATTTTATCTCCTGCATGTACAAATCAGACATTCAGAAGAATTACAAATATGACCTTGCCTACCAGAAAGCACTCAAACCTTTAAACTTTTAAAGTACAACCAACATTCTCTCTCTGATAACTTCAGACCATTAATTAGAACCAATGACCCCAAAATCTGAAAAGTTTAAACGTTCCATTATTAGTAAGCTGATACTACCGTGCTTCTCAGTTTAAAAGTAAACAAGTAAACATTAATTTTCTGCCTGTGGACAAACAAATTAGATTATTTTTAAGAATTGTCTTGCCTCATGAGACACAGCGACTGTGGGGTGCAGAATGCCACAGTGAGGCAGAGCAAGGACCCAGGACCTTCCTAAAAACCCAGCCTGCCTGTAGGATGCCCGCTCCTTGAGGGGGCCACCTGGGCATCACTTCCAACCTCACAAACATCCTTATTACCAGGGACAATGTTTACACTTTGTATGACATAGGGTACTACATACTCAGGATAGGACACTGGGGACTGTGTACACACTGCATCTGACAGTGGGTGCTGGGTACACAGCTTATGTGACAAGGATACTACATACACACCAAATATGACATCAGGTACTACAGACACACTATATGTGACACCAGGTACTGTACTAGGTACACACTGTATGACACTGAGTATTGCATACATACTGTACATGACAGCAGGGTACCTTGTACACACTGCATAGAGCATCAGGTACCGCATACACACTGTATATGACACTGGGTACTGCATGCACACTGGTACTGTATGTGTACAGCATAGAACACCAGATGCTGCACATACACTGTATATAACACTGGTTATGTACACAGGGTACACAGCAGAAGTGACAAGGATACTGTACACACCATATATGACAACACTTATTACATATACAATGTATAGGATAGTGGGTCCTGCATACACACCGTATATGACAATGGGAACTGGGTACACAGCAAAAGTGACAAGGATACTGTGTACACACTGTATATAACACCAAGTACTATGTACACATTGTATGTGATGCCAGATGCTATGTATATAATGTATATGACACCGAGTACTGTGTACCCAGCATGACAAAGATACTGCATACACAGCAGTCCTATGTATATGCTATATACGATACATTGTATACTGCGTACTCAGCCTGACAGGGATACCATCTACACGTTATATGACACTTGGCACTATGTACATACCCCATGATACCAAGTACTATGTATATACTCTATTTATGACACTGAGTACCGTATGCACAGCATAAGTGACGAGAATACTCCCTACACACCATGTATGACATGCGGAACTATGTATACACTGTTGTATATGACACCAAGTACTTCGTATACACTGTATGAGACAACCGGTAGCGCTTGCATACACAGCGTGACAAGGACAGTGTGTACACACAGTACAGAACACTAGGTACTATGAACACACTGTACATGGCATTGGGTACTGTGTAATACTCTATATGACACTCGGTACTGCATACACAGCTTAAGGACAAGGATGCCGTGCACACACAGCATGACTCTGAGTACACACCACATACAACCCCGCACAGGACGCCGTGTAAAACACCAGGTGCTGTGCACACACCGCAAAGCGCCTCCACAGCCTGGCTCTGAAGAAAACCGCGAGGGAGGACAGAGCAAAGGACAGTTCGCGGCCCGGCCGTCCCCAAGGAGCCCCCTCGTCCCAGCGCGGCCCGGCAGCTTCTCCCCAGAGCTCCGGCGGGAGGAGGGCGGCGGACCCCACGGGACAGTCCCGGAGGCCTGCGAGGACCCGTTGAGGCAGCGGCGGCCTCACCCCCGGGATCGCCCGCAGCCCCCGGGACAGGCACGGACCCCCGCCTGGCCTCGGCCCAACCCTGCGCCGCGGCTCCCACCGCCCACGGCGCCCGGAGACTGCGAAGCGTCCTCTCCTCTCCGCCGTCCACACGCCGGGCCCGCGCTGCCGCCGGCCCCACCGCGCACGGCCGGAGGCCTGGCCGGGCGGGCGGCTTGGGGCCCGGCGGACGTGATCACGCGACTATGCAGCTTCCCGGCCCGACCAGGCCCCGCGCCGTCCTCCCGGGCCTCCGCCCCGCGCCGCCGAGCTTTCCCCACCATTATACTCCGGCTCCGCCGCCGCCACGCCCGGCCCTCCCTCCGGAGCCGCCGGTTCCCGCCGCCCGGCGCCTCTGGGGCCTGAGCCGGCGCCAGGCGGGCGCGGGGGGCGCCATGTTGGCAGCGCGTCCGCACTGTCTGTGTGTCCTCCGAGCGGTGGCCGCGGCCAGGCAGGAAGTTCGGCGCCGTCGCCGGAAAGGTTGGCGTCCCCGCGGGCCGCCCGTCCCTGCCGCCCGGCCGGGCTGTGCCCGCCAGAGCCCCGCGCGCCGCTCCTACCTCCGCTCCGTCCCGGCTCCTGCGCGCTGCCCGCAGCCGCTTCAGCGCGTTCCCGCGCAGCCGCACGCGCCCTCCGTCCGCACGCGCGCCGAGGGGCAGCCGGCTCCGCGGTCCCAGCGCCGCTGGTTCTGCAGCCACAAAACCGGCCACCTGGTTCTAGCATCTTTTTAATCCGTCGTCAGGAGGAATTGCAGACAGGTGCTGCACTCCCGTTCCGTGCACAGGCAAGCAGCACCTCAACAAGAACAGGACCAGCCCTTGCCAATTTGGCAAGAGCACCGCAAATTTGCGTTCCAAGTAGGTTGTCTATCAGTCAGTCAGTCTGCATCTGACATCTAACGGGAGGAGACCCCGCACACCTGTGGTTTAAGAAAGTATCAGCGATAGGCATACTTTTATAATGCTCGCATATTTTCCCTCTTGTCCTTTCTCCCAGGAGTTTGGAAGGAAGACATTTTGGCTAAGACGTCTTGCTCTCGTCATCAGTGGGCACGTGCACCTATACTTAGTTCCAGTTACCAGCAGTCAAGTGAGGTCTGAAAATAGGCGAGTACAGTACAGTAAGATATTTTGAGAGAGACCACAGTCACATAACTTTTGTTATAGTATTTTGTTATAACTCTTCCATTTTATTATTATTGTTGTAAATCTCTTATTGTGCCTAATCTATGAATTAAACTTTATCATAAACATGTATGTGTAGGAAAAAATCATAGTATAAGTAAGGTTTGATAGTATCCTGGTTTCAGGCGTCCACAGGGGGTCTTGGAACCCCTACAGCTTAAGGGGGGACCACTATACCTGAGAATCATCAGAAAGAGACTGTTCTAGAAATTTTGGGAATCTAATCCAATTTATCAATTAGCTTTCATTGCTGGTCTCTAAGATTAAGTTAGAACTTAGAAACAGGTGGTACTTGAATAGGTCTATGATGTACATCAGTCAAACATGATCTTTCAAACCATTCACAGCCCTTGTTCTCATACATCCCAGAGTTTTTGTCTATCTCAAAGACCATCACAAAATAATTTTAACTTATTTTGATTTTAAGGATAAATATATGCCATTAAAATTTAGTAGAGAGGTTAAAGAATGTGAGAAGAAAAGCAAGCCATAACTGGTTTGAACATTGGACTTCCAACAATGAAAAGCTTTAAGTGAATCGCCTTTCTTTTTTTTTAAGTCTGGTACTTAATTTATAAAATAGAGGACTGTATGGTTCTATATATTAATATTTCACAGAGACCACTCGAGTAAGACAGCATCATATATGTGTAGGAAAGTAGTGGCTGCATAACTGCACATTTTTCTCCTCTTATACTTTGTGGGCATCATTTCAATTTTTGTACCCACATACCATCTCTCATTCAACCTAATGTAAATTAGGTAACTTATCTATGAATTTCTAAATGGTTTTGCCTAGCATTTAACCCTTGGCTCTGTTTTCCCTTTACAATGGTTCTATTTATCTCTTTTGTCCTTCAGCTGAGTGAATGTGTGTGTGGGTCTGGTGGCCAGGGGCTGGAGGTTGGGGGGAAGTCCAGAAGACCAAAAGAGTTATTTCCATGCAACCTAATTCGGATTAGGTTGAATTTATGAATTTATCTACTAGATTGTGAAGAGAGGGCAAGAGACTAAGGTGGTGAGGGGAAGGAAGGGAAAGGGAGAGTAATGGGGCATGAGGTATGGTTTTTCATCAACTAGTTTCAGAGCCGGGACCACCTAGGGAAGGACCCCTAGGCATGGCCCTCCAAATTCTTCCTTGCCCCAACGAACACTCTCTGTGTTTCATAACACCTGACCAGTATACCACTTCTCCAGATTCTGCATTGAGAAATGTTATATAAATAGAGAAAGCATGGATCAGTCAACAAACTGGAGTGGAAAATTTGTCTCTGTAAAAATTAAATATATCCTTACATTACACTACACTCTTTTTACAAAGTCCAAATCACTTAAGTAATACAACTGTAAAAACACAAGATTTTTTTCAAAAGCTATAAGAAAATATAGGCACCTGTTTGTAAGATTGAGCATGGAGAAGAATATCCAAAGCCCTAAAGCAATGGGGAAAAAAATCACACGCACACAAAGACTGATAAATTTGAGTATGTAAAACTTTATAAATCCTATATGTGAAAAACAAGTATAGTCCTACTCTAAAATATGTCCATAAGAAGTTTCTTGTAATACCCTTTCTCCTACTTTCTTTGTATAATAAAGACCAACTCAAATTTCTTAGGACTTGCTAATGAGCCACGTGGGCAACTTGAGACCAAGGTGGATAATGATGAGCTAAAAGTTGTAGTGGTAACGAATCCATCTCAATGGATGCGTGAATGAGCCAGCAGCAAGGTTTGCTGTTACTGTTCCAGTGGCATTGGATCATTTGAAACAAATTGGCAAGGTAAAGAAGCTGGATAAATGGGTTCTGCATGAATTAAATGAGTGTCAGGAGAGAAATCACCCCAAAGCTTGCTTTTCTTTGCTGTCACAACATAAAGATGAGCCATTTTTACACCATATTGTTATGTGTGATGGAAAATGTATTATTTTTGACAATTGCAAGCATTTGGCACAATGGTTGGATAAAGATGCAGTGCCAAAACACAGTCCAAAACTGAATATTCATCAAAAAAAGCTAATGGTGCCTGTTTGGTGTCCAGCGCTGGTATTATCCACTACAGCTTCATGAAGCCTGGTCAGTGGATTACAGTGGATGTCTACTGCAGCCAATTGGATGAAATGATGAGGATGCTTGAAATTAAGCAGTGATATTGGTTGATAGAGACAGGCCAGTCCTCTTGCAAGACAATGCTCAACCACACATTGCACAAACAACACTGCTATAACTGCAGAGGCTGGACTTGGAAACTCTGTCATCCACCGTATTCACCAGACCTTGTACCAACTGACTACCACTTTCAGGGTTTGGACCACATCTTGTGAGGAAAAATACTCAATTCTCAACAAGCTATGGAAAACACCTTTTGAGATTTCATTGCCATTTGCTCTCCAGGCTTCTTCGTTGCTGGCATAAAGAAGCTACCATTAAGATGGCAAAACTGTGTCAGTAGTTTAGGCACATACTTTGATTAATTGTACTACTTCTTGTTTAAGATATAATAAACAATACTTTTGATTAAAAAGTCAGACATTTCATATTTAATGACTTAAATGTATCTGATAAGGGATTGATACTCAGAATATGTAAAGAACTACAACTCAACAAGAAAATCACCGAAATAAAAAATGGGCAAAGGATCTGAGTAGATATTTCTCCAAAGAAGATACACAAGTTGCCAATAAGCACACAAAAAGGTGTTCAATATTACTACTTATTAGGGAAAAGCAGTCAAAACCACAATGAGGACCGGGCGCGGTGGCTCACACCTGTAATCCTAGCCCTCTGGGAGGCCGAGGTGGGTGGATCGCTCGAGGTCAGGAGTTCAAGACCAGCCTGAGCGAGACCCCGTCTCTACTAAAAATAGAAATAAATTATCTGGACAACTAAAAGTATATATAGAAAAACAATTAGCCGGGCATGGTGGCGCATGCCTTTAGTCCCAGCTACTCGGGAGGCTGAGGCAGTAGGATCGCTTAAGCCCAGGAGTTTGAGGTTGCTGTGAGCCAGGCTAATGCCACAGCACTCACTCTAGCCTGGGCAATAAAATGAGACTCTGTCTCAAAAAAAAAAAAAAAAAAAAAAAAACCACAATGAGAAGCCAGGCGCTGTGGCATGCTCCTGTAGTCCTAGCTACTCAGGAGGATTGCTTGAGCTCAGGAATTCAAGACCAGCGTAGATAACATACCAAGACCCCATCTCAAAACACACACACACACACACACACACACACACACACACATACACTGAGATACCACTTCCTAGGCATTAGGATGGCTATTACCCAAAAAAGAGAAGATAATAATGTTATGGAGAAACTGGAAGCTTTGTGCATTGCTGGTGGTAATGTGAGATAGCACCACTGCTGTGGAAAACAATATGGCAGTAGCTCAAAACATTAACATGGCATTAATATATAATCCAACAATTCTACTTCTGAGTATATACCCAAAAGAAGTGAAAGCAAGAATTCTA
This sequence comes from Lemur catta, assembly GCF_020740605.2. Taxonomy (NCBI): domain Eukaryota; kingdom Metazoa; phylum Chordata; class Mammalia; order Primates; family Lemuridae; genus Lemur; species Lemur catta. The sequence goes on along the minus strand of NC_059136.1, from coordinate 75,157 downwards.
ACAAGTATTTGTACTCCCATGCCGGGATCCCAGCAGTGTGGGGGCAAAGTTTCCATGCTGCCCTTCCCTGCCAATTGATCGGTGTCTGCCAGTCAATCTTTGTGCAAGTGCTCTCAGCTGGGAAAAATGCCACCAGCCTGCAGGAAAGGCGAGGGGAGGGACATCGGAGGGTGCAGCCTTCCCAGTGCTCAGGAAAAGACAGGGGCAGGTCCCAGGGCCCGCGGGGTCCTTCCTTCTCCTAGGGAGACTTTGGTGGGGGGCTGTGCTGCCAGTTCCCCAGGAACAGGCTGTGTCAATGCCCCAGCGTGCGGGCTTCCTGGAGTGCCTTTGCATTGGGCCCACAGGGGTCTGCTGAGCCCAAGGTGTGAGGCTGGGTGTAGGGTTGGTTCCCGAAGACACTGGAAGCCCTGCCTGGCCGGACAGTGCTGGTCCCTCTGTCCCCACCCATGGGGGAGGGGAGGATGACCTCAGAGCCTAGCAGCGGGTGAATAAGCTGTGCCCCCACCCCCACCCCCTGGGGGCCACGCTGGGTTCCACTCGGTGTCCCTGCAATGCCAAGATTTCCCAGCAGGACTCAGGCCTGGTGTGTCTTGGGGTCCTGGAACCCTGTCCTGCCTGGACTCTGGGCAGCATGTGCCCCTCAAGGGCTGGAGCCATAAGGGGCCTGTGGTCCTTCCATAGGGGACAGCACAGCAGCCGCAAGCCAACTCAGTCTGGGAAGGGTGACTGCGGGCCTTGAGCAGCCCTGGAGGGACCCCCACTCTCTCCTGCAGACCCATAGGCCAACAGCACCTCCAGGTCCCCGGCAGCACCTATGCAGAGAAATCCCCTGGAACAGAAGGTGCCGGGGGACCCTGGGGTCTGAAGTCACCCTCAGAGGCCTGGCGGGCAGCTCAGAGCCCACCTGTGAGCAGGGGTCCGCGCCAGCTGAGATTCTGCCCTGTGTCGGGAGCCCCCCACTCCTGTTGGGAGCTGGGTTCTTATGCAGATGGGGGGCAGATGGAGGGACCTCCCGGCAGGCCCCCGGGGCCTTTTCCCCTTTGTTTCCTGCACTGCAGTGTGTGTGTGTGTGTAGGGCCCTGTCACCCTCCCTGGAAACTACACCCCCTCCTCATTGTCATGTGGGGGCTGAGCCTAGACACTGGCTGCCCCCCAGGTGGATGGGACGTGGGGACATCTACATGGGACATGCACACCGGGGTTGTGACGGTGGGGTCCCACCAAGGCACTCGTCCTCTCCTGGGAGGATCTCTGTGCCCCCCTACCCTACTCCATGGTCAGCCTGTCGCCCTTGATGGTTTTCAGGGGCCAGAGACCTCTCCTGGGGGGCTATAGCCTTCACCCGCAGGGAGCCACTACTGTGGTGGGTGGGGGTGGACCTGCCCAGTGCTAAGTCCCTGGGGGCTTTGGGGGGCACCTGTGGCAGCATGAGCTCACCCCCAGCCCCCAGCCCAGAAGGACCCTCAGCCCCCAAGAGCCTCTGCTGCTTCAGGGGCTCGTCCCAACAGGCCTGGGTGATCTGACGAGCTGGGCCCAGCATACACTGTTGGGCTGATGGGCGCATGTGCGCCTTGGATGTAGGCATGGGGCCAGTGGGACAATCATGGGTGTGTGCAGATGCCCATTTGGGGCAGTGATGACCAGCGAGAGGATGCCCAGGGCCGAGGGTGGGGTGGATGGGCTGCAGTCAGGGAGGGCTTCCCGGAGGCAGTGTCCAAAGTGCCCTACGAAGGCTGTGCTGAGGAATGACCCTACTAAGTCCCAGGCACAGGCATAGGAGATGGCCCAAGATGTGGTCCTCCAGCTAGAACAATGAGAAATAAGGCTACGGGCACCTCCCTGGGATCAGGCAGGGCCAACATGGGGAGAAAGCAGGAGAGGTGGCCCAGGCCCCTTGGGCAGGGCCTGGGGGTTCCAGGTGCATCTTGAGGAACAGTTTCCCTTTGCCCTGGGCCAGGGCTATCCCATGAGCCCAGGGCCACAGGGAAGCTGCAGCCCCCAGTCCTGGGCTAGTGAGGCCTCCCAGCTTGGCTCAGCACTAGAAGGGCCCATTTGCCAATCTGTCTCCCCCCAGGGCTCTGATGGCAGCACTGGGTCCCAACTTGCTTCATTCCACCTGGCCCGGGACTCAGTGGCTGGGGGCCAGTCAGTGGGTGACAGGACAGAGCCCGTCCTGGGACGGCACTGACTGTCAGATGTTCTGGGGGCTGGACTTGCTTGGTGGTGGGGGCACTGTCTGGCCACCTGTCCTGGCCAGACATCATGCTGTGGGGACACTGGAATGTGCTTGTGTCTCCACCTTGGCCAGGCCCACTGCCTGGGACCTCCCCCAGTGAGCTCTGTCTGCAACCACAGAGCCTGAAGGATCAGTGTGACCCCGAGCTTCCGGCCAACACACCCCAGGCTCGGGAGGGGATTTCTCAGAGGGATGGTAACTATCTTCATCACTGTCCACAGTGCAGGCCTGTCCCCTGGGTCCTTCTGCCCCTGGCAGGCAAATCCACATATGCCCCTGTGGGGCACCTGTGTCTTGCATCACCTGCTGTGGCCCTCCCGATTGGCAGGGGCACCTTGATACCCTCGGTCCCCACAAGTTTTCCACGTGGCCTATGTGCTCATCAAGTTTGCAAACTTGGGCAGCGGGGCCGCTGTGACCATGGTTTCTTGAGGTCTCGGTCACCAGCCCGGCCCTCATGCCCAACCCCTGTGTGGGTCAGGACCATCTGTGTGAGGACCGAGAAGCAAAGGGGAATTCATCAGGTCACCCCCGACTTTCAGCACAGCTAGGCCCAGGGGCTGGTGGTGGCAGGAATCTCGGTGCCATCTCCTGGCTCCTTCTGCGCTGCCTTCATGTTTGACAGCTCCCTGTGGTGGTGACACAGGTCCCTGGTGGCTCCCAGCTGGCTTCCTCCCAGCTCAGCTGCCTGTGTCAGGAGAGCCGGGTCCTGGAACTCACTCACCGGCTGCCTTTGGCCACCTGCCACCCTGATGGGTCAGGTTGGCAGGATGGGGATGCTCCAGTTTGGCGGCCTGGTCACGTGTCCCCCAAAACTCCCTGGCCCGAGAGTGGAGGAGGGGCAGTTCTCTGACAGGCAGTGGGGGACTGCCCCAAGGAAGGACATGAAGACAGTCCTCCAAGGGGAGCGGGAGATACTTGCTGTCTAGACATGTCCCAGGGAGAGGGGTGCAGGGGTGTAGGTGGTGAGCCGGTGCAGCTGTGCACACCCAGCGTGGCCGGCGGGGCAGGAGCTCCTCCTTCAGCAGGGTTCAGTGACCTTTTCCCCAAGTCCCACTGGCTGGTGGAGCCTTGGCTGGGTGACCTGTCGAGGGCACAGCATTCCCACCTCAAGATGAGGTGGCCGGGCTCAGGCTCAGGTGACCAGTCCAAGAGGCAGTCTTCCAGATGCTCAGGCTCAGGGAAGTCAGGGAGCCCAGGGGCCCCGCCTCTTGGCCCACGGGCTTTTCTGGTGGCCTCAGCACTCCTTTTCCAGCCCTTTCCTGCAGCCTCCAAGAGGGGCTGCCTGGAGCGGTTTGGGCCGCGGTCACGTGGGATGACGACGCCATCTGCACCACTGAGTACTCACGCATAGTGTCCCTGGAGAATGGCGAGGTGAGTCCGAGGACAGCGTAGTGGTGGGTTCTGCCGGTCTGCTCCTGGCGGCCACACCTGGCCTCACCGTCCACACCTTCTGCAGATCATGGTGTCCCTGGTGAATGAGTGCCCAGGGGCCATGAACTACTCCTACTCGCCACTGCTGCGCAACTTCACCAAAGCCACCAACGTCCGCCTACGTTTCCTGCGCACCAACACACTGCTGGGTCACCTCATGGGCAAGGCGCTGCGGGACCCCACAGTCATGCACTGGGTGAGCCCACCCTGTCTAGCATGTGGGGCAGCCCCTGGCGGATGGGGGGGGAGCCGGCTCTGGGGGGCAGCCGGGACCTGAGGTCCTGGGACGCGGGTGGGTGAGCCTGGGCCCTGGCGCTCAGGGGCCTGCAGTGCAGTATTATTACGGCACCAAGGACATCAGCATCGGCAGCCGCTGAATCTGCCATGGCCACGTGGTTGTCTGCAATGCCAAGGTCCCTTCGGACCCTCTCAGGAAAGGCCATTTCAGGTGAGGCCCTTTCAGCTGAGGCCACTCTCAGGTGAGGCTGCTGTCAGCTGGGGCCCCCTCAGGTGAAGTCCTTTTCAGGTGAGGCCCTGTTAGCTAGGTCCCTCCAGCTGAGGCCCTGTCAGGTGAGGCCCCTTTCAGTCCTTTTCAGGTAAGGCCCCTTCAACTTTGGCCGCTTTCAGGTGAGTCACCTCTCCGATGAGGCTCCTTTAGGTGAGGCCTCTCAGTGAAGCCTGCTCAGGTGAGGTCCTCTCAGTAGCTACGTCAGCTGAGGCACTCACAGCTGAGGGCCCCTTTCAGGTGTGACACCTCTCAGTTGAGGCCCTTTTATGCTGAGGCCCTTCCCAGGTGAGGCCCCTCTCAGTTGGGGACCCTGTCAGGTGATGTCCTTTTCAGCTGAGGGACGCTCTCAGCCGAGACCCTTTTCAGCTGAAGCCCTTTCAGCTGAGGGGCCTCTCAGGTGAGGGATCTCCGAGAAGAGAAGAGGTGCCTTACAGGTGAGGCCCTTTAAGCTGAGGACCCCCCCCCCCCAGGTGAGGCTCCTCTCAGGTGAGACCCACTCACCCGAGAACACTTTCAGTGCAGGTCTCCGTCAGGTGAGTCCCCTTTAGGTGAGGCCCTTCCAGCTGAGGGTCCTTTCAGCAGAGGCCTCTTTTACATAAGGCCCCTTTCTGATGAGACTGTTAAAGGTGATCCCCCTCCCAGGTGAGACCCCTTTTAGGTGGGGCCCTTTCAGCACAAGCCCCTCCCAGGGGCCTCCCCATTTTCCTGAAAGACACAGGACAGTGAGCCCATCTGAGTTTGAATTTCCAGATCCTGGCTCCGAAGATGCTGAACTTGGATTTTAACTGGTTCTCCAGCAAGGCCAGGAGGGAGTGCTCTCCACCGCCCCCCCCTCATGAGCACCGAGGGCTGCAGGGCCGGTGCCGGCTGGCAGGGGGCGGAGCGCCCGTCATGCCCCGCGGCTTTGCATGCGGCATTACAGGTGGCGTGAGAGGACGCAGTGCCGCCATGTTAGCTTTCCCAGTACTAGCCATCTGCCGCTTGCTGGCCGGGCCTCAGACCCGAAGCGAGTGCGACCTCCTTGTCCTCACTCAGACGTGAGGCCCCCAGGGTGAGTTCAACCTTCCTGTCCGAGCCCCACGGGCACCGCCTTCCTGTCCGCAGCTGCCTGCTGAGGGGCGGCCAGTCCTCAAAGACCCGGGAGGGGCTCCGTGTGGACATTTGGAAATGGGGAACCCACAGTTGTCACGACACTGAGGTCCCCCACGCCCAGGACGTGGTGGCCACGGGTCTGACGTCCACGCGGTGGCCTCTCCACCCTAATAGGGTATCATACTCTGAGCTGGATGTGGGTCTGGCTCAGCCTCTGTGAGGGAGTTCGTTGTCATCTCTGTTTTACTGGTAGGGTGTTCAGGTGGTTGTTCACAAACGTAGTTTCCCTACAGGAATTTCATCCTTCCAGGCAACGTGCCTTCGCAGGGCAAAGTCCTCTGTATCCCTCCTTCAGAGTCTCCAGCGTCATTGCTGTGTGAGGTCTGCTACTTCACGGTAAGTACTCCCGTGTGTTTTACCATGTGTTTTGCAGCAGCCACACGCTCCCAGGTCATCACCGTTAACCCCAAATCAGGAAATACACCTTTCTCCCTGACAGTCCGATCCACCAGGCCCACTTCACCACCATCCCCAACTGGGAGAAAAATGTGTCTTTCCCTTCGGTTCCAGTTTTCTTTTTCTGGAAGTGTTTCTGAGACTGTCCCTCAGTGTCCCAGTTCCACCAAGGTGATTTAGGAAACCTGATAATTTGCATAGATGAGCCGTGGTCTGTAGACCAGTCCCCCCAGGGATTTAGGGAACCTGGGACAGCCCACAGATGAGCTCTGGTCCTTAGGCCAGTGCCCCCAGGAGATTTAGGGAACTTCAACAGCCTAGAGATGAGCCCAGATCTGTATAGAGGTACCCCCAGGGATTTAGGGAACCTGGTCCAGCCCACAGATGAGCCCTGGTCCTTAGGCCAGTGCCCCCAAGAGATTTAGGGAAACTTAGCAGCCCAGAGATGAGCCCTGGTCTGTATACAGGTACCCCCAAGGATTTAGGGAACCTGGGACATCCCACAGGTGTGCCCTGGTCTCTGGATCATTCTGACCAGGAATTTAGTGACCTGGGACATTTCACAGATGAGTCCTCGTGTGCAGGCCAGTCCCTCCAGGGATTTAGGGAGCCTGGGACATTACAACATGAGCCCTGGTGAGTAGGTCACTGCCCCAAGGAATTTAGGGTACATAGGAAATCCTAGAGATGAGCCCTAGTCTGTATGCCAGACCTCCCAGGGATTTAGGCAACTTGGAACATCCCAGTGGTAAGCCCTGATTTGTAGGCCAGTACACCAGGGATTCAGGGAACCTGGGACATCTCAAGATGAGCCCTGGTGTGTAGGCCAGTTCCCCGAGGCATTTAGGGAACATGGGAAATCCCACAGATGAGCCCTGGTCTGTAGGCCAGTACTCCCAGGGATTTAGGGAACATGAAACATCTCAGAGTTAAGGCCTGATTTATAGGCCAGTACCCCAGAGATTCAGTGAACCTGGGATATCCAAATAGATGAGCCCTGGTCATAAGGCCAGTCCCTCCAGGGATTTAGGGAACCTGGGACAGCCGATAAATGAGCTCTGTTGTGTATGTTGGTACCCCCTCACAGATTTAGGGAACGTAGGACAGCGCACAAATAAGCCCTGGTCTGTAGGGCAGTCCCTCAATGGGATTTAGGGAACCTGGGACAGCCCACCGAGGAGCCCTGCTCTCCAAGTCAGTCCACCCCAGGGATTTAGTTAACCTGGGACATCCCAAAGATAAGCCCTGGTGGGTAGGCCCATGCCCCCTGGGCATTAGGAAACCTGGGACAACTCTGGTCTGTAGTCTAGTCACCTCAGGGATTTAGGGAACCTGGGACAGTCCACAGATGAGCCCTGGTCTGCAGACCAGGCCCCCATGTGATTTAGGGAACATGGGACATACCACACATGATCCATGGTTTGTAGTCCTCCCTCCAGGGATTTAGGCAACTTGGGAGAGCCCACAGATGATCTTTGGCCTGTACACAATCCACCAGCGATTTTGGCAACCTGGGACACTGCACAGATGAGCCCTGTTTTGTAGAACAGTCACCCCAGGGACTTAGGGAACCTGTGACAGGCCACAGATGAGTCCTGGTCTACAGACAGTCTCTCCAGGGATTTAGGGAACCTGGGACAGCCCACAGATGAGCCCTGGTCTGTAGATCAGTACTCCAAGGGATTTACGGACCTGAGACTTCCCACAGATGAGTCCTGTTCTTAGGCTAGTCCTCCCCAGGGAATTATTAGGGAACCTGGGAAATCCCACAGATGAGCCCTTGTGTGTAGGCCAGCCCCCCAAGGGATTTACGGGACGTGGGACATCCCATAGTTGAGGCCTGGTCTGTAGGCCGGTATCCCAGAGATTCAGGAAACCTAGGACATTTCAATAGAGGAGCCGTGGTCTGTAGACCAGTCTCCTCTGCGATTTAGGGAACGTGGGATATCACACATATCAGCCGTGGTCTATAGACAGTCCACCCAGGGATTTAGAAAACCTGGGACAGTCCACAGATGAGCTCTGGTGTGTATGGCTGTCCCTCCCCAAGGATTTAGGGAACCTGGGACAGACCACAGATGAGCCCTGTCTCTAGGCCAGTCCCCTTTGGAATGTAGGGAACCTCAAACATTCCACAGATAGGCCCTGGTGCGTAGGCCAGACCCCCCTGGGTTTTAGGGAGCCTGGGAAAGCCCACCGATGAGCCCTGGTCTGTAGACAGTCCCACAATGATTTCAGCAACCTGGGACAGCCCACAGATGAGCGCTGGTGTGTAGGTCAGACCCCGCAAGTATTTAGGGTACCTGGGACAGCCAATAGATGAGCCTTGGTCTGTAGGCCAGTTTTCCTTGGGATGTAGGGAACATGAGACATCCCACAGATGAGCCCTGGTCTACAGACTGGCCTACCGGCCAGTCCCCTGTTGGATTTAGGGAACCTGGTAGACCCACAGATGAGCCCTGGTCTGTAGACAAGTTCCCCCCAGGGATTTAGGGTCATGGGACATCCTGCAGATGAGACGTGGTGTGTAAGACAGACCCACAGGGATTTAGGGAACATGGGACATCCAAGAATTATGCCCTAGTCTTTAAGCCAGTATGGGAGGGATTCTGGGAACCTGGGATGGCCCACAGATGAGCCCTGGTCTGTAGCCCAGTCCCACCCCCAGGGATTTAGGGAACCTGGGACCGCCCATAGGGGAGCTGTGCTCTGTAACCCAGTCTTGCCAGGGATTGAGGAACCTGGGACAGTTCTGGTCTGTAGGCTAGTCCCCCCAGAGATTTAGAGATTTTGGACATCACTGAGATGAGCCGTGGTCTGTAGCCCAGTCTGTCCCAGGGATTTCTGGCACTGGAACAGCCTACGGATGTGCCCTGGTCTGTAAATGAGTCCTCAAGGGATTTGGGCAACCTGGGACATACCACAGTTGAGCCTTGTTGTGCATGCCAGTTCCCCCCTGGGATTCAGGGAACCTGGCACAGCCCACAGAAGAGCCCTGGTCTGTAGGGCAGTCCCCCCAGTGATATAAGGAACCTGGGACATGCCACAAATGAGCCCTGGTCTATACAGTCCCCCCAGGGATTTAAGGAACCTGGGACAGCCCACAGATTAGCTCTGGTGTGTAGGTCTGTTCACTGCCAAGGATTTACAGAAACTGGAACAGCCCACAGATGAGCCCTGGTCATAAGGCCATTCTCTCCAAGTATTTAGGGAACCTGGGACATCACACAGATGAGCCCTGGTCTGCAGACAGTCTCCCCAGGGATTTAGGGATCCTGGGACAGCCCACAGATGAGCCCTGGCTAATAGACCAGTCCCTCCTTGGGATTTAGGGAACCTAGAACAGCCAACAGATGAACCTGGTCTGTAGGCCAGTTTCCCCCAGGGATTTACAGAACCTGGCACAGCCCACAGATGAGCCCTGGTCTGTAGGCTAGTCCCCTCAGTGATTTAAGGAAACTAGCACAGCCCTCAGATAAGCTCTAGTTTGTAAGCCACTCTCCAACAGGGATTTAGGGAACCTGGGACAGCCCATAGATGAGCCCTCATCTCTAGATCAGTACACTGAGGGATTGAAGGACCTGGGATATCCCACAGGTGAGCCCTGATGTGTAGGACAGTTCCCACCCAGGGATTTAGGGAACCTGGGACAGCCTACGGAAGAGCCCTGCTCTCCAAGTCAGTCCACCCCAGGGATTTAGGGAACCTGGGAAATCACACAGATGAGCCCTGGTGGGTAAGTCCCCAGGGTTTTAGGGCACTGGGACAGCCCACAGATGAGCCCTGATCTGTAAATCAGTCCCCAAGGGATTTGGGCAACCTGGGACATCCCACAGTTGAGCCTTTGTCTGTACGCCACTCCTCCCCATCTGTGATTTACAGAACCTGGAACATCCCACAAATGAGCCCTGGTTTATAGGCCTGTCCTATCCAGATATTTAGGGAATCTTGGACCTCCCACAGAGCAGCCCTGGGCTGTAGGCCACTCCCCAACAGGGATTTAGGGACCCTGGGACCACCGACAGATGAGCCCTGTTCTGTAGATCAGTCCCCCCAGGTATTTAAAGACCTGGGACATCCGACAGATGAGCCCTGGTATGTAGGCCAGTTGCGCCTTTGGATTTAGGGAACGTGGGACATACCACAGATGAGCCCTGGTGTGTAGGCCAGACCCTGAGGAAATTAGGGAACATGGGATATCCTGTAGATGAGACCTTGTCTTTTGGCCAGTCCCCCCATGTATTTAGGGAACCTGGGACAGCTCTGGTCCGTGGACCACTCCCCCCAGTGATTCAGGGAACCTGGGACATCCCACATATGAGCCTTTGTCTTTAGGCCAGTCTGCCCCAGGGATTTAGGGAACTGGGAGAGCCCACAGGTGAACCTTGGTGTATAAATCAGTCCTCAAGGGTTTTGCGCAAGCTGGGACAGGCCACACCGGAGCCCTGGCCTGTAGACCTGTCCCCCCTTGAATTTAGGCAACCTGGGATGGCCCACAAATGACCCTGTTCTATATCCCCGTCCCCCCAGTAATTTAGGGAACCTGGGACAGCCCACAGAGGATCCCTGGTGGTAAGCCAGGCCCCCAGGGATTTAGGGAACCTGAGACTGCCGAGATGAGCCCTGTTTTGTAGGCCAGTCCCCCCTCCTGGCATTTACAAAATGTGGGACAGCCAACAGATGAGTCCTGGTCTGTAGGCCAGTCCCCCCAGGGATTTAGGGAACCTAGGATATCCCAAGAATGAGCCCCGGTCTGTAGGCCAGTCCCCTCAAGATTTAGGGAACAGTGTACAGATGAGCCCTGTTCTATTGGCCAGGCCCCCCTGGGATTTAGGGAACCTGGGACATCCCACAGATGAGTCCTGGCCTGGAGGCCTGTCCCCCCAGGGATTTAGGGAATCTGGGACATCCCAACAGTTTAGCCCTGGTCTGTACACCAGTCCCCAAGGGATTTACAGAACCTGATATGGCCCAGAGATGAGCCCTGGTCTTCAGCTGGTCCCTTCCAGGGACTTAGAGAACCTGACACAGCGCACAGATGAGCCCTGTTCTGTAGGTCAGTTCCCACCTCTGGGATTTAGAGAACGTTGGACAGCCAACAGATGAGCTTTGGTGGGGCTGCCGTGTCCTGCGTGAGGAGTGGGGACGCATTCCCTGCTTGAGGGAAGGAGGGGCTAACATGTCCCACCCACTGTTAAAAGAGGTGGGGCCACAACACGGTGCTTGAGAGGAGACAGGGACCCTTGCCCAGAGTGAGAGACGTTTTAAGCAATGCACTCTCAACACCCTTAGAGCAGGCGGTGCTGTCGCAGCCTACATGGGGGAGGTGGGATGGCCACGCCCTATGGGGGAGGAGCCAGGGCTCCTGAGCCAATCCTGGGAGTAAGTGGGGCACCGATTCCCCGCGGAAAGAAGGTGGGGCCCCATATACTGCATGAGACGAGGTGAAGGCCCGAATCGTGTGTGAGAGGAGGGGTAGCCCGTGACTTGCGTGAGGGTGGAAGAGGCCAACACATCCCACCCACTGTTAGAAGAGGCGGGGACACAACGCCGTGCTTGAGGGAAGGCGGGGCCTCTTGCCACGAGTGAGAGGAGGTTTAGGCAATGCACTCTCAACACCGTTGGAGCAGGTGGGGCTGCTGCGTCCTGCATGGGGGGCGGTGTGACGGCCATGCCCTATCGGGGAGGAGCGGTGGCTCCTGAGCCATGCCCGGGAGGAACTGGGGCCCCCATGCCCGACAGGAGAGGAGGTGGTTCCCCATACCCTGCATGAGGGTGTGGGGACCTGAATCACGTGTGAGAGGAAGGCGAGCCCTGTGCCTGCATCAGAGGGGGTGTGGCACCTTGGAACTTGTTGATGTGAGGCGGCCCTCCCTACCCTGTGTGAGAGGAGGTGGGGTTGCTGTGTCCTGCATGAGGAGAGGAGGGACCAATGTGCCTGCCCCCAAAGAAGACGAGTGGCCCCGTGCCCTGCATCAGAGGAGGCGGTCCCTCCATGCCCTGCATGACGGGAGGCTGGATACCTGCGCCTTGCTTGACATGAGGCGGCCCTCGATTCCCTGCGTGAGAGGACGTTAGGTGGTTGTGTCCTGTGTGAGGGGAGGAGGGGCCAATGCGCCTCCCCTGAAAGAAGAGGAGGGGCCCCTTGCCCTGTATCATAGGAGGCGGTGCCATCATGCCCTGTGTGAGAGGATGCGACGCACCTGCGCCCTGCTTGACAGGAAGCGGCCCTCTGTGCCCTGCCTGAGGGGAGCAGGGGTCAATGTGTCGCACCCACTATTAGAAGGGCGAGGTCACAACGCCTTGCTTGAGAGGAGGCAGGGCCCCTTGCCCAGAGTGAGAGGAGGTTTACCTAATGCACCCCCCAATCGTTAGAGCAGGCGGGGCTGTTGCGCCATGCTTGAGGGGAGGTATGATGGCCACGCCCTATGGGGGAGGAGCCAGGATTCCTGAGCCATGCCTGGGAGGAATTGGGGCCACCATGCCCGACTGGAGAGGAGGTGGTTCCCCGTCCCCTATATACGAGGAGGCGGGGGCTTGAATCACGTTTGAGAGGAGGGGGAGCCCTGTGCCTGCATCAGAGGGGGTGTGGCACCTGCAAACTGGTTGATATGAGGCCGCCCACCGTGTCCTGCGTGAGAGAAGGTGGGGTTGCTGTGTACTGCGTGAGGAGAGGAGGGGCCAATGTGCCTTCCCGCACAGAAGAAGAGGGGCCTCATGCCCTGCATCAGAGGAGGCGGTGCCGCCAAGCCCTGCGTGACAGGACGCGGGGCACCTGGGCCGTGCTTGACAGAAGGCAGCTCTCCGTGCCCTGCGTGAGAGGAGGTGGGGTGGTTGTGCCCTGCGTGAGAGGAGGAGGGGCCAAGGCGCCCCCCCTACAGAAGAGGAGGGGACCCGTGCCCTGCATCAGAGGAGGGCGGGGACTCTGCCCTCTGTGAAAGGAGACGACGACGCACCAACGCCCTGCTTGACAGGAGTCGGCCCCCTGTGTCCTGCGTGGGAGGAGGTGGGGCCAATGCATCCCACCCACTGTTAGAAAGGGCGGGGCCCCTTGTTCAGAGTGAGAGGAGGTTTTGCCAATGCACCCCCCCCACACACACACACCCTTAGAGCAGACGGGGCTGTCGCGCCCTGCATGAGGGGAGGTGGATGGTCATGCCCTATGGGGAAGGAGCCAGGACTCCTGAGCCCATCCTGAAAGGCAGAGGGGACCCATGTCCCACGGAAGAGAACGTGGGGACCCAAATGCAGTGTGAGAAGAGGTGGGCCTGCCGTGCCCTGCGTGAGAGGCACTTGTCCACAGTTAGAGGGGGTTTAGCTTATGCATTCCCCCACCATTGGAGCAGGCGGCGATGCCCTGCTGTGCGTGAGGGGAGGTGGGATTGCCACGTCCTATGGGGGAGGAGCCGGGACTCCTGAGCCAATCCTGGGAGGCAATGGGGTACCAAATGCAGCGTGAGAGGAGGTGGGACTAATGTGTCCCACCCACTATTAGAGGAGGCGGGGCCCCTTGCCCGGAGGGAGAGGAGGTTTAGGCCATGCAACACCCCCACAGTTAGAGCAGGTGGGGTTGTTGCGCCCTGCATGATGGGAGGTGGGGTGGCCACGCCCTGTGGGGGAGAAGCCCGGACTCCCGAGCCTATCCTTGGAGGAAGTGGGGATCCCCTTGCTCCACTGAAGTGGAAGTGGGGCCTTGTACCCTACATGAGAGGTAGTGTGGTCCCAAATATAGCGTGAGAGGATGGGGGCCTGCCATGCCCTGCGTGATGGAGGCGGGGCCCCTTGCCCATAGTGAGAGGAGGTTTAGGCAATGCATACCCCTACCGTTAGAGCAGGTGGGGCTGCCTCAGGCTGCATAAGGGAATGTGGGATGGCCCCGCCCTATGTGGGAGGAGCCGGGACTCCTGAGACAATCCTGGGAGGAAGTAGGCCCTCCCCCATGCCCCAGGAAAGATGAGGTGGGGCCCCGTACCCTACATGACAGGAGGTTGGGGTCCGAATGTAGCGTTAGAGGAGGTGCAGCTGCCATGCCCTGTGTAAGAGGAGGAGGGGCTTATGCGTCCCACCCACTGTTAGAGGAGGTGGGTCCCCTTGCCCAAAGTAAGAGAAGGTTTAGCGAATGCATCCCCCTACCATTAGAGCAGGCGGGGATGCCGCGCTGTGGGTGAGGGGAGGTGGGATGGCCACGCCCTATGGGGGAGGAGCCCAGACTCTTGAGCCAATCCTGGGAGGCAGTGCGACCCATGCCCCACGGAAGAGGAGGTGGGGGCCCAAATGCGGCATGAGAGGAGGTCGGCTAGCTGTGCCCTCTGTGAGACGAGGCGGGGGTCCCTTGCGCAGTGTCAGAAGAGGTTTATCCCATGCAACCCGCGGCGTTAGAGCAGGCGGGGCTACCGAACCCTGCATATGGGGAGGTGGGATGGCCACGCCCTATGGGGGTAGGAGCCGGGACTCCTGAGCCAATCCTCGGAAGAAGTGGGGCCCCATACCTTACATGAGAAGACGTGGGGACACGAACCCAGCCTGAGTGGAGGTGGGGCTGCCGTGCCCTGCGTGAGAGGAGGCGGGGCCCCTTGCCCACAGTTAGAGGAGGTTTAGCCAATACACCCCTTTAGCGTTACAGCAGGCGGGGCTGCCGCACCCTGCATGAGGGGAGGTGGGATTACCACGCCCTATGTGGGAGGTGCAGGGACTCCTGAGTCAATAGTGGGAGGAAGTGGGGCCCCCATGACCCCCCGGAAGAGACGTGGGGCCCCTTGCTCAGACTGAGAGGAGGTTTATGCCATCCACCGCCCCTCCCCGACTGTTAGAGCAGGAGGTGCTGTTCTGCCCTGCATGAGGGGAGGTGACATGGCCATGCCCTATGGGGGAGGAGCCGGGACTCTTGAGCGAATTCTGGGAGGAAGTGGGGCCCCCATACCCCACGGAAGAGGAGGTGGGGCCCGAGGAGCTGGGGCCCGAACCATACATGAGAGGAGGTGCGGGCGCAAATGCAGCATAACAGGAGGTGGGCCTGCTGTGCCCTGCATGAGAGGAGGCCGCGCCCCTTTCCCAGAGTGAGAGGAGGTTTAGACAATGCACCGCCCCAGCGTTAGAGCAGGCGGGGCTGTCGCGCCCTGCATGAGGGGAGGTGATATGGCCATGCCTTTTGGGGGATTCGCTGGGACTCCTGAGCCAATCTTGGGAGCAAGTGGGGTCCCCATGCCTGCGGAAGAAAACATGGGTCCCCGTCCCCTACATAAGAGGAGGTGAGGGCCCAAATCCAACGTGAGGGGAGGTGGGGCTGCTTTGCCCTGCGTGAGAGGAGGCCGGGCCCCTTGCCTAGAGTCAGAGGAGTTTTAGGCAATGCACACTCCCACCATTAGAGTAGGTGCGGTTTTCGCGCCCTGCATGAGGGGAGGTGGGATGGCCACGCCCTATGGGGAGGCGCTGGGACTCCTGACTAATCCTGGGAGGAAGTGTGGCCTCCTTGCCCCTCGGAAGAGGAGGTGGGGCCCCGTACCCTATATGAGAGGAGGTTCGGTTCCCATTTCCTGCGTGAGAGGAGGAGGGCCAATGCTTCCCACCCACTGTTAGAGGATGTGGGGCCACAAAGCCCTGCTTGAGAGGAGGCAGGGCCCCTTGGCCAGAAGGAGAGGAGGTTTAGTCAATGCACACCATGCACCATTAGAGCAGGCAGGGCTGTCACACCCTGCATGAAGGGAGGTGGCATGGCCATGCCCTATGGTGGAGGCGCTGGGCATCCTTAGCCAATCCTTGGAGGAAGTGGGGCCCCCATGCCCCACGGAAGAGGAGGTGGGACCTGAACCATACATGAGAGGAGGTGCAGGCACAAATGTAGCGTAAGAGGAGGTGGGCCTGCTGTACCCTGCGTGAGAGGAGGCGGGGCCCCTTACCCAGAATGAGAGGAGGTTTAACCAATGCACCACCCCCCACGGTTATAGTCGGCGGGGCTTTCACTCCCTGCATGAGGGGAGGTGGGATGGGCGTGCCCTATGGGGGAGCACCCAGGACCCCTTAGCCAATCCTGGGAGGAAGTGTGGCTCCCTTGCCCCGCGGAAGAAGAGGTGGGGCCCCATAGCCTATGTGAGAGGAGATGGGGGCCGGAATCCAGCATGAGAGGAAGTTGGGCTGCCGTGCACTGCGTGACAGGAGGAGGGGCAATGCCTCCCACCAACTCTTAGAGGAGGTGGTGCCACAACGCCTTGCTTGAGAGGAGCCAGGGCCCCTTGACCAGAGTGAGAGGAGGTTTGTTCAAAGCACGCCACCAGCGTTAGAGCAGGCGGGGCTGCTGGGCCCTGCCTGAGGGGAGGTGGGATGGCCACGTCCTATGAGGGAGGAGCCAGGACTCCTGAGCCAATCCTGGGAGGAGGTGGGGCCCCGATGCCGAGCGAAAGAGGAGGTGGGGCCCCATACCCTACATGAGAGGAAGTGGGGTTGCCATTTCCTGCGTGAGAGGAGGAGGGGCCAATGCTTTCTACCCACTGTTAGAGGGATGTGGGGTCACAACGCCCTGTTTGAGACGAGGCAGGGCCCCTTGCCCAGAGTGAGAGGAGGTTTACTCAATGCACCACCCCCACCGTTAGAGCAGGCGGGGCTGTCACACCCTGCATAAAGGGAGGTGGCATGGCCACGCCCCATGATGGAGGTGCCGGGACTCCTGAGCCAAGCCTGGGAGGAAGTGAGGCACCCATGCCCCATGGAAGAGGAGGTGTGGCCCCGTACCCTACATGAGAGTAGGTGGGGCCGAAATGCAGCGTGGGAGGAGTCAGGGCCCCTTGCCCAGAGTGACAGGAGGTTTTACCCACCCCTCCACCGTTAGAGAGGTGGGGCTGTCGCGTCCTGCCTAAGGGGAGGTGGGATGGCCACGCCCTATGGGGGAAGGAGCCGACTCCTTAGCGAATCCTGGGAGAAAGTGTGGCCCCCATGCCCCACGGAAAATGAGGTGGGACCTGAACCATACAGGAGAGGAGGTGCGGGCACAAATGCAGCGTAAGATGAGGTGGACCTCCTGTGCCATGCGTGAGAGGAGGCAGGGCCCCTTGCCCAGAGTGAGAGGAGCTTTAGCCAATGCACCTCCCCACCATATAGTTGGTGGGGCTTTCGCTCCGTGCATGAGGGGAGGTGGGATGGCCACGCCCTATAGGGGAGCACCTGGGACTCCTTAGCCAATCCTGGGAGGAAATGGGTCCCCATTTCCCTTGGAGGAAGAAATCGGGCCCTATACCCTATATGAGAGGAGGTGTGGCCCTGAATCCAGCGTGAGAGCAGGTGTGGCTGCCGTGCCCTGCGTGAGAGGAGGAGGGGCCATTGCGTCCCTTCCACTATTTGAAGAGGTAGGGCCACTATGACCTGTTTGAGAAGAGGCAGGGCCTCTTGTGCAGAGTAAGAGGAGATTTAGCCAATGCAGTCTCAACACTGTTAGAGCAGGTGAGGCTGCTGCGCCCTGCATGAGAGGAGGTGGGATGGCCACGCCCTATGGAGGAGGAGCCGGAACTTCTGAGGCAATCGTGAAAGGAAGTGGGGCCCCCATCCCCCCCGGAAGAGGAGGTGGGGCCCTTTGCCCTACATTAGAGGAAGTGGGTGCTCAAATCCAGAGTGACAGGAGGGGGGGGCTGCCGTGCCCTCCGTGAGAGGATGGGAGGTCCCTTGCCTACAGTGAGAGGAGGTAAAGCCAATGCACCCCCCCCACTGCTAGAGCAGAGGGTGCTGTCCCGCCCTGCACAAGGGGAGGTGGGATGGCTATGCCGTATGAGGGACCACCCGGTCATGTGGGCTGTGGGCTGGTCACATGGCTGGTTATGTTGGCTGTGGGCTGGTCAGGTGGCTGGTCACGTGGCCTGTGGTTTAGGGTTATGGTTTAGGGTTAAGGCTAGGATTAGGGCTACGGTTACAGTTAGGGTTGGGTCAAGGTCAATGGCTGTGGAATTGTCACGTGGGAGGTCACCTGGTCAAGTAACGGTCACGTGGGCTGCTTACATGGGCTGGTTATGTGGCCACGTGATGGTTACTTGGCGGTCACATGTTGTTCACATCAGGGTCACCTGGTGGTCACGGGATGCTCCCGTGGCCAGTCACGTGGCAATCACGTGGCTGTCAAGTCGAGGTCACCTGGTGATCACGTGGTAGTCTCGTGGAGGTTACGTAGCAATGACGTTGATGTCACGTGATGGTCATGTTGAGGTCACGTGACCTGCCCACGTGACTGGCCCTGTAACCATAACCTGATTATCACGTGACTGCCACACGATCGCTACAGGACCGGCCACATGACCATCACGTGACTGCCCTGTAACTGCCACACGATGATCACGTGACCTTCAGGAGGCCATCACATGACTGCCACGTGACCATCTTGTGCCCTCCACGTCACCTCCTCGTGACCTTCAGGTGACCACCACATGATCATCCCATGACCTGCACATGACCAGCTATGTGACAATCACGTGACCATGTAACTAGCCGAGGTGAGCAGCCACGTGATGATCACATGATCTTCACCTGACAATCATTACTGCTGGGTAACCATCACCTTAGCAGCCACGTGACTACATAACCAGCCCATGTTACCAGGAACGTGACCAGCCCAGGGCCCAGGTGACCAGCCATGTGACAAGCCCAGAGCCCACATGACGGGGTGGTCCCTCATAGGGCATAGCCATTCCACCTCCGCTCATCCAGGGCGCAACAGCACCATCTGCTCTAGAAGTGGGGTGGGTGCACTCGCTTAAACTCCTCTCACTGTGGGCTAGGGGCCCCCCCTACTATCAGGTAGGGCACGGAAGCCCCACCTCCTCTCACGCTGCATTTGAGCCCCCACCTACTCTCATGTAGGGCAAGGGGCCCCACCTTCTCTTCTGTGGGGCATGGGGGCTCCACTTCCTTTCACTATTGGCTCAGGAGTCCCAAACCCTCCCCCCTATGGTGTAGCCATCCCACCTCCCCTCATGCAGGGCGCGGCAGCCCCGCCTATTCTAACAACGGTGTGCGGATGCATTGGCTAAACCTCCTCTCACTCTGGGCAAGGGGCCCCGCCTCCTCTCATTCAGGACACGACAGGCCCACCTCCTCTCAGGCTGGATTCGGGCCCCCACATCCTGTCATGTACGGTATGGGGCCGCACCTCCTCTGCCGTGTGGCATGGGGGCCCCACTTCCTCCCACTATTGGCTCAGGAGTCCCAAACTCTCCCCCCTATGGCGTGGCCATCCCACCTTCCCTCATGCAGGGCGTGGCAGCCCCGCCTGGTCTAACGGTGTGAGATTGCATTGGCTAAACCTCCTCTCACTCTGGGCAAGGGGCCCTGCCTCCTCCCAAAGAGATTGTAGTGGCCCCACCTCCTCTAACAGTGGGTGGGACGCAATGGCCCCTCCTCCTCTCATGCAGGGAAGAACAGCCACACCTGCTCTCACCTGAATACGGGTCCCAACCTCCTCTTGTGTACGGTACGAGGCCCCACCTCCTCTTCCGCGGGGCATAGGAGCCAGACTTTGTCCCAGGATTGCTCAGGAGTCCTGGCTCCTCCCCTAGAGGCCGTGGCCATCCCACCTCCTCTCAACAAGGACCGGCACTCCAACTTGCTCTTATGGTGGGGAGGGTGCATTGCCTAAATCGCCTGTCACTCTGGGCAAGGGGCCCCGCCTCCTCTCACGCAGGACACGGCAGGCCCACCTCCTCTAAGCCTGGATTCGGGCCCCCACATCCTGTCATGTACGGTACAGGGCCGCACCTCCTCTTCCGGGGGGCATGGGGGCCCCACTTCCTCCCACTATTGGCTCAGGATTCCCAAACCCTTCCCCCTAGGGTGTGGCCATCCCACCTCCCGTCATGCAGGGCGCGGCAGCCCCGCCTGTTCTAACAGTGTGGGGGTGCATTGGCTAAACCTCTTCTCACTCTGCCAAAGGGGCCCCACCTTCTCTAACAGTGGGTGGGACGCAATGGCCCTTCCTCCTCTCAAGCAGGGCACAGCAGGCACACCTACTCTCACACTAGATTCGGGCCCCCAATTCCTCTCATATAGGGTACAGGGCCCAACCTCCTCTTCTGCAGGGCATGGGACCCCACCTCCACCCAGGATTCTCTCAGGGGTCCAGGGTGCTGCCCCATAGGGCGTGACCATCCCACCTCCTCTCTTGCATGGTGCGGTAGTCCCGCCTGCTCTAGCGGTGGGCGGGGGGTGGGTTGCATGGGCTAAACCTCTTCTCAATCTGGGCAAGGGACCCTGACTCCTCTAAAACAGGGCTCTGTGGCCCCACCTCTTCTACCAGCCTGTAGGACGCATTGGCCCGTCCTCTCACACTGGATTCAGGCCCCCACCTCCTCTCATCTGTGGTACATAGCCCCACCTCCTCTTCCGTGGGGCATGGGGGCCCCACTTCCCGGCAGGATTGGCTTAGGAATCCTGACTCCTCCGCCATAGAGCCTGGCCATCCCACCTCCATTCATGAAGGGTGAAAAGCCCCGCCTGCTCTAACGGTGGGGGGATGCATTGGCTAAACCTCCTGTCACTCTAGACAAGGGGCCCTGCCTCCTCTCTAACAGGGTGTTGTGGCTCCACCTCCTCTAACAGTGGGTGGGATGGATTGGTCCCTCCTCTTACCCGGGGCATGGCAGCCCCACCTCCTATCACGCCAGATTTGGGACCCCACTTCCTCTCATATATGGTACGGGACTCCACCTTCTCTTCCGTGGGGCAAAGGGCCCCACTTCCTCCCAGGATTGGCTCAGGAGTCCTGGATCCACCCCCATAGGGCGTGGCCATCCCACCTCCCATCATGCAGGGCATGACAGCCCCGCCTGCTCTAATGGTGGAGTGGTTCATGTCCTAAACCTCCTCTCACTCTGGGCAAGGGGCCCCGCCTCCTCTTACACAGGACATAGCAAACCCACCTCTTCTCATGCTGCATTTGGGCCCCCACCTCCTCTTCCGTGGGGCATGGGTAGAACTGCCTCCCAGGATTGGCACAGGAGTCTCGGCTCCTCCCCCATAGGGGGTGGCCATCCCACCTCCCCTCAGGCACAGTGCGGCATCCTTGCCTGCACTAAAGGTAGGGGGATGCATTGGCTAAACCTCTTCTAACTTTGGGCAAGGGGCCCTACCTCCTCTAATAGTGGGTGGGATGTATAAGCTCCTCCTCTTACGCAGGGCACAGCAGCCCCACCTCCTCTCACGCTGCATTCGGGTCCCCACCTCCTGTCACATAGGTTATGGGGCTCCACCTCCCCTTTTGTCGGGCATGGGGGCCCCACTTTCTCCCAGGATTAGCTCAGGAGTCCCGGCTCCTCCCCCATAGGGCGTGGCCATCCCACCTCCCCTCGTGCAGGGTTCCATCAGCCCCGCCTGCACTAATGGTGGGGATGTTCATGGGCTAAACCTCCTATCACTCTGGGCAAGGGGCCCCACGTCCTCTCATGGAGAACACAGCAGGCCCATCTCCTCTCACGCTCCATTTGGGCCCCCACCTCCTCTTCCGTGGGGCATGGGTCTCCACTGCCTCCAAGGATTGGCTCAGGAGTCCTGGCTCCTCCCCATAGGGCGTGACCATCCCACCTTCGCTCATGCAGGGCGCCGCAGTCCCGCCTGCTCTAATGGTAGGGGGTGCATGGCTAAACCTCCTCTCACTCTGGGCAAGGGGCCCCGCCTCCTCTCACTCAGGGCACAACAGGCCCACCTCCTCTCAGGCTGGATTCGGGCCCCCACATCCTGTCATGTACGGTACGGGGCCGCACCTCCTCTTCTGTGGGGCATAAGGGCCCCACTTCCTCCCAGTATTGGCTCTGGAGTCCCGGCTCCTCCCCCTAGTACGTAGTCATCCCACCTTCCTTCAGGCAGCATGCGGCATCCCCGTCTGCTTTCATGGTTGAAGCATGCATTGGGCAAACTTCGTCTCACTCTGGGCAAGGTTCCCCGGCTGATCTCACGCAGGGTACGGCAGCCTAACCTCCTCTCATGGTGGATTCAGGCCCCCACCTCATCTCATCTGGGGTATGGGGTCCCATCTCCTCTTCCGTGGGGCTTCAGGGCCCCAGTTCCTCATAAGACTGCCTTAGGAGTCCCGGTTCCTCCCCCAGAGCATGGCCATCACATCTCTGCTCTTGCAGGGCACGAAGGCCCCGCCTGCTGTAGCGATGGTGGGGGTGCATTGGGTAAACGTCCTGTCACTCTGGGCAAGGGGCCATGCCTCCTCTCAAGCAGGGCATTGTGGCCCTATCTCCTCTAACAGTGGGTGAGACGCATTGGCCCCACCTCCCCCCCTTTAGACTGAGGCCCCCATCTCCTCCCATGTAGGGTACCGGGCCCCACCTCCTCTGCCCTGGGCCATGGGGGCCTCACTTCCTCCCACGATTGGCTGAGGAATCCTGGCTCCTCCCCCATAGGGCGTGGCCATCCCACCTCCCTTCATGCAGGGCGCCACAGCCCTACCTGCTCAAATGGTGGGGGGGGGGCATTGGTTAAACCTCCTATCACTCTGGGCAAGGGGCCCTGCCTCCTCTTAAGCAAGGCGTTGTGACCCCACCTCTTCTAACAGTGGGTGGGACGCATTGGCCCCTTCTCTCACGCAGGGCTCAGAGCGCCGCCTCCTGTCAAGCAGGGCGCAAGTGCATCGCCTACTCTCAGGCAGGGCATGGCAGCACCGCCTCCTTTGATGCAGGGCATTGGGCCCCTCCTCTTCTGTGGCGTGGGGGTGCCTTGGCCCCTCTCCCCCACGCAGGACAAAACCACCCAAGCTCTTCTCACGCAGGGCATGGAGGGCCACCTGCTGTGAAGCACGGCGCAGGTGTCCAGCCTCCTGTCATGCAGGGCAGGCCGGCACGGACTCCTCGGATGCAGGGCACGGGGCTCGTCCTCTTCTGTGGGGGAAGGCACATTCGCCCCTCCTCTCCTCACGCAGGACACAGCATCCCCTCCTCCTCTCACGCAGGGCAGGGAGGGCCGCCTCATATTAACCAGTTCGCAGGTGCCGTGCCTCCTCTGATGCAGGGCACATGGCTCGCCCTCCTCTCACACATAATTCGGGTCCCCACATCCTCATATAGGGTATGGGTAAGCACCTCCTCTCCAGTCGGGCATGGGGGCCCCAATTCCTCCCAGGCATGGCTCAGGAGCCCCGGCTCCTCCCCTATAGGGCATGGCCATCATACCTCCCCCCATGTAGGACGCAGCAGCCCCACTTGCTCTAAGGGTGTTGAGAGTGCATTGCCTAAACCTCCTCTCAATCGGGGCAAGAGGCCCTGCCTCCTCTCAAACAGGGCATTGTGTCCCTGCCTCTTCTAACGGTGTGTGGGATATGTTGGCCCCTTCCACCCTCACGCAGGGCACAGGCCCCCCCCCACCTCTCACACAAGATTCGGGACCCCAACTCCTCTCATATAGGATACAGGGCCCAACCTCCTCTTCTGCAGGGCATGGGGGCCCCATCTCCACCCAGGATTCTCTCAGGGGTCCAGGGTGCTGCCCCATAGGGCGTGACCATCCCACCTCCTCTCTTGCATGGTGCGGTAGCCCCGCCTGTTCTAGCGGCTGGCGGGGGGGGTGTTGCATGGGCTAAACCTCTTCTCAATCTGGGCAAGGGACCCTGACTCCTCTAAAACAGGGCTCTGTGGCCCCACCTCTTCTACCAGCCTGTAGGACGCATTGGCCCGTCCTCTCACACTGGATTCAGGCCCCCACCTCCTCTCATCTGGGGTATGTAGCCCCACCTCCTCTTCCGTGGGACATGGGGGCCCCACTTCCCGGCAGGATTGGCTTAGGAATCCTGACTCCTCCGCCATAGAGCCTGGCCATCCCACCTCCATTCATGAAGGGTGAAAAGCCCCGCCTGCTCTAACGGTGGGGGGATGCATTGGCTAAACCTCCTGTCACTCTAGACAAGGGGCCCTGCCTCCTCTCTAACAGGGCATTGTGGCTCCACCTCCTGTAACAGTGGGTGGGACGGATTGGTCCCTCCTCTCACGCAGGGTACGGCAGCCCCCCCCCTCCTATCACGCCAGATTTGGGACCCCACTTCCTCTCATATATGGTACGGGACTCCACCTTCTCTTCCGTGGGGCAAAGGGCCCCACTTCCTCCCAGGATTGGCTCAGGAGTCCTGTCTCCACCCCCGTAGGGCGTGGCCATCCCACCTCCCCTCGTGCAGGGTTCCATCAGCCCCGCCTGCACTAATGGTGGGGATGTTCATGGGCTAAACCTCCTCTCACTCTGGGCAAGGGGCCCCACGTCCTCTCATGGAGAGCACTGCAGGCCTATCTCCTCTCACGCTCCATTTGGGCCCCCACCTCCTCTTCCGTGGGGCATGGGTCTCCACTGCCTCCAAGGATTGGCTCAGGAGTCCTGGCTCCTCCCCATAGGGCGTGGCCATCCCACCTTCGCTCATGCAGGGCACCGCAGCCCCGCCTGCTCTAATGGTAGGGGGTGCATGGCTAAACCTCCTCTAACTCTGGGCAAGGGGCCCCGCCTCCTCTCACTCAGGGCACAACAGGCCCACCTCCTCTCAGGCTGGATTCGGGCCCCCACATCCTGTCATGTACGGTACGGGGCCGCACCTCCTCTTCTGTGGGGCATAAGGGCCCCACTTCCTCCCAGTATTGGCTCAGGAGTCCCGGCTCCTCCCCCTAGTACATAGTCATCCCACCTTCTTTCAGGCAGCGTGCGGCATCCCCGTCTGCTTTCATGGTTGAGGCATGCATTGGCTAAACTTCGTCTCACTCTGGGCAAGGTTCCCCGCCTGATATCACACAGGGTACGGCAGCCTAACCTCCTCTCATGGTGGATTCGGGCCCCCACCTCATCTCCTCTTCCTTGGGGCTTCAGGGCCCCACTTCCTCATAGGACTGCCTTAGGAGTCCTGGTTCCTCCCCAATAGAGTGTGGCCATCACACCTCCACTCTTGCAGGGCACGAAGGCCCCGCCTGCTCTAGCGATGGTGGGGGTGCATTGGGTAAACGTCCTGTCACTCTGGGCAAGGGGCCATGCCTCCTGTCAAGCAGGGCGTTGTGGCCCCATCTCCTCTAACAGTGGGTGAGACGCATTGGCCCCCACCTCCCCCCCTTTAGACTGAGGCCCCCATCTCCTCCCATGTAGGGTACGGGGCCCCACCTCCTTTGCCGTGGGCCATGGGGGCCCCACTGCCTCCCACGATTGGCTGAGGAATCCTGGCTCCTCCCCCATAGGGCGTGGCCATTCCACCTCCCTTCATGCAGGGCGCCACAGCCCTACCTGCTCAAATGGTGGGGTGGGGGGGGCCATTGGTTAAACCTCCTATCACTCTGGGCAAGGGGCCCTGCCTCCTCTTAAGCAAGGCGTTGTGACCCCGCCCCTTCTAACAGTGGGTGGGGCGCATTAGCCCCTTCTCTCACGCAGGGCTCAGAGCGCCGCCTCCTGTCAAGCAGGGCGCAAGTGCATCGCCTGCTCTCAGGCAGGGCATGGCAGCACCGCCTCCTTTGATGCAGGGCATGGGGCCCCTCCTCTTCTGTTGGGTGGGGGGTGCATTGGCCCCTCCTCCCCCCACGCAGGACAAAACCACCCAACCTCCTCTCACGCAGGGCATGGAGGGCCGCCTGCTGTGAAGTATGGCGCAGGTGTCCAGCCTCCTGTCATGCAGGGCAGGCCGGCACGGACTCCTCGGATGCAGGGCACGGGGCTCGTCCTCTTCTGTGGGGGAAGGCACATTGGCCCCTCCTCTCCTCACGCAGGACACAGCATCCGCTCCTCCTCTCACGTAGGGCAGGGAGGGCCGCCTCATATTAACCAGTTCGCAGGTGCCGTGCCTCCTCTGATGCAGGGCACATGGCTCGCCCTCCTCTCACACATAATTCGGGTCCCCACATCCTCATACAGGGTATGGGGAACCACCTCCTCTCCCGTCGGGCATGGGGGCCCCAATTCTTCCCAAGCATGGCTCAGGAGCCCCGGCTCCTCCCCCATAGGGCGTGGCCATCATACCTCCCCCCATGCAGGACGAGGCAGCCCCACTTGCTCTAAGGGTGTTGAGAGTGCATTGCCTAAACCTCCTCTCAATCGGGGCAAGAGGCCCTGCCTCCTCTCAAGCAGGGCGTTGTGTCCCTGCCTCTTCTAACAGTGGGTGGGATATGTTGGCCCCTTCCACCCTCACACAGGGCACAGGCCCCCCCCCACCTCTCACACAAGATTCAGGCCCTCACCTTCTCTCATGCAGGGTATGGGGCCCTACCTCCTCTTCCGTGCGAAATTGCTGCCCCATTTACTCCCAGGATTGGCTCAGGAGCCCTGGCTCCTCTCCCATAGGGCGTGGGCATCCCACCACAGCCACAGCTGCTCCTGCTCTAACAGCGTTGAAAGTGCATTGTCTGAAACTCCTCTCACTCTGGGCAAGGGTCCCTGTCTCCTCTCAAGCAGCGCGTTGTGGCGCTGCCTCTTCTAACAGTGGGTGGCATGTGTTAGCCCCATCTACCCTCATGCAGGGAACGGGTCCCCACTTTGCACGCAGGACATGGCAGCCCAACCAAGGCTCATCTGTTGGCTGTCCAACATTCTCTACATCTCAGGGGTGGGGACTGACCTACAGAGCAGGGCTCATCTGTGGGTGTGTCAGGTTCCCTAAGTCCCTGGAAGGGACTGGCCTACAGACCAGCGCATCATCTCTGGGCTATATCAAGTTCCCTAAATCCCTTGGGGTCTGGCATACAGACAAGGGATCAAATGTTGGGATGTCCCAGATTCCCTAAATCCCTGGGTGGGCACAGGCCTCCAGATCAGGGTTCATCTGTGGTATATCCCAGGTTCCCTAAATCCCAGCGGGGCCTGGCCAATAGAACAGGGCTCATCTGTATGCTGTCCCTGGTTCCCTAAACCCTTGGGGGGACTGGCCTATAGACCAGGCCTCATCTGATGGCTGTCCCACGTTTCCTAAATCCCTGGGGGGGGGGGCACTGGGCTAAGAAGCAGGGCTCATCTGTGCAGTGTCCCAGGTTCCCTAAGTCCCTGGAAGGGACTCGTATACACACCAGAGCTCATCACTGGGTACTCCCAAGTTCCCAAAATCCCTCGGGGCCTGGCCTACAACCAAGGAATCCTCTGTGGGCTCTCGCAGTTTCACTAAATCACTGTGGGGGACAGGCGTACATACCAAGGTCATTTGTGGGCTGTCCCAGGTTGCCTAAATTCAACGGGGGACAGGCCTACAGGCCAGGGCTCAGGTGTGGCCTCTCCCAGCTTGCGCAAACCCCTTGAGGATTGATTTACACACCAGGGTTCATCTGTGTGCTGTCCAAGTTCCCTAATTCCCTGGGGCAGACTGGCCTAAGGACCAGGGCTCATCTGTGGGATTTCCAAGGTTCCATGAATCCCTGGGGGGACTGGCCCAAGGACCAGAGCTGTCCCAGGTGCCCTAAATCACTGGGGGTACAGGCCAACAGACCAGGGCTCATCTGTGGAATGTCCCAGGTTCCTTGAATCCCTTCAGTACTGCCATACACACCAGGGCTTAACTCTGGGTATCCCAGGTTTCCTAAATCCCTGGGGGGACTGGCGTACAGACCAGGGCTTATCTTTGGTATTTCCCAGGTCTTTAAATACCTAGAGGGACAGATCTAGAGACCAGAGCTCCTCTGTGGGCTGTCCCAGGTTCCCTATATTGCTGAGGGGACTGGCCTACAGCCCAGGGATCACCTGTGGGACGTCCCTGATTCCCTAAACATCTAGGGAGGACAGGCCTATAAAGCAGGGCTCATTTGTGGGATGTCTTAGGTTCCCTAAAACACAGTGGGGGGAACTGGCGTACAGACAAAGCCTCAACTGTGGGATGTCCCAGGTTGCCCAAAGACCTTGGGGACTGATTTACAGACCAGGGCTCATCTGTGGGCTGGCCCAGTGCCCTAAATCCCTGGGGAAGACTGTGCTACAGACCAGGACTCACCTGAGGGATGTGCGAGGTTCCCTAAATGTCTTGGGGGACTAGCCTACAGACTACAGCTATTCCAGGTTCCCAAAATACCTGGGGGCCCGGCCTACAACCAGGGCTCCTCTTTGGGATGTCCCAGGTTCCCTAAATCCCTGGGGGTGACATGTCTACACACCAAAGCTTATTTGTCGGGTGTCCCAGGTTGCTGAAATCACTGTGGCACTGTCTACAGACCAGGGCTCATCTGTGGGATATCCCAGGTTCCCTGAATCCCTGGAGGGACTGTCTATAGACCAGGGCTGCTTTATGGGATATCCCAGATTCCCTAAACCCCAGGGACGACTGGTCTACAGACCATGGCTCATCTATTCGGATTTCCCAGGTTCCCTCTATCCGTGGGGTACTGGCCTACAGACCAGGGCTCAACTCTGCGATGTCCCATGTCCCTTAAATCCCTCAGGGGACAGGCCTATACACCAGGGCTCATCTGTGGGATGTCCTAGGTTCCCTAAATCCCTGGGGGAACTGGGCTACAGGCCAGGGCTCATCTGTGGGATGTCCTAGATCCTTAAATCCCTTGGTGGACTGATCTAGAGACCATGGCTCATCTATGGTTGTCCCAGGTTCCCTAAATCCCTGTTGGGGAGTGGGCTACAAACCAGGGCTCATCTGTGGGCTGTACGAAGTTCCCTAAATGACTGAGGGGACTGGCCTAAACATGAGGGCTCATCTGTGGGCTCTCTCAGGATCCCTAAATCCCTGGGGGTAACTGGCCTACAGAGCAGGCTCATCTGTGGCCTGTCCCTGGTTACCTAAATCCCAGAGGGGCACTGACCTATAAACCAGGGCTCATCTGTGTGATGTCCCAGGTTCCCAAATCATAGGGGGAGCCTGGCGTACAGACCAAGGCTCAACTGTGGGATGTCCCAGGTTGCCCAAAGACTTTGGGGAACTGATTTACAGACCAGGGCTCACCTGTGGGCTGTCCCAGTACCATAAATCCCTGGGAAAGACTGGGCTACAGAGCAGGGCTCATCTGAGGGATGTCCCAGGTTCTGTATATCACTGGGGGGACTAGCCTACAGAGCAGAGCTGTCCCAGGTTCTCTAAATCCCTGGGGGCACTGGGCTACAGACCAGGTCTCATCTGTGGGATGCCCCAAGTTCCCTAAATCGCTGGGGGGGGGGGGGACTGGCTTACAGAGCACAGCTCCTCTGTGGGTGTTCCCAGGTTTCCTAAATCCCCGGGGGAAAATAACCTACAGACAAGAGCTCATCTGTGGGATGTCCCAGGTTCCCTGAATCCCTAGGGTACTGGTCTACACACCAGGGATTAATTCTTAGATGTCCCACGTTCCCTAAATCCAGGAGGGGGACTGCCCTACAGTCCAGGGCTCATCTGTGGGACTTCCCAGGTTCCTGAAATCCCAGGGGGAACTGGACTGCAGACCAGGGTTCATCTATTGGGATGTCTCAGTTTCCCCTGAATACCTGGGGTACTGGCCTACAGACCAGGGCTCATCTGTGGGCTGTCCCAGGTTCCCTAAATTGCAGGGTGTGTGGTGTACAGATCAGGGCTAATCTGTAGGCTGTCCCAGGTTCCCTAAATCCTTGGGGTGATGGGCCTACAGACCAGATCTCCCCTGTGGGCTGTCCCAGGTTCCCTAAATCCCAGGGGGGACTGGTAAACACACCAGGGCTTAAATCTGGGATGTCCCAGGTTCCCCAAATCCCTGGCAGGCCTGGCTTACACACCAAGGCTCATCTGTGCGATGCCTGAGGTTCCCTAAACTGCTAGGGGTGACTTGTCTACAGATCAGGGCTCATCTGTGGGATGTCCCAGGTTGCTGATATCACTGTGGGACTGTCTGCAGACCAGGGCTCATCTGCAGGATGTCCCATGACCCTAAATCCCTGGGGGGAACTGGCCTACACAGCAGAGCTCTTCTGTGGGCAGTCCCAGGTTTTCTATATCCCTGGGGGGGGCACTGGCCTACAGCTCAGGGCTCATCTGTGGTATGTCCCAGGCTCCCTAAATTCCTTGCAGGACTGGCCTACAGACCAGGGCTCATCTGTGGGATGCCCCAGATTATCTATATCGCAAGGGGGACTGGCCTACAGACCAGAGCTCATCTGTGGGATGTCCAAGGTTCTCTAAATACGTGGGGAAACTGGATGACAAACTAGGGCTCCTCTGTGGGATGTCCCAGGCTCCCAAAATCCCTGGGGGGACTGTCTATAGACCAGGGCTTCTCTGTGGCCTGTAACAGGATCCCTAATTCCCAGGGGGGTCTGGCCTACACACCAGGGCTGTTCTGTGGGATATCCCAGGTTCCCTGAATCCCTGGGGGCACGGGCTAAAGAACATGGCTTATCTGTGGTATGTCCCAGGCTCCCTAAATCCCTGGCAGGACTGGCCTCCAGACCAGGGCTCATCTGTGGGATATCCCAGGGTCCCTAAATCCCTGGAGGGACTGGCCTACAGACCAGGGCTCATCTGTTGGATGTCCCAGATTCCCTACATCCCAAGGAGAACTGGCCTATAGACCAAGGATCATCTCTGGGCTATCCCAGGTTCCCTAAATCATTGGTTGGGGGAGACTGCCCTAAACACTGGATCTCATCTGTGGGCTGCCCCAGGTTTCCTAAATCCCTGTGGGGAGTGTCTGTAGACCACAGCTGATATATGGGATATCCCAGGTTCCCTAAATCCCAGGGGAGACTGGTCTACAGACCAGGGCTCATCTATTGGGATATCACAGGTACCCTGAATCCCTGGGTTACTGGCCTATAGACCAGTGCTCAACTGTGAGATGGCCTATGTCCCTTAAATCCCTCACGGGACTGGCCTATACCGAAGGGCTCATCTGTGGGATGTCCCAGGTCCCTAAATCCCTTGGGGTACTGATCTACAAACCTGGGCTCATCTATTGGCTGTCCCAGGTTCCCAAAATCCCTTGGGGGACTGGTCTAGAAACAAGGGCTAATTTGTAGGCTCTCCTGGGTTCCCTAAATCGCTAAGGGGACTGGTCTACAGACTGGAGCTCATTTGTGGGCTGTCCCAGGTTCCCTAAATCCCTCTAGGGGACTGGACTACAGACCAGGGCTCATCTGAGGCCTGTCACAGGTGTCCTGAGTCCCTGGAGTGACTGGTCTACAGACCAGGGCTCATCTGTGTGGTGTTCCAGGTTCGTGAAATCACTGGGGGACTGTCTACAGAGCAGAGCTCATCTGTGGGCTCTCCCAAGTTGCATAAATCCCTGGAGTTATGAGCTTACAAACCAAGGATATTCTGTGGGATGTCCTATGTTCCCTAAATCACTTGAGGGACTGGTCTAGAGATGGACTGTCCCAGGTTCCGTAAATCCCGTAAGGGGACTGGACTACAGACCAGAGCTCATCTGTGGTCTGTCCAATGTTCCCTAAATCCCAGGGGTGGGGACTGGCCTACAGAGTAGGGCTCATCTCTGGGCTGTCCCAGGTTCCCTAAGTCCCTGGAAGGGACTGTCCTACAGACCAGGGCTCATCTCTGGGCTTACCAGGTTCCCTAAATCCCTGTGCGGTCTATCCTACAGAACAGAGCTCATCTGTGGGATGTCCCAGGCTCCCTAAATCCCTTGGGGTCTGGCCTACACACCAGGAGTCATCTGTTGGGATGTCCCGGATTCCCTAAATCCTTGGAGGGACAGACCTGCAGACCAGGCCTCTTTTGTGGGATGTCCCAAGTTCCCTAAATTCCTGGAGGGACTGTCCTTATGACCAGGACTCATCTGTGGGATATCCCAGGTTCCCTAAATCCCAGGGGGTACTGATCTACAGACCAGGGGTCTTGTATTGCGATGACCCAGGTTCCTTGAATCCCTGATGTACTGGCCGACAGACCAGGGCTTAAATTTGGGATGTCCCAGGTTCCCTAAATCCCAGGGGAGACTGGCCTACAGACCAGGCCTCATCTGTGGGATGTCCTATTTTCCCTAAATTCCTCAGGAGACTGGCCTACAGACCAGGTCTCATCTGTGGGACGTCCCAGGTTCACTAAATCCATGGGGGGACAGGCCTACAGACCAGGGCTCATCTGTGGGATATCACAGGTCCTTAAATCCCTGGGGGGACCGATCTACACACAAGGGCTAATCTATAG
Organism: Lemur catta; assembly: GCF_020740605.2. NCBI lineage: Eukaryota > Metazoa > Chordata > Mammalia > Primates > Lemuridae > Lemur > Lemur catta. Next base: position 43,414 of record NC_059136.1, on the reverse strand, counting down.
GCTGTCCCAGGTTCCCTAAATTCCTGTTGGGGAGTGGCCTACAAAGCAGAGCTCATCTGTGGTCTGTGCTAGAGGTTCCCTAGATCACTGAGGGTACTGGCCTACAGACCAGGGCTCATCTCAGGGCTCCCCCAAGTTCCCTAAATCCCTGGAGGGACTGGTCTACAAACCAGGCATCATCTGTGGGATGTCCCATGTTCCCTAAATTTCTTGATGGACTGGTCTACAGACCAGGACTCATCTGTGGGCTGTCTCAATTTTCGTAAATGCTTGGCGGTGGACTGACCTACACATGAGAGCAAATCTGTGGGCTGTCCCAAGTTCCTTAAATCCCTAGGAGGAGTGTCTGGAGACCAGGGCTGATTTTTGGGATGTCCCAGGTTCCCTATATCACTGGGGGGACTGGCTTACAGACCACGGCTCATCTGTGGGCTGTGCCAGGTTCCCTACATCCCAAAGAGAACTGGCCTACAGACCAAGGCTCATCTATGGGCTGTCCCAGATTCTCTAAATACTTGGTGGGGGGTCTGACCTACACACCAGAGCTCATCTGAGGGCTGTCCCAGGTTCCCCAAATCCCTGAGGGTACCTGTGTACAGACCAGGGCTCATCTCTAGGCTGTCCGAGGTTCCCTAAATCCCTGGGGGGGACTGGCATACAGACCAGGGCTTATCTGTGTGATGTATCAGGTTTCCTAAATCACCTTGGCAGAAGTGGCCCGTGGACCAGGGTTCATGTGTGGGATGTCCCAAGTTGCCTAAATACCTGGGGTGCCTGGGCTACAGACCACAGATCTTCTGGGGACTCTCCCAGGAGTCCCAATTTGTGGTCCACTGTGATTGCCAGTAGGTTACCTCAATGCATGTCTTTCTTCCTTTTCTGTAAGCGATCAGGATCTCGCTGGGCAGGGCATCTAAGAAGGCTTTTTCTTCCTGGCTCCTGGACATCCCAGGGTGGAGACAGGACTCAGTGATGAGCGGAGGGCCACTGGAATTCCTGCGCTGACCTGGAAGGGAAGAGCCGCCATTCCCCATCTCTTCCTCATTATCAGGTATCAAGCACATGTGTGATGGCCAGAGCCCTTGCTGCTGTGGGCCAGGAGGCTGTTCCAGTGGGAGCTGTGGGAGGCAAGAGGAAGGTGGTAGGAAACCAGGGTTGGCTCTCTCTGCCCACATAGGGTACCTCAGTCATTTCTGGACACATAGAGGCTCCTGTCTCCCACCCTGAAGTCTCACTCCTCTGAGCTCCCCTGAGCTCACCCATCTGTAATGTGGCTACACCTACCCTATGTTCTGTACTGAGGGAGGTCAGTTGCATTAAAAACTTCAAAAACTGTAGGTAAAATGGCTCCTCTCATGTTTTGTATAAAAGTGTCTTCCCCAAACTTCACTTGAATTCAGAAGAGCAACCTGCACGCAGCCCCAGGCCCATCCCCACCTCACACAGTCCTGTGTCACTGCAGGTGCCCTGGGCAAGGGAGCAGCCTGGGATGTGCAAGGGTGTGCACCCCATGGTTGAGAGTGGGGCCCCCTGCCTCCTGGTCACTTCCTGACAGACAGCAGACTGTGACTATGCAGACTCTGCACCAAGGTCACAGGTCACAGGTTGTCCTCACAGACTGCACCAACTGTGACTGCTCAGATTCCAGGCCAGGGTCACAGGTCATCCTGACAGAAGCAACGGGCCCTGTTCAGAGTCCATGCACAGGATACAGGTCGTCTGAAATTCAAATTCCAACCACAATGACATACCCACTCACACACACTAGAAAGGTTATTGTTGAAAACAATTGAAGATATCTGTTGGCAAGGACGCAGAAAACCTGGATACCCTTAAACACTGCCTGTAGAAATATAAAATGGTACAGGCTGTGTGTAAACTAGTTGAATCTTCCCTCAAAAATTTACGTGCAGAATTACCATAGCTCAACAATTCCATTCCAAGGTACATACTCCAAAGATTAGAAAACAAGTGTTCAAACAAGAACTTGTACATGAATATTTATAACAGCCCTGTTCACAATAGCTGAAAGGTCCAAACAACCCAAACGTCCGTCAACAGATGGATGGATAAGCAAAATTAGGTATATCATAACCTGATATATTATTCAGCCATAAAAAGGAAAGAGAAAACTGAAAGGGAGCAGCTGTTATGGGCACAATATGGCAGTACCTCAAAAATTAAGCATGGAATTCACTTACAACACAGTGATTCCACTTCTGGGTATATACTGAAAAGAACTGAAAACAGGGATTTGAACACCCACGTTCATGGCAGCATTATTCACTGTGCCAAAAGGTGGAGGCAACACAAGTGTCCACTGACAGATGAGTAGAAAAATAAAATGTGGCCGGGCGCGATGGCTCATGCCTGTAATACTAGCCCTCTGGGAGGCCAAGGCGGGTGGATTGTTTGAGGTCAGGAGTTTGAGACCAGCCTGAGTGAGACCCCATCTCTAGTAAAAATAGAAATAAAAATTATCTGGACAACTAAAAAATATATATATAGAAAAAATTAGCCGGGCATGGTGGCACATGCCTGTAGTCCCAGCTACTTGGGAGGCTGAGGCAGTGGGATCACTTAAGTCCAGGAGTTTGAGGTTGCTGTGAGCTAGGCTGACACCACGGCACTCTAGCCTGGGCAACAAAGTGAGACTCTGTCTCAAAAAAAAAAAAAAAGAAAGAACAATAAAATGTGGTCCATCCACACAACGAAATATAATTCAGCCTTAAAAATGAGGAAATTCTGACATACATAACAACATCGTGCTAAGTGAAACAACCCAGGCATACAACAACAAATAGAGTATGGTCTACTTATGAGGTAGCTGGAGTACTTTCCAGGGGCTAGGACTAGAGAAAATACGAAGTGGGCATTTAACAAGTACAGGGTTCCACTTGGGGAAGAAGAAAAAAATTCTGGAGATGGATGGAGGTGATGGTTATGCAACAATGTTCATGTGGTTCATGCCACTGAAGTGTGCACTTAAGAATGGTGAATGCTGTATGTATTTAATCATACAGAAAAAAGGAATGAAGTACTGATGTATATTACAACATGGATGAACCTCAAAAACGTCCTACGTGACGTTTGCCCTGAGTCCATTTATATAAAATGTCCAGAGCAGGCAAATCCACGGAGATGAGAAATATATTAGTGCTTGCCAGGGACTTGGGGGACAGGGAAAGGAAAGTGACTTCGTAACGGGCTTTGAGTTTCCTTCAGAGGAAGAAAAAAACATCTGTAACTATTAATAAATAGATGGTTGCACAACATGGGCAATGTACGACACTCCATTGAATTATATATTCACAAGTGGTAAAAACGGTGAAATTTTCAAAGGTGCTTTCAAATATTTATATACATTGTCATAATATGGACTAGGACTTTATCACTTAACTATATCGATTGGTGATGTAAACATAAATGTGCAAACCTGAGATACCTTGCAACTGCTGTGCACACACATAGGGCTAGAGAATTACAGTAAGGTAATATGTGGTTCAGTAAACTCTTATGAAATTTCCATGATGAACTGAGTCATTTGCTTTTCATTTGGCAGTGAGATTTAATTTTTCTTTCCTAATTATCCCAAATATAGACTCTGTGTTTAGGTACTATTTCCATGGTTTATATACAAATCGAATGTGATTCTTACACACGATATATCAATAATTTTTAGGGGGGGTCTGGGAGTGGTGGCTCATGCATATAATCCTACACTCTGGGAGGCCAAGGTGGGAAAATCGTTTGAGCTCAGGAGTTCGGGATCGGCCTGAGCAAGAGCGAGACCCCATCTCTACTAAAAATAGTAAGAGACTAGCTGGGCAACTAAAAATATATAGAAAAAATTAGCCAGCTATGGTAGCGCATGCCTGTAGCCCCAGACACTTGGGAGGCTGAGGCAGAAGGATGGCTTGAGCCCAGGATTTTGAGGTTTCTGTGAGCTAGGCTGATGCCATGGCACTCCAGCCCGGGCATCACAGTGAGAATCTGTCTCAAAAGAGAGAAAGAAAAAGAGAAATCTTTTTGTCTTTTGAAAAATCACATCATCCACTTTTTCTACTGTTAGATATTACAAACTGCTGTGACTTTAAGGGTCTAGCTGGGCAAAGCCTTAGAAAATTTGCTAAGGGTGTCCAATGTGTGGACAGGTTGACGGAACATGAATAAAAGATCCGAGACACCAAAAGCCTTCTGTGCACCTAAAAATGAAAGCAGAGTAGACTGCCAACAGCTGGGGTAGACTGCATGGGAGAGGGTAGCAGGCAGGACTGCCCAGGGTCGGCAGGCCATGGCCAGTCCTGTGCTGCTCAGGAGGAAGCCCTGCCCACACCCACCTTGGAGTCATCTCTGCTCTTTAGATCTGCCAAGGCTGAGAAACTGAGGGATAGTCTCAGAAACAGTTCCAGAAAAAGAAAACTGGAACCGAAGGGAAAGACACATTTTTCTCCCAGTTGGGGATGGCAGTGAAGCTGGCCTGGTGGATCGGACTGTCAGGGAGAAAGGTGTATTTCCTGATTCGGCGTTAAAGGGGATGACCTGGGAGTGTGTGGCTGCTGTGAAACACATGGTAAAACACACGGGAGTACTTACCATGAAGTAGCAGACCTCACACAGCAATGACCCTGGAGACTCTGAAGGCAGGACACAGAAGACTTTGTGCTGTGATCGCATGTTCCCTGGAAGGATGAAATTAGTATAAGGAAACTACATTTATGAACAACCACCTGAACACCCTGCCAGTAAAACAGAGATGACAACGAACTCCCTCACAGAGGCTGAGCCAGACCCACGTCCAGCTCAGAGTGTGATACCCCATTAGGGTGGAGAGACCACCGCGTGGACGTCACACCCGTGGCCACCACGTCCTGGGCATGGGGGACCTCAGTGCCGTGGAAACTGTGCGTTCCCCGTTTCCAAATGTCCACACGGAGCCCCTCCCGGTTCTCTGAGGACCGGCCGCCCCTCAGCAGGCGGCCGCAGACAGGAAGGCAGTGCCCGTGGGGCTCAGACAGGAAGGTTGAACTCACCCTGGGGGCCTCACGTCTGAGTGAGGACAAGGAGGTCGCACTCGCTCAAGTCTGAGGCAAGGCCGGCAGGCAGCAGGGAACTGGCGCCTGCTGGGCGCGGCTAACATGGCGGCACTGCGTCCTCTCACGCCACGTGCAACGCTGCATGCAAAGCCGCGGGGCATGACGGTCGTTCCGCCCCCTGTCAGCCCGCACTTCCCCTGCAGCCCTCGGTGCTCTTGGGGCGAGGGGACGGTGGAGAGCACTCCCTCCTGGCCTTGTTGGGGAACCAGTTTAAATCCAAGTTCAGCATCTTTGGAGCCAGGATCTGGAAATTCAAACTCAGATGGGCTCACTGTCCTGTGACTTTCAGAAAAACGGGGAGGCCCCTGGGAGGGGCCTGTGCTTAAAGGGCCCTCAGCTGAAAGGACCTCACCTAAAGGGGATTCACCATACAGGGACCTGCACTGAAAGTGCTCTCAGGTGAGTGGGTCTCACCTGAGAGGAGCCTCACCTGGGGGGGAGTCCTCAGCTGAAAGGGCCTCACCTGTAAGGGGCCTCTTCTCTTCTCAGAGGCCCCTCACCTGAGAGGCCCCTCAGCTGAAAGGGCTTCAGCTGAAAAGGGTCTCGGCTGAGAGTGTCCCTCAGCTGAAAAGGACATCACCTGACAGGGTCCCCAAATGAGAGGGGCCTCACCTGGGAAGGGCCTCAGCTTAAAGGGGCCTCAGCTGTGAGTGACTCGGTTGAAGTAGCTACTGAGAGGACCTCACCTGAGCAGGCCTCACTGAGAGGCCTCACCTAAGGGAGCCTCATCGGAGAGGCGACTCACCTGAAAGCGGCCAAAGTTGAAGGGGCCTTACCTGAAAAGGACTGTAAGGGGCCTCACCTGACAGGGCCTCAGCTGGAGGGACCTAGCTAACAGGGCTTTACCTGAAAAGGTCTTCACCTGAGGCGGGGGGGGGGGGCCCTAGCTGAAAGCAGCCTCACCTGAGAGTGGCCTCAGCTGAAAGGGCCTCACCTGAAACGGCCTTTCCTGGGAGGGTCCGAAGGGTCCTTGACATCGCAGACATCCGCGTGGCCATGGCAGACGCAGAGGCCGCCGGTGCTGATGTCCTTGGTGCTGTAATAATACTGCACTGCAGGCCCCTGAGCGCCAGGGCCCAGGCTCACCCACCCGCGTCCCAGGGCCTCAGGCCCAGGCTGCCCCCCAGAGCCGGCTCCTTCCCCCTCTGCAAGGGGCTGCCCCACATGCTAGACAGGGTGGGCTCACCCGGTGCATGACTGTGGGGTCCCGTAGCGCCTTGCCCATGAGGTGACCCAGCGGTGTGTTGGTGGCTTTGGTGAAGTTGCGCAGCAGTGGTGAGTAGGAGTAGTTCATGGTCCCTGGGCACCCATTCACCAGGGACACCAGGATCTGCAGAAGGTGTGGACGGTGAGGCCAGGTGTGGCCACCAGAAGCAGACCGGCAGAACCCACCACCACGCTGTCCTCGGACCCACCTCGCCATTCTCCAGGGGCACGATGCGTGAGTACTCAGTGGGGCAGATGGCGTCATCATCCCATGTGATGGGCTCCAGCGTCCTGGGCCCCAACCACTCCAGGCAGTCCCTCTTGGAGGCTGCAGGAAAGGGCTGGAAAGGGAGTGCTGAGGCCACCAGAAAAGCCCGCGGGCCCAGAGCCTGGGGTGCATTGGCCTGAAGCTAGGGGTCACACTGGTCCTTCAGGCTCTGTGGCTGCAGACAGGGCTCACTGGGGGAGGTCCCAGGCAGTGGGCCTGACCAAGGTGGAGACAGAAGCACATTCCTGTGGTCCCACAGCATGATTTCCAGCCAGGACAGGTGGCCAGACAGTGCCCCTACCACCAAGGAAGTCCAGCCCCCAGAACATCTGACAGTCAGTGCCGTCCCAGGCGGGCTCTGTCCTGTCACCCACTGACTGGCCCCCAGCCACTGAGTCCCAGGCCAGGTGGCATGGAGCGAGTTGGGACCCAGTGCTGCCATCAGAGCCCTGGGGGGAGACAGACTGGCAAATAGGCCCTTCTAGTGCTGAGCCAAGCTGGGAGGCCCCACTAGCCCAGGACTGGGGGCTGCAGCTTCCCTGTGGCCCTGGGCTAGTAGGACAGCCCTGGCCCAGGGCAAAGGGAAGCTGTTCCTCCAGGGGCACCTGGAACCCCCAGGCCCTGCCCAGGGGGTCCTGCACGGCCTCTGCTACTTTCTCCTCACATCGGCCCTGCCTGATCCCAGGGAGGTGCCCGTAGCCTCATTTCTCATTGTTCTGGCCAGAGGACCACATTTTGGGCTTTCCCATGTGCCTTTGCCCCTGGGGTTTAGTAAGGCCGTTCCTCAGCACAGCCTTCACAGGGCACTTTGGACACCGCCTCCGGGAAGCCCTCCCTGACTGCAGCCCATCCACTCCACCCTTTGCCCTGTGCATACCCTCGCTAGTCATCACTGCCCCAAATGGACATCTGCACACACCCATGATGGCCCCGCTGGCCCCATGCCTGCATCCGGGGTGCACACGTGCCCATCAGCCCAATAGCGTATGCTGCGCCCAGCTCCTCAGGTCACCCAGGCCTATTGGGATGAGCCCCTGAAGGAGCAGAGGCTCTTGGGGGCTGAGGGTCCTTCTGGGCTGGGGGCTGGAGGTGGGCTTATGCTGCCACAGGTGTCCCCCCAAACCCCCAGGGACTTAGAACTGGGCAGCTCCACCCCCACGCACAAGAGGAGTGGCTCCCTGCGGGTCGGGACCATAGCCCCCCAGGAGAGGTCTCTGGCCCCTAAAAACTGTCAAGGGCGACAGGCTGACCATGGAGTGGGCAGGCGGGGGGCACATTGATCCTCCCAGGATAGGGCGAGTGCCTTGGTGGGACCCCACCGTCAACCCCCGGTGTGCATGTCCCATGTAGATGTCCCCACGTCCCATCCACCTGGGGGGCAGCTGGTCTCTAGGCTCAGCCCCTACATGACAATGAGGAGGGGGTGTAGTTTCCAGGGAGGGAGACAGGGCCCTACAAACACACACTGCAGTGCAGGAAACAAAGGGGAAAAGGCCCCGGGGGCCTGCCGGGAGTTCTCTCCATCTTCCTCCCCCTGCCATCTGCACAAGAACCCAGCTCCCAACAGTAGTGGGGGGTTCCCGACAGAGGGCAGAGTCTCAGCTGGCGCATACTGCTGCTCACAGGTGGGGCGGGATGGCAGGAGGCGGAGTACCCGTCATGCCCGGCGGCTTTGCACGAGGCTTTGTACGCAGCATTGCACGTGGCGTGAGAGGACGCAGTGCCGCCATGTTAGCTTTGCCCCTGCAGGCGCCACCTCCCTGGCGCCTGCCTGCCTGGCCTCAGAACCGAAGCGACTGCAACCCCTTGGTCCTCTCTCAGACGTGAGGCCCCCAGGGTGAGTTCAACCTTCCTGTCTGAGCCCCACGGGCACCGCCTTCCTGTCTGCAGCCGCCTGCTGAGGGGCGGCCGGTTCTCAGAGACGCGGGAGGGGCTCCGTGTGGACATTTGGAAACGGGGAACGCACAGTTTCCACGGCACTGAGGTCCCCCATGCCCAGGACGTGGTGGCCACGGGTGTGACGTCCACGCGGTGGCCTCTCCACCCTAATGGGGTATCACACTCTGAGCTGGACGTGGGTCTGGCTCAGCCTCTGTGAGGGAGTTCGTTGTCATCTCTGTTTTACTGGCAGGGTGTTCAGGTGGTTGTTCATAAATGTAGTTTCCTTATACTAACTTCATCCTTCCAGGGAACGTGCCGTCACAGCACAAAGTCTTCTGTGTCCTACCTTCAGAGTCTCCAGGGTCATTGCTGTGTGAGGTCTGCTACTTCATGGTAAGTACTCCCGTGTGTTTTACCATGTGTTTCACAGCAGCCACACACTCCCAGGTCATCCCCTTTAACCCCGAATCAGGAAATACACCTTTCTCCCTGACAGTCCGATCCACCGGGCCCACTTCACCGCCTTCCCCAACTGGGAGAAAAGTGTGTGTTTCCCTTGAGTTCCAGTTTTCTTTTTCTGGAACTGTTTCTGAGACTCTCCCTCAGTTTCTCAGCCTTGGCAGATCTAAAGAGCAGAGATAACTCCAAGGTGGGTGTGGGCAGCACTTTTTCCTGAGCAGGACAGGACTGCCATGGCCTGCAGACCCTGAGCGGTCCTGTCTGCTACCCTCTCCCATGCAGTCTACCCCAGCTGTTGGCAGTCTACTCTGCTTTCATTTTTAGGTGCACAGCAGGCTTTTGGTATCTCAGGGGTTTTATTAGGGTTCTGTCAATCTGTCCACACAGTGGACACCCCTAGCAAATTTTCTAAGGCTTTGCCCAGCTAGACCCTTAAAGTCACAGCAGTTTGTAATATCTAACAGTAGAAAAAATGGATGATGTGATTTTTCAAAACACAAAAAACTTTCTTTTCTTCTTTCTTTTGAGACAGTCTCACTGTGTTGCCCAGGCTGGAGTGCCATGGCATCAGCCTAGCTCACAGAGACCTCAAACTCCTGGGCTCTAACCATCCTTCTGCCTCAGCCTGCCAAGTTTCTGGGACTATATGCATGCGTTACCATACCCCGCTAATTTTTTCTATATATTTTCAGTTGTCCAGCTAGTCTCTTACTATTTTTAGTAGAGATGTAGTCTGGCTCTTGCTCAGGCCGATCCCAAACTCCTGAGCTCAAAGGATCCACCCATCTTGACATCCCAGAGTGTAGGATTGTAGGCGTGAGCCACTGCTCCCGGCCCCCCCAAAAAAATTATTATTTGATATATTGTGTGTAAGAATCACCTTTGATTTATATATAAACCAAGGAAATAGCTAAATACAGGATTTATATTTGGGATAATTAGTAAAGAAAAATTAAATCTCCCTGCCAAATGAAAGGCAAATGACCCAATTGATCATGGATATTTCATAAGAGTTTATTGAACCACATATTACCTTACTGTAATTCTCTAGCCATGTGTGTGCACATGTGCGTGCACACTAGTTGCAAGGAATCTCAGGTTTGCACACTTATGTTTACATCACCAATCGATATAGTTAAGTGATAAAATCCTAGTCCATATTATGACAATGTATATAAATATTTGAAAGCACTTTTTAAAATTTCACCATTTTAACACTTGTGAATATATAATTCAATGGAGGGTCATACATTGCCCATGTTGTGCAACCATCTATTTATTAATAGTTACAGATGTTTTTTTTCTTCCTCTGAAGGAAACTCAAAGCCCGTTACAAAGTCACTTTCCTTTCCCTGTCCCCCAAGTCCCTGGCAAGCACTAATCTATTTTTCATCACCATGGATTTGCTTGCTCTGGACATTTCATACAAATGGAATCATAATATGTGGGGTTTTGTGTCTGAGTTCTTTCACTTAGGATGTTTTCAAGGTTCATCCATGTTGTGATATACATCAGTACTTCATTCCTTTTTTCTGTATGAGTAACTACAGCATTCACCATTCCTTTTTTTTTTTTTTTTTGAGACAGGGTCTCACTTTGTTGCCCGGACTAGAGTGAGTGCCATGGCATCAGTGTAGCTCACAGCAACCTCAAACTTCTGGGCTTAAGCGATCCTACTGGCTCAGCCTCCCCAGTAGCTGGGACTACAGGCATGCGCCTCCATGCCTGGCTAATTTTTTGCTATATGTATTTTTTTTAGTTGGCCAGATAATTTCTTCCTATATTTAGTAGAGACGGGGTCTCACTCAGGCTGGTCTCGAACTCCTGACGTCCAGCGATCCACCCACCTCGGCCTCCCAGAGGGCCAGGATTACAGGCCTAAGCCACCGCGCTGGGCCAGCATTCACCATTCTTAAGTGCACACTTCAGTGGCACAAACCACGTCCATGTTTTTTTGTAACTGTGACCACCATCCATCTCCAGAATTTCTTTCATCTTCCCCAAGGGGAACCCTGCACTTGTTAAACACTTACTTCATATTTTCTCTTTCCCCAGCCCCTGAAAACTACTCCAGCTAACTCATAAGTAGAGCATACTCTATTTGTCGTTGTGTGCCTGGGTTGGTTCACTTAGCACAATGTTGTTGCCTTTGTCAGAATTTCCTCATTTTTAAGGCTGAATTATATTTCGTTGTGTGGATGGACCACATTTTATTTTTCTACTCATCTGTCAGTGGACACTTGTGTTGCTTCCACCTTTTGGCACAGTGAATAATGCTGCCATGAACGTGGGTGTTCAAGTCCCTGTTTTCAGTTCTTTTCAGTATATACCCAGAAGTGGAATCACTGTGTTGTAAGTGAATTCCATGCGTAATTTTTGAGGTACTGCCATACTGTGTTCCATAACAACTGCTCCATTTCAGTTTTCTCTTTCCTTTTTATGGCTGAATAATATATCAGGTTATGATATACCTAATTTTGCTTATCCATCCATCTGTTGACCGACGTTTGGGTTGTTTGCACCTTTCAGCTATTGTGAACAGGGTGTTATAAATATTCATGTACAAGTTCTTGTTTGAACACTTGTTTTCTAATCTTTGGAGTATGTACCTTGGAATGGAATTGTTGAGCTATGGTAATTCTGCATGTAAATTTTTGAGGGAAGATTCAACTAGTTTACACACAGCCTGTAACATTTTATATTTCTACAGGCAGTATTTAAGGGTATCCAGGTTTTCTGTATTTTTGCCAACAGATATCTTTAATTTTTTTAAATAATAGCCTTTCAAGCGTGTGTGAGTGAGTATGTCATTGTCATTGGAATTTGAATTACCATAATAACTAATAATGTGTAATATCTTCTTATGTGCTTTTTGGCCAATTGTTTGTTATTGTGTGTGTGTGTGTGTGTGTGTGTGTGTGTGTGTGTGTGTATGTAGTGTCAATTTTAGGCTCTTTATCCATGTTGTTATTTGGTTGTTTGACTTTTTCCTGTTCAGTCTTAAAAGCTACTTATATATACTGGATAGGAGACCCTCATCAGATATATAACGTGCCTCTGTTGATTGTCTTCTTACTTTCTGGGTGGTGTCTTTAGATTTCCAAAGGTTTTTAATTTTGAGGAAATTTTTCTTTACTGGCTGTGCTTGTGGTGTCAGATCAAAGAAACCATTCTTACGTCCAACATTATGAAAGTTTATCTCCATGTTTTCTTTTAGGGTTTATGTTTTCACCTTTTACATTTAGGCCTGTGGACCATTTTGAGTTCAATTTTTCTGTTTGGTATGCTGTCAGGGTACAGTTTCATTCCTGTGCGTGTGGATAGTTGTCTGACATTGCTTGTGGAATTTAGGGACCTCAGGGCTTGTACACAATCAATTGACCATAGAGGTATGAATTTATATCTGGACCCTCAGTTCAATGTCATTGATCTATATGCGTACCTTCATGCCAGTATCATCCTGTTTTGATTGTTGTTGCTTTGCAGTAAAATTTAACATTCAAAATCAGGAAGTGTGAACCTCCAAGTTTGTCTTTCTTTTTCAAGAAGGTTTTGGTTATTTGTGTTCCCTTAAAATTCCATTTTAATGTTAGGATCAGTTTGTCCATTTTGGCCGAGAGGCCTTTTTGTATTTTTGTAGGGATTGCATTGGGTTTGAGATCACCTGTGCTGTATGGCCATCTTGAAACATATTAAGTCTCCAGTCGATGAACGTGGAGTGTCTTGACATTTGTTTAGATTTTCTTTAGCTTTTTTCAATAATGTTTTGTAGTTTTCCACATACAGGTCTTGCACATTTGTTAATTTTTTTCTCGAGTGGGTTATTTTTGTTGATATAGTTCAAATGCAATTTTTGTCTTAATTTCATTTCGACGTTCTTGATCACCAGAGTACAGAAATAAAACAGTAATTGAAATGTTGTTCTGTTACCTATCCGTTTTTGTTTGCTGGTTCAAATAAATTTTTTGAATTCTTCGGGATTTTCTATATTTAAGGTGATGTGATTTGGAATCTGTGGATAGATTTACTTTCCATTCATGTCTGGATGCATTTTTATTTCCCATTCTTCTCTAATTGTTCTGTATAGAACTGTCAGTGCAATCTTATTTTTTTGTTTCAAAATACTAATTATGGTGGTACAAGTATTTTTGTTACATGGCTATCTTGTGTAGTGCTGAAGTCAGAGGTGTTGGTGTGTCCGTCATCAGAATATAGTGTTCATGTGGGCAAGTTTTTATCCTACACCCACTGTCCATTCTTTCCCCTTCTAGATTTTCATGTCCTTTATATTGCCATGTGCCTCTGTGTATCCATGTAATAGCTCCCACTTATTTGTGAAAACATAGGGTGTTTTGTTTTCCATTCCCGAGATAGTTCATTTAGGGTAATGGTCTCCAGTTCCCCCCACATTGGTGCAAATGACATTATTTCATTCCCTTTTGTTTTTAGAGACAGGGTCTCCCTCTGGTGGCCGCGATAGGGTGCAGTGGCATGATCATAGCTCACTGCAACCTCACAGTCTGGGCTCAAGTGATGCTCCTGTCTTAGCCTCCTGAGTAGCTGGGACTACAGATACATGCCATCTTGCCCACCTAATTTATTTATTTTTTTAGAGACGGGGTCTCACACTTGCTCAGGCTGGTATTTCATTCCTTTTTATGGCTGAGTAGTACACTGTGATATTTATACATGTATTTGTGTGTGTGTGTGTACACACACAAACACACATTTTTGTCCCCTTATGAATTTAATGGCACTTAAGTTGATTCCACATCTTTGCAATTGTGAAGTGTGCTGTGCTAAACATTTGAGTGCTGGTGTCTTTTGGATAAAATGACTTCATTTCCTTTGGCTAGATACCCAGGAGTGGGATTGCTGGATTGAATGGTAGGTCTACATTTATTTCTTTGAGGAATCTCCATAATGTTTTTCATAGAGGTTCTACTATTTTGTAGACTGATCAGTGCATCAGCGTTCCTTTCTCTATGCATCTGTGGCAGCATCTGTTGTTTTTTGTCTTTTTTTTTTTTTTGGAGACAGAGTCTCGCTTTGTTGCCCAGGCTAGGGTAAGTGCTGTGGCATCAGCCTAGCTCACAGCAACCTCAAACTCCTGGGCTTAAGCAATCCTACTGTCTCAGCCTCCCGAGTACCTGGGACTACAGGCATGTGCCACCATGCCTGGCTAATTTTTTCTATATATATTTTTAGTTGTCTAGATAATTTCTTTCTATTTTTAGTAGAGACGGGGTCTCGCTCTTGCTCAGCCTGGTCTCGAACTCCTGACCTCGAGTGATCCACCCGCCTCGGCCTCCCAGAGGCCAGATTACAGTGCTAGGATTACAGGCATGAGCCACCGCTCCCGGCCATGTTTTTTGTCTTTTTAATAATGGCCATTCTGATTGGGGCAAGGCCCTTCCTTATGGTAGTTTAAATTTGCATTTCTCCATGATTAACAGTGTTTAGCAGTGTTTCATGTTTTTTGGCAATTTGTCTATCTTCTTTTCAAAAGCTTCTGTTCTGGTCTTTTGCCCACTTTTTGATGAGGATGTTTATTTTTTTCTTGCTGATTTGTTTGGGTCTTTGCATATTCTGGATATCAGTCTTTTGTCAGATGCGTAGTTGCAAATATTTTGGCCCATTCTGTAGGTTGTGTATTCACTGCATTGATTATATCCTTTGCTGTGCACAAGTTTCCTAATTTAATTAAGTCCTGTTGATTTATTTTTGTTGTTGCTATATTTGGCTTTGGGGTCTTAGTCATAAATTCTTTGACTTGGCTGATGTCTAAAAAGGTTTGCCTACTTTTTACCTAGAATTTTTATGGTTTCATACTTTTCATTTAACTCTTTAATGCACCCTGAATTTATTTTTGTATATAGTGAGAGAGGTACCCTGTTTCCTTTATCTGCATATGGATATCCAATTTTCCCAGCGCTGTTTATTGAATAGGGCTTCCTTTCCTCAGTGTATGTTTTCTGCTTTGTCAAAAATCAGTTAGTTGGTGCTAGGTAGATGGTTTAATGTCTGGGTTCTTTATTTGTTCCCTTGGATTAGTCTCAGTTTTTTACACCAGTACCATGGTGTTTGGGTTCCTGTAGCCTTGTAGTATAATTTGATGTCACGTAATGTCATACCTCCAGGTTTGTTGTTCAGTATAATGTTGCATGCAGAGGTGAAAGTGAGCATCTCTGCTTTGTCCCTGATCTTAGTGGCAAAAGCTGTGGTTAGGGCTTAGGGTTTTTAGAGTTAGGGTTAGTGTTAGAGTTGGGGTTGGGTCCTGTTAATAATTCAGTATCTTATGGTCACAAGGATTCTGTTTTGTTAGTCTTATGGTCTATGTTTATTTTTTTCCTAACATAAATGCTGGTCAATTGTATCTAAACTCCTGGAACTCAGTTGTAAGGTTTCTCTGAGGTTTGCTTGGCTAAGAGGGGTCCATTCAGTTGGCATGGGTCTTAGGGTTTTATTTCAATTTACATTACCATGATTTCACTAGTATAATTTAGTAATGCTTTCTTTATGTATGCATGGGAGGAAACAGCCAGGCAAACTGTGTAAATCTCCAAGAGGTGGCTCTGAGTTCAGGCTTACATACTATCTTCAAGTGAAACAAAGAAAGAATGGGTGTCATAGGGGTCAGCAGTGGGGAGGTAACCAGGAAAAGCAAGGTAAGCAAGAGCAAGCATTGTCGTTCAGACTTAAGTGGTGCCTGCCTTCCGCATTGCTAAGAATCCCTCATGATATAGTCATCCTTCTCTTCTTGGTATGAGAGGGAGACACCTTTACAAATGGAAGGAGGTCTCCTTCACAGATGTAAATTTTCCTGACAAAAAGGTAACTTCTGGCCTGTTTTCAGAGCTTCTCCTGGGTCTGTAGTGTTTCAAAATTATCAACTCAAAATAATCCTTATGTTGGGCTGGGCATGTTGGCTCATGCCTATGATCCCAACATTTTGGGAGGCCAAGGCAGGAGGCTCCATGGAGCCCAGGAGTTCAAGACCAGCCGGGGCAATACAGCAAGGACCCATCTGTACAGACACATAAAAAATTATTTGGCAGTGGTAGCTCATGCCTGTAATCCCAGGTACTTGAGAGGCTGAGGATCGCTTCAGCCTGGAAGTTCAAGGTGGCAGTGATCTGCGTTCGTGCCACTGCACTCCTGCCTGAGTGACAGAGACCCTGTCCAAAACAATAACAACAAGAACAAGAGGTATATCTTGGGGTGGCATATTCTACTCTTCTGTGCTGGCTTCCAAAGTGACTGTATACCATTATGCATTCTACCAGCCATGAATGAGAATTCCTGCCCTTCCTCCAGCAATGGTTTGTCCTTTTTTTTTTTTATATAGAGTTTAGTCATTCTAGCAGGCCTGCTATGGTATCTCATTGCTGCTGTAATCTGCTATTCCCTAACGATATATGTTGCTGAGCATCTCTTTGTATGATTATTTGCCATGTATATATCTTCTTTGGTCAGGTGTGTGTTGAGATATGTACCCCTTTTTAATCGGGGTGTTTGTCTTCTTATTGTTGAGTTTTAAGGCTTCTTTTTATATGTTAATGTGAATTGTTCGTCCGGTATGTATTTTGCACATATTTCTTATCATTCTGTGGCTTGTCTTTTTATTCTTTGAACTTGGTCTTTCACAGAGTATAAATATTGAACATTATAACAGCCATGGTATTATTTTTTCTGTTGTGGATCAGATTCATTTTGTTGTTGTTGTTGTGTTAAAACCCATCACCAAACCCAAGGCCATGTAAATTTTCTTCTTTGTTTCTTCCCTGAATCTTTAAAGTTTTGCATTGCAGTTGAAGTTTGAGGATGATTTTGAATGAATATTGAGGTCAGTTGTAAAGTTTATATCTACACTTATTTCATTCCATATGTTTTTTGCTTAATTGTTCCCTCCCTCCCGGTTTTTCCGAAAGACACAGGACAGTGAGGCCATCTGAGTTTGATTTTGCAGATCGTGGCTCCGAAGACTCTGAACTCGGAATTTAACTGGTTCCCCAGCAAGGCCAGGAGGGAGTACTCGCCACTGTAGGCCCCGCCCCATTAGCACCAAGGGCTTCAGTGCCGGTGCGGGCTGGCAGAGGGCGGAGCACCCATCATGCCCTTCGGCTTTGCACGAGGCTTTGTATGCAGCATTGCACGTGGCGTGAGAGGACGCAGTGCTGCCATGTTAGCTATGCCCCCGCAGGCGCCGTCTTCCTGGTGCCTGCCTGCCTGGCCTCAGACCCGAAGCGAGTGCGACCTCCTCGTGCTGACTCAGACGTGAGGCCTCGAGGGTGAGTTCAACCTTCCTGTCCGAGCCCCATGGGCACCGCCTTCCTGTCCGCAGCCACCTGCTGAGGGGCGGCCAGTCCTCATAAACCGGGAGGGGCTCCGTGTGGATATTTGGAAACGGGGAACCCACATTTTCCACCACATTGAGATCCCCATGCCCAGTACGTGGTGGCCATGGGTGTGATGTCCACGCGGTCGTCTCTCCACCCTAATGGGGTATCAGACTCTGGCTGGACATGGGTCTGGCTTAGCCTCTGTGAGGGAGTTTGTTGTCATCTCTGTTTTACTGGCAGGGTGTTCAGGTGGTTGTTCATAAATGTAGTTTCCTTACGGGAACTTCATCCTTCCAAGGAACGTGCCGTCGCAGCGCAAAGTCCTCTGTGTCCTGCCTCAGAGTCTCCAGTGTCATCGCTGTGTGAGGTCTGCTACTTCATGGTAAGTACTCTTATGTGTTTTACCATGTGTTTTGCAGCAGCCACACGCTCCCAGGTCATCACCATTAACCCCGAATCAGGAAATACACCTTTCTCTCTGACAGTCCAATCCACCAGGCCCACTTCACCACCATCCCCAACTGGGAGAAAAATGTGTCTTTCCCTTCGGTTCCAGTTTTCTTTTTCTGGAACTGTTTCTGAGACTATCCCTCAGTTTCCCAGCCTTGGCAGATCTAAAGAGCAGAGATGACTCCAGGGTGGGTATGGGCAGCACCTCCTGGTGAGCAGCACAGGACTGCCATGGCCTGCAGACCCTGAGCGGTCTTGCCTGCTACTCTCTCCCATGCAGTGTACCCCAGCTGCCCGCTGTCTACTCTGCTTTCATTTTTAGGTGCACAGCAGGCTTTTGGTGTCTCACGGATTTTATTGGGATTCTGTCAGTGTCCACACAATGGACACCCTTAGGAAATTTTCTAAGGCTTTGCCCAGCTAGACCCTTAAAGTCACAGCAGTTTGTAATATCTAATAGTAGAAAAAGTGGATGATGTGATTTTTCAAAAGGCAAAAAACATTCTTTTTTTCTTTCTTTATTTTGAGACAGAGTCTCGTTGTGTTGCCCAGGCTGGAGGGCCATGGCGTCAGCCTAGCTCATGGCAACCTCAAACTCCTGGGCTCAGGCCATCCTTCTGCCTCAGCCTGCCAGGTTTCTGGGACTACAGGCATGCGCTATCATAGCCGGCTAATTTTTTTTGTATATTTTTAGTTGTCCAGCTAGTCTCTTTCTATTTTTAGTAGAGATGGGGTCTTGCTCTTGCTCAGGCTGGTCTCGAACCCCTGAGCTCAAACAATCCACCCACCTCGGCCTCCTAGTGTGTAGGATTATAAGCGTGAGCCACTGCTCCTGGCCCAAAAAACAAAAAAGTATTATTTGATATATCATGTGTAAGAATCACCTTCAATATATATATAAACCAAGGAAATAGCGAAACACAGGGTTTATATTTGGGATAATTACTAAAGAAAAATTTAATCTCCCTGTCAAATATAAGGCAAGTGGCCCAATTGATCATGAAAATTTCATAAGTTTACTGAACCACATATTATGTTAGTGTAATTCTCTTGCTGTGTGTGTGTGCATGTACATGCACAGCAGTTGCAAGGTATCTCAGGTTTGCACACTTATGTTTACATCACCAATTGATATAGTTAACTGGTAAAGTCCTAGTCCATATTATGACAATGTATATAAATATTTGAAAGCACCTTTTAAAATTTCACCATTTTTACCAGTTGTGAATATATAATTCAGTGGAGTGTCATACATTGCCCGTGTTGTGCAACCATCTATTTATTAATAGTTACAGATGTTTTTTTTTTCCTTCCTCTGAAGGAAACTCAAAGCCTGTTATGAAGTCACTTTCCTTTCCCTGTCCCCCAAGTCCCTGGCAAGCACTAATCTATTTTTCATCACCGTAGATTTGCCTGCTCTGGACATTTTATACAAATGGACTCATATAATATGTGGCCTTTTGTGTCTGATTTCTTTCACTTAGGACATTTTCCAGGTTCATCCATGTTGTGATACACATCAATACTTCATTCCTTTTTACTGTATGATCAAATACATACAGCATTCACCATTTTTAAGTGAACACTTCAGTGGCACAAACCACGTCCATTTTTTTTGTAACTATCACCACCATCCATCTCCAGAATTTCTTTCATCTTCCCAAAGTGGAACCCTGTACTCATTAAACACTTACTTCATATTTTCTCTTCCCTCAGTCCCTGGAAACTACTCCAGCTACCTTATAAGTAGAGCATACTCTATTTGTCATTTTGTGCCTGGGTTATTTCACTTAGCACGATGTTGTTACGTATGTCCGAATTTCCTCATTTTTTAAGGCTGAATTATATTTCATTGTGTGGATAGACCACATTTTGTTTATTTACTCATCTGTCAGTGAACACTTGTGTTGCTTCCACCTTTTGACACAGTGAATAATGCTGCCTTGAACGTGGGTGTTCAAGTCCCTGTTTTCAGTTCTTTTCAGTATATACCCAGAAGTGGAATCACTGTGTTGTAAGTGAATTCCATGCTTAATTTTTGAGGTACTGCCATACTGTGTTCTGTAACTACTGCTCCATTTCAGTTTCCTCTTTCCTTTTTATGTCTGAATAATATATTAGGTTATGGTATACCTAATTTTGCTTATCCACCCATCTGTTGATGGACATTTGGGTTGTTTGCACCTTTCAGCTATTGTGAACAGGGCTGTTATAAATATTCATGTACAAGTTCTTGTTTGAACACTTGTTTTCTAATCTGTGGAGTATGTACCTTGGAATGAAATTGTTGACCTATGGTAATGCTGCACGTAAATTTTTGAGGGAAGATTCAATTAGTTTACACAGCCTGTAGCATTTTATATTTCTACAAGCAGTGTTTAAGGGTATCCAGGTTTTCTGTATCCCTGCCAACAGATATCTTTATTTTTTTTTAACAATAGCCTTTCTAGTGTGTGCAAGTGGGTATGTGATTGTGGTTGGAATTTGAATTTTGGATGACCTGTGACCTGGGCCTGGATTCTGGCAGGGGCAGTTGCTGCTGTCAGGATGAGCTGTGACCCTGGCGTGGACTCTGAGCAGTCACAGTTGGTGGAGTCTTGCAGGACGA
Source organism: Lemur catta (assembly GCF_020740605.2). Lineage (NCBI taxonomy): Eukaryota > Metazoa > Chordata > Mammalia > Primates > Lemuridae > Lemur > Lemur catta. The sequence continues at coordinate 23,104 of NC_059136.1, read as the reverse complement.
TCTGTGACCTGTGATCTTGGTGCAGAGTCTGCCCAGGCGCAGTTGCTGGTATCTGTCAGGGAGTGACCAGGAGGTGGGGGGCCCATTGTCAATCTTGCACACCCCTGGCCACTTCCTTGCCCAGGGCACCTGCAGTGACACAGGACTGTGTGAGGTTGGGACAGCCCGGGGGCTGTGTGCATGTTCCTCTTCTGAATTCAAGTGAAGTTTGGGGAAGACACTTGGATATAAAACAGGAGAGGAGCCCTTTTACCTAAAGTTTTTCAAGTTTTTAACGCAACTCACCTCCCTCAGTACAGAATATAGGGTAGATGTAGCCACATTACAGACATGCGAGCTCAGGGTAGCTCAGAGGAGTGAGACTTCAGGGTGGGAGACAGGAGCCTGGATGTGTCCAGAAATGACTGAGGTACTCTGTGTGGGCAGAGAGAGCCAACCCTGGTTTCCTACCGCCTTCCTCCTGCCTACCACAGTTGCTGCTGCAACTTCCTCCTGGCCCACATCAGCAGGGGCTCCAGCCATCACACACACGCTCCACACCTGATAACAAGGAAGACATGGGTAATGGCTGCTCCTCCCTTCCAGGTCAGTGCAAGAATTCCAGTGGCCCTCTGCTCATCACTGAGTCCTGTTCCCAGCCTGGGATGTGCAGGAGCCAGGGAGAAAAAGCCTTCTTAGATGCCCTGCCCAGCAAGTTCCTGATCTCTTACAGAAAAGGAAGAAAGACATGCATTAAGGTAACCTAAGCAGCTGTCACAGTCGCCCACAATTTGGGACTGCTGGGAGAGTCCCCAGATGTTCTGTGGTCTGTAGCCCAGGCACGCCAGGTATTTAGGCAACCTGGGACATTGCACACATGAGCCCTGGTCTGTAGACCAGTTCCGCAAAGGTAATTTAGGAAACCTGATAAATCACATAGATGAGCCCTGGTCTGTAGACCAGTCCTCCCGGGATTTATGGAACCTGGGACAGCCCACAGATGAGCACTGGTCCTTAATCCAGTGCCCCTCAGGGATTTAGGGAAAGTCGAAAGCCTAAAGTTGAGCCCTGGTGTGTGCCCTGGTACCCCCAGGGATTTAGGCAACCTGGAACAGTCCACAGACCAGCCCTGGTTTGTAGACCAGTCCCACAAGGGATTCAGAGAACCTGGGACAGCCCACAGATGAGCCATGGTCTATAGATCAGTCCTCCCAGGAATTTAGGGACCTGGGATATCCCACAGATGAGTCCTGGTCTGCAGGCCATTCCCCCTAGGGATTTAGGGAACCTAGGACATCCCAAGATGAGCCCTGGTGAGTAGGTCAGTCCCCCAAGGGATTTAGGCAACATGGGAAATCCTGCAGATGAACCCTGGTCGGTAGGCCAGTACTCCCAGGGATTTAGGGAACCCAGAAAATCCCAGAGTTAAGCCCTGATTTTTAGGTCAGTACCCCAGGGATCCAGTGAACCTGGGATATCGCAATAGATGAGCCCTAGTCATAAGGCCAGTCCCTCCAGGTATTTAGGGAACCTGGGACATCCCATAGATGAGTCCTGCTCTGTGGGCCAGTCCCCCCCTGGGATTTAGCGAACCTGGGAGAGCCCACAGATGAGACCTGGCATATAGGCCAGTTCTCCCCAGGGATTTACAGAACATGGTCCATCCCGCAGATGAGCCCTGGTCTGTAGGCCAGTACCCCAGGGATTCAGGGAACCTGGGACATCCCAATAGATGAGCCCTGGTCATAAGGCTAGCCCCTTCAGGGATTTAGGGAACTTGGGACATCACACAGATGAGCCCTGGTCTGTAGATAAGTTTCCTCCAGGGATTTAGGGAACATGGGACATCCCAGAGTTAAACCCTGGTCTGTAGGACAGTACTCCAGGGATTTAGGGAACCTCTGGACATCCCACACATGATCCCTGGTTGGTTTGCTCTTCCCCCCAGGGATTTGCGCAACCTGGGAAAGCTCTGGTTTGTAGACAAGTCCCCCAGAGATTTAGGGAACCAGGGACAGCCCACAGATGAGCCCTGGTCAATAAACCAGTCCCCAAGGGGTTTGGGCAACCTGGAACAGCCCACAACTGAGCCCTGGTCTATAGGCCTGTCCGGCCTTGAATTTAGGCAATGTGGAAAAGCCCACAAATGACCCTGGTGTGTATCCCAGCCCCCCCCCCCAAGGGATTTAGGGAATCTGGGACAGCCCACAGAGGAGCAATGTTCTGTAGGCCGGCCTCCCAGTGATTCAGGGAACCTGGGACAGCCCACAGATGAGCCCTGGTGTGTAGTCCAGACTGACTCAGGAATTTAGGGAATGTAGGACATCCCAAACATTAGCCCTGGTCTTTAGGCTAGTCTACCCCAAGGATTAGGGAACATGTGACAGCCCACAGATAAGACCTGGTCTCTAGGCCACACCCCCCCAGGATTTAGGTAACCTGAGACAACCCACAGAGGAGCTGTGGTCTGTATACCAGTCCCCCCTGGGATTTAGGGAACCTGGGACATCCCACAGATGAGCTCTGGTCTGGATTTTTGTCCCCCCAGGGATTTAGGGAATCTAGGACATCACAATAGATGAGCCCTGGTCTGTTGGTCAGACCCGAAGGGATTTCAGGAACATAGGACAGTGCCACAGATGAGCCCTGGTCTGTAGGCCAGGCCCCCAGGTATTTAAGGAATTTGAGAGAGTCCACAGATGAGCCCTGGTCTGTAGACAGACCCCCAGAAATGCTGGCAACCTTGGACATCCCAAAGATGACCCCTGGTCTGTAGACCAGTCACCCAGGGACTTAGGTTCCCTGGGAAATCCCACCCATTAGCCCTGGTTTGTAGAACAGTTCCCCCAGGTATATAGGGAATTAGGACATCCAAGCTCTGTTCTCTAGGCCAGTCCTCTTGTGATTTAGGGAACCTAGGACATACCCCAGATGAGCTCTGGTCTATAGACAGTCCCCCCAATAATTTACAGAACCTGGGACAACCCACAAATGAGCTTTGTTGTTTAGGTCATTCCCCCCCCCCAAGAATTTTGGGAACCTGGGACAGCCCACAGATGAGCCCTGCTCTGTAGGCCAGTCGCTCCAGGGATTCAGGGAACCGGAGATATCCCACAGATGAGCCCTGGTCTGTAGGCCAGCCCCACCAGTGATTCAGGAAACCTGGGACAGCCCGCAGGTGAGCCTTGGTGTGTAGGTCAGACTGCCCCAGAAATTTAAGGAACCTGAGACAGCCCACAGATGAGAGCTGGTCTGTAGGCCAGACCCCCCAAGGATTTAGGTAACCTGGGACAACCCACAGATAGGCCCTGGGGTGTAGACCAGTCCCCGCTGGGATTTAGGGAACCTAGGACATGCCACAGATGAGCCCTGGTCTGGAGGACTGACCCACACAGGGATATAGTGAACCTTAGACATCCCACAGATGAGCCCTGGTCTGGAGTAGTGTCCCCCCTAGGGATTGAGGGAATCTAGGATATCCCAACACAGGAGCCCTGGCCTGTGGGCCAGACCGCAAGGGATTTAGGAAACCTAGGACAGGCCACAGATGAGCCCTGGTCTGTACACCAGTGCCACCCAGGAATTTAGTGAACTTGGGATATCCCACAGATTAGTCCTGGGCTTTAGGCCAGTCCTCCCCAGGGATTTAGGAAACCTGATACAGCACAGAGATCAGCTCTTATCTGTAGTCCAGTCCCTTCAAGGGAGTTAGGGAACCTGGGACAGGTCACAGATGAGCCCTGCTCTGTAGGCCAGTCCCCCTCAGGGATTTACAGAACGTGGGGCAGTCCACAGATGAGCTGTGGTCTGTAGACCAGTCCCTCAAGGGATTTATGAAAAATGGGACATCCCCCAGATGATCCCTGGTTTGTAGGCCAGTCCCCCCCAAGGATTTGGGGAACTTGGGATAGCCCACCGATGAGCCCTGGTTGGTAGACAGTCCCCCAGCAATTTCGGGAACCTTAGACACCCCACAGATGAGCCCTGGTCTATAGACCAGTCACCCCACGGACTTAGGGATCCTGTGACAGGCCCCAGAGGAGGCCTGGTCTATAGACAGTCCCCCCAGGAATTTAGGGAACCTGAGACATCCCACAGATGAGCCCTAGTCTGTAGGCCACTTCCCTCAGGTATTCAGGGAACCTTTGACATCCCATAGATGTGCCCTGGTCTTTAAATCAGTCCTAAGAGGTTTTGACAACCTGCAACAGGCCACCCCTGAGCCCTGGTCTGTAGGCTTGTCCCCCCTTGGATTTAGGCAACCTGGGACAGCCCAAAAATGACCCTGGTCTTCAGGCCTGTCCCCCAAGGCATTTAGGGAACCTGGGACAGCCCATGGAGGAGCCCTGGTGTGTAACCCAGTCTTCTCCAGGAACTTAGGGAACCTGGGGCAACCCACAGATGATCCCTCGTTGAAGGCTAGCACCCCCCCCCAGGGATTCAAGGAACCTGGGACAACCCCCAGATGAGCCCTGGTGTGTACGCCAGCCTACCCCAGGTATTTAGGGAATGTAGGACATCCCAAAGGTCAGCACTGGTCTGTAGGCCAGTCCCCCCCAGGGATTTAGGGAATCTGGGACACCTCACTGATGGACACTGGTGTATACCTCAGTCCCCCCTGGGATGTAGGGAACCTGGGACATCCCACAGATGAGCGCTGGTCTGTGGCCCTGTCCCACCAGGGATTTAGGGAACCTGGGACAGCCCAGAGATGAGCTTTGTTGTATAGTCCAGTTCGTTGAGGGATTTAGGAAACATGGGAAATCCCACAGATGAGCCTCTGTCTGTAGGCCAGTCTGCCCAGGGATTTAAGGAATCTGATGTATCCCAGTGTTAAGCCGTGGTCTGTAGGCCTATACCCCAGGGATTCAGGGAACCTGAGATGTCCCAATAGATGAGCCCTGGTCTGTAGACTGGTCCCCCCTGCCATGTATGGAACCTGGGACTCCCACAGATGAGCCCTGGTTTGTTGGCAAGTCCCCCAAGGGACTTATGGAACCTGGGACATCCCATATATTTTCCCTGGTTTGCATGTCAGTCCCCCCAGGGATTTAGAAAAGTTGGGACATCCCTCAGATGAGCCCTGGTCTGCAGTCAGTCCCCCAGGGATTTCGGCAACCTGGGACACCCCACAGATGAGCCCTTGTCTGTAGACCCCTCACCACAGGGACTAAGGAAACCTGGGACATCCCACAGATGAGCTCTGGTCCTTAGGCCAGTCCCCCCAGTGATTTAGGGAATCTGGGAAATCCAAAAAATGAGCCCTGATGTATAGAGAGTCCCCCCAGGAATTTAGGGAACCTGGGACTGCTCACTGATGAGTCCTGGTCTGTAGGCCAGTCCCCCCCAGGGATTTAGGGAATCTGGGACACCTCACTGATGGACACTGGTGTATACCTCAGTCCCCCCTGGGATGTAGGGAACCTGGGACATCCCACAGATGAGCGCTGGTCTGTGGCCCTGTCCCACCAGGGATTTAGGGAACCTGGGACAGCTCTGTTCTGTAGGCTAGTCTCCAAGGATTTAGGGAACTTGGGACATCACACAGATGAGCCATGGTCTGTAGGCCAGTCTCCCAAGGGATTTAGGCATCCTGGGATGCCCCACAGGTGAGCCCTGGTCTGTATACCTGTCAGCACAGGGTCTAAAGGAACCTGGGACATCTCACAGATGAGCTCTGGTGTGTAGGTAAGTCCCTCCAGTAATTTAGTGAACCTAGGACATCCCACAAATAAGCCCTGGTGTATGTGCCATCCCCGCTGGTATTTAGGGAACCTGGGACAGCCCACTGATGAACTGTGGTGTGTAGGTCGGTCCCCCTGGTTTTGCTATCAGCCCTACCATATAGTTGTAAAGCAGTATCAGGATTTGGGATCCCTAGGATGTTTCACTAAGTGAAACACACTAAATCCTTATCTAAATCCTTATCCCCCAAGGAATTAGGGATTCTGGTAAAGCCCACAGATGAGCCCTGGTCTGTTGGCCAGTCCCGCTTAGGATGTAGGTAACCTCAGACATCCCACAAAGGAACGCTGGTCTGGAGGCCAGTTTCCCCCAGGAATTTTGGGAATCTGGGACATCCAAATAGATGACCCCTGGACTGTAGAACAGACCCCCTGGGATTTAGAAAACCTGGGACTTCCCACTGATGAACCCTGCTCTGTAGACCAGTCACCCCAGGCACTTAGGGAACCTGTGACAGTCCACAGATGAGCCCTGTCATAGACAGTCTCTCCAGGGATTTAGGGAACCTGGGAGATCCCATAGATGAGCCCTGGTGTATAGACCAGTTCCCCCAGGTATTTAGGGAACCTTGGACATCCCAAAGATGATCCTTGGTCTGTAGGCCAGTCCCTCCAGTGATTTAGGGAACCTGAGAAATCCCATAAAGGAGCCCTGGTCTATAGACAGTCCCCTCAGGGATTTGGGGAACTTGGGACACCCCACAGATGAGCTCTGGTGTGTAGGTCAGACTCCCCCAAGTATTTAAGTAACCTGGGATAGCCCATAGATGAGCCTTGGTCTGTAGGGCAGTTCTCCTTGGGATGTAGGGAACCTAGGACATCGCATAGATGAGCCCTGGTCTGTAGGCCATTCCCTCCATGGATTCAAGGACTCTGGGATATCCCACAGATGAGCCCTGGTTTGTAGACCAGTCCATGCTGGGATTTAGGGAACCTGGAACAGCCCACAGATGAGCCCTTGTTTGTAGGCCAGTCCCACCCAGGCATTTAGGAAACCTGGGACAGCACATACAGGAGCCCTGCTCTGTAGGCCAGTCCCCAGCCCTGGCATTTCGGGACCGTTGGACAGCCCACAGATGAGCCCTGTTCTGTAGACCAGTCCCTAAAGGGATTTAGAGAACATGGGACATCCCACAGATGATCCCTGGTTTTTAGACCAGTCCTCCAAGGGATTTAGGGAATTTGGGATTGCCTACAGTTGAGCTCTGGTCTGTAGACCATCCCTCAGCAATTTCAGCAATCTGGGACACATTACAGATGAGCCCTGGTGTCTTGACCAGTCTCCCCAGCGACTTAGTGAACCTGTGACAAACCAAAGATGAGCCCTGGTCTACAGACAGTCCCCCCAGAGATGTAGGGAGCCTGGGACCTCCCACAGATTAGCCCTGGTTTGTAGACCAGTTCTTCCAGGTATTTGGGAAACCTTGGGTATCCCACAGATGAGCTCTGGTCTGTAAGCCAGTCCCTCCAGTGATTTAGGGAATCTGGGACATCCCACAGATGAGCTCTTGTGTGTAGGCCAGGCCCCTGAGGGATTTACAGGACATGGGACATCCCGCAGTTGAGGCCTGGTCTGTAGGCCAGTACCCCAGGGATTCAGGGAATGTGGGACATCCCAGTAGATGAGCCCTAGTCTGTAGACCAGTCTCCCCTGGGATTTAGGGAACCGGGGACATCCCATATATCAGCCGTGGTCTATAGACAGTCCCCCCAGGGATTTAGGGAACCTGCGACAGCCCACAGATGAGACTTGTCTCTAGGCCAGTCCCCTTTGAAATGTAGGGAACCTCAAATATCCCACAGATAGGCCCTGGTGCATAGGCCAGACCCCTCTGGGTTTTTGGGAACCTGGGACAGCCCACAGATGAGCCTTGGTCTATAGACAGTCCCCCCAGGAATTTAGGGAAGCTTGGACCGCCCACAGATGAGCTGTGGTGTGTAGGCCAGTCCCCCCCCTGGAATTTAGGGAACCTGGGACAGCCCAAGATGAGCCCTGGTTTATAGAGAGTCCCACAGCAATTTCAGCAACCTGGGACACCCCACAGATGGGCCCTGGTCCATAGGCCAGTCATGCCAGGGACTTAGGGAAACTGTGAGAGGCCACAGAGGAGCCCTGGTCTCTAGACAGTCCCCCCAGGGTTTTAGGGAACCTGGGACATACCACAGGTGAGCTCAGGGCTGTAGGCCAGTCCCCCCCTTGGATTTAGGGATCCTGGTAGAGACCACAGATGAGCCGTGGTCTGTAGTCCAGTTGTCCCCAGGGATTCAGGGTCCTGTGACATCCTGCAGATGATCCCTTGTGTGTAGACCAGTCCCCCGAGGTATTTAAGGGACATGGGACATCCAAGAATTAAGCCCTGGTTTGTAAGCCAGTACCCAAGGGATTCCGGAAACCTGGGACAGCCCACAGATGAACTCTGGTCTGTAGACCAGTACCCCCAAGGGACTTAGGGAACCTCAGACTTCCCACAGAGGAGCTGTGCTCGGTAGCTCAGTTCCACCAGGGATTTAGGAACCTGGTACAGTTCTGTTCTGTAGGCTAGTCCCCCAAGAGATTTAGGGAACCTGGGACATCCCACAGATGAGCCCTAGTTTGTCAACCAGTTCCCCCAGGTATTTAGGGAACCTTGGATATCCCACAGATGAGCCCTGGTCTGTAGGCCAGTCTCCCCAGTGATTTGGAGAACCTGGGACATTCCACAAATCATCCATCATCTATAGACAGTCTCCTCAGGGATTTAGGGAACATGGGACAGCCCACAGATGAGCCCTGGTCTGTAGGCCAGTTCCCCTTGGGATATGGGGAATCTGGGACATCCCACAGGACAGTCCTGGTTCATAGGCCTGTGCCCCCAGGATTTCGGGAAGCTGGGACAACCCTCAGATGAGCCCTGGTCTGTAGGCCAGTCCTGCAAGGGATTTAGGGAGCCTGGGACATACCAGAGGTGAGCCCAGGGCTGTAGGCCAGTCCCCTCCTTGGATTTAGGGATCCTGTAGAGACCACAGATAAGCCCTGGTCTGTAGGCCAGTTCTCCCCAGGGATTTAGGGTCATGGGACATCCCGCAGATGATCCCTTGTGTGTAGGCCAGCCCTCCAAGGGATTTAAGGGACATGGGACATCCAAGAATTAAGCCCTGGTTTGTAAGCCAGTACCCGAGGGATTCTGGAAACTTGGGACAGCCCACAGATGAGCTCTGGTCTGTAGACCAGTCCCCCCCCAGGGATTTAGGGAACCTCGGACAGCCCACAGAGAAGCTGTGCTCTGTAGCCCAGTTCCACCAGGGATTTGGGATCCTGGGACAGTTCTGTTCTGTAGGCTGGTCACCCCAGAGATTTAGGGAATCTGGGACATCCCTAAGATGAGCCTTAGTCAGTAGCCCAGTCAGTCCCAGGGATTTATGGCACTGGGACATCCCACAGATGAGTCCTGCTCTGTAAATCAGTCCCCAAGGGATTTGGGCACCCTGGGACATCTCACAGTTGAGCCTTGTTCTGTACACCAGTCCCCCCCTGTGATTTAGGGAACCTCAGACCATCACACTGATGAGCCCTGGTTTATAGGCCAGTCTCCCCCTATGATTTAGGCAACCTGGGACAGCCAACAGATGAGTCCGGTCTGTAGGCCAGTTCTCCCCAGGGATTTAGGGAACCTGGCACAACCCACAGATGAGCCCTAGTCTGTAGGCCAGTCCTCCCAGTGATATAGGGAACCTGGAACATCCCACAAATGAGCCCTTGTTTATAAGCCTGTCCTCTCCAGATGTTTAGGGAATCTGGTACCTCCCACAGAGGAGCCTTGGGCTGTATGCCAGTCCCCTCAGCGATTCAGGGAACCTGGGACAGCCCACAGAGGAGCCATTGTCTGTAGATCAGTCCCCCCAGGTATTTAAAGACCTGTGACATCTCACAGATGAGTCCTGGTCTGTAGGCCAGTTCCCCCCATGGATTTAGGGAACCTGGGACATCTCACAGATGATGAACCCTGGTGTGTAGGTCAGTCCCCTGAGGAATTTAGGGAACATGTGCCAACCCGCATGTGAGCCCTGGTCTGTATGCCAGTCACCGCAGGGATTTAGGGAACCTGGGACATCCCAGAGTTAAGCCCTGGTGTGTAGGCCAGTACCCAAGGGATTTAGGGAACATGGGAGATCCCACAGATGATCCGTGGTTTGTAGTCCCATTCCTCCAGGATTTAGGCAACTTGGGAGAGCCCACAAATGAGCTCTGGTGTTTAGACAGTCCCCCAGTGATTTCGGCAACCTGGGACACCACACAGATTAGCCCTGTTCTGTAGACCAGTCACCCCAGGGACTTAGGGAACCTGGGACAGCCCACAGATGCGCCCTGGTCTACACAGTCTCTTCAGGGATTTAGGGAACCTGGGACAGCCCACAGATGATCCCTGGTCTATAGATCAGTACCCCAAGGGATTTAGGGACATGGGACATCCCACAGATCAGTCCTGGACTTAGGCCAATCCTCCCCAGGGTATTACGGGCCATGGGATATCCCTCAGTTGAGGCCTGGTTTGTAGGCCAGTATCCCATGGATTTAGGGAACCTGAGACATCCCAATAGATGTGTCCTGGTCTGTAGAACAGTCTCCCCTGGGATTTAGGGAACCTGGGATCGCCCACTGATGAGCTCTGGTGTGTAGGGCAGTCCCTCCCCAAGGATTTAGGGAACCTGGGAGAGACCACAGATGAGCTGTGTTTCTAGGCCAGTCCCCTTTGAAATGTAGGGAACATCAGACATCCCACAGATAGGCCCTGGTGCGTAGGCCAGACACCCCTGGGTTTTAGGGAACTTAGGACAGCCCACAGATGAGCCCTGGTCTGTAGACAGTCCCACAGTGATTTTTGCAACGTGGGACAGCCCACAGATGAGCCCTGGTGTGTAGATCAGACCCCTCTCAAGTATTTAGGGTACCAGGGACAGCCCATAGATGAGCCTTGGTGTGTAGGCCAGTTCTCCTTGGGATGTAGGGAACATGGGAGATCCCACAGATGGGCCCTGGGCTGTACGCCAGTCCCCCTTTGGATTTAGGGAACCTGGTTGAGCCCACAGATGAGCCCTGTTCTGTAGGCCAGTTACCCCCAGGGATTTAGGATCATGGGACATCCTGCAGATGAGACATGGTGTGTAACAAAAACCCCCAGGGATTTAGGGAACATGGGAAATCCAAGAATTAAGCCCTGGTTTGTGGGCTAGTTCACGAGGGATTCCGGGAACCTGGGACAGCCTGCAGATTATCCCTGGTGTGTAGGCCAGTCCCCCCAGGGATTTAGGGAACCTGGGACTGCCCACAGGGGAGATGTGCTCTGTATCCCAGGCCCACCAGGGATTTAAGAACCTGGGACAGTTCTGGTCTGTAGGCTAGTCCCCCAGAGATTTAGGGAACCTGGGACATCCCACAGATGAGCCTTGGTCTATAGACAGTCCCCTCAGGGATTTAGGGAACCTGGGACAGTGCACAGATGAGCCCTGGCTTGTAGATCAGTCCCCCCAGGTATTTGAAGACCTGGGACATCGCACAGATGAGCCCTGGTCTGTAGGCCAGTTCCCCAGTTGGATTTAGGGAACCTGGGACATCTCACACATGAGCCCTGGTGTGTAGGCCAGTCCCCTGAAGATTTGGGAACATGAGACATCCCGCAGGTGAGCCCTGGTCTGTATGCTAGTCCCGCCAGAAATTTGGGGTACCTGGGACATCCCAGAGTTAAGTCCTGGTGTGTAGGCCCATACCCAAGGGGTTTAGGCAACCTGGGCCATCTTACTGATGAGCCCTGGTCTTTTGGCCAGTCTCCCCAGGGATTTAGGGAACCTGGGACAGCTCTGGTCTGAGGGCTAGCCCCCCCAGTGATTCAGGGAACACGGGACATCCCACAGATGAGCCCTGGTCTTTTGGCCAGTCTGCCCAAGAGATTTAGGGAACTGAGACAGCCCACAGATGAACCCTGGTGTGTAGGTGAGTCCTCAAGGTGTTTGCCCATGCTGGGACCAGCCACACCTGAGCCCTGGCCTGCAGGCCTGTTCCCCCTTGAATTTAGGCAACCTGGGTCAGCCCACAAATGACCCTGGTCTGTAGGCTTGTTCCCCCAGTGATTTAGGGAACCTGGGGCAGCCCACAGAGGATCTCTGGTGGTCAGCCAGTGCACCCAGGAATTCAGGGAACCTGGGACATCCCAAAGATGATCCCTGATCTGTAGGCCAGTGTGTCCCAGTTATTCAGGGAACTGGGACAGTCCACAGATTAACCCTGCTGTGTAAGTGAGTCCTCAAGTGGTTTGCGCAACCTGGGACATGCCACACCTGAGCCCTAGCCTGTAGGCCTATCTCCCCTTGAATGTAGACAACCTGGGACAGCCCACAAATGACCCTGGTCTGTAACTGTGTCCCCCCAGTGATTTAGGGAACATGGGACAGCCCACAGAGATCCCTGGTGGGGTATGCCAGGCCCCCAGGGACTTAGGGAACCTGGGACTGCCAAGATGAGCTGTGCTTTATAGGCCAGTCCCCCCACCTGGGATTTACAAAATGTGGGACAGCCAACAGATGAGGCCTGGGCTGTAGGCCAGTCCCCCCAGGGATTTAGGGAACCGAGGATATACCAAGGATGAGCCCTGGTCTGCAGGCCAGTCCCTCCAAGATTTAGGGAACCTGGGACAGCATACAGATGAGCCCTGTTCTATTGGCTAGGCCCCCCTGGGATTTAGGGAACCTGGGACATCCCACAGATGAGCCCTGGTCTGTAGGCCAGACCCCAAGGGATTTAGGGAAACTGATATAGCCCAGAAATGAGCCCTGGTCTGTAGGCCAGTCCCTTCCAAGGACTTAGGGAACCTGACACAGCCCACAGATGAGCCCTGCTCTGTAGGCCAGTCCCCACTCCTGGGATTTAGAGAACATTGGACAGCCAACAGATGAGCCTTGGTGGGGCTGCTGTGTCCTGCGTGAGGAGTGGGGACCCTTTCACTGAGTGAAGGGAGGAGGGGCTAACGCATGCCACCAACTCTCAGAAGAGGTGGGGCCACAATTTGCTGCTTGAGAGGAGACAGGGACCCTTGTCCATAGTGAGAGGAGAGTTAACCAATGAACTGTCAACACTGTTAGAGAAGGCAGGGCTGTCGTGCTCTGCATGGGGGAGGTGGGATGGCAACGCCCTATGGGAGCGGAGCCAGGGTTCCTGAGCCAATCCTGGGAGTAAGTGGGGCACCGATTCTCCGCGGAAGAGGAGGTGGGGCCCCATACGCTGCATGAGAGGTGGTGAGGGCCTGAACAGTGTGTGAGAGGAGGTGGGGCCTGTGCCCTGCGTGAGGGTGGAAGGGGCCAACACATCCCACCCACTGTTAGAAGAGGTGGGGACACAACGCTCTGCTTAAGTGGAGGCGAGGCCTCTTGCCCCGATTGAGAGGAGGTTTAGCCAATGCACTCTCAACACCGTTAGAGCAGGCGGGGCTGCTGCGTCCTTCATGGGGGGAGGCGAGGTGGCCACGCCATATAGGGAAGGATCCTTGACTCCTGAGACATGCCTAGGAGGAATTGGGGCCCCCATGCCCGACGGGAGAGGAGGTTGTTCCCCGTATCCTGCATGAGGATGTGGGGACCCGAATCATGTGTGAGAGGAGTGGGAGCTCTGTGCCTGCATCAGAGGGGGTGTGGCGCCTGCGAACTGGTTGATATGAGGCTGCCTTCCATGCCCTGTGTGAGAGGTGGGGTTGCTGTGTACTGTGTGAGGAGAGGAGGGGACAATGCGCCTCCCCACACAGAAGAGGAGTGGCCCCGTGCCCTGCATCAGAGGAGGCGGCCCTCCATTCCCCGCGTGAGAGGAGGTTGGGTGGTTGTGTCCTGCGTGAGGGGAGGAGGGGCCAATACACGCCTGCCACACAGAAGAGGAGGGGCCCCATGCCCTGCATCAGAGGAGGCGGTGCCACCATGCCCTGCGTGAGAGGAGGCAAGGCACCTACGCCCTGCTTGACAGGAGACGGCCCTCTGTGCCCTGCGTGAGAGGAGCAGGGGCCAATGCGTCTCACCCACTGTTAGAAGGGGCGGAGTCACAACACCTTGCTTGAGAGGAGGCAGGGCCCCCTTGCCCAGAGTGATAGGAGGTTTAACCAATGCTTCCCCGCCCCCCTCCCTCCGCCATTAGAGCAGGCAGGGCTGTCGCGATCTGCATGAGGGGAGGTAGGATGGCCATGCCCTATGGGGGAGGAGCCAGGACTCCTCAGCCAGTTGTGGGAGGAAGTGGGGCCCCCCTGGCTCATGGAGGAGGAGGCCAGGCGTCGTAGCCTACATGGGAGGAGTTGGGGGCCCTAATCCAGCGGGAGAGGAGGTGGGGCCAATGCGTCCCACGCACTGTTAGAGGAGATAGGGCCACAATGCCCTGCTTGAGAGGAGACATGGCCCCTTGTCCAGAGTGAGAGGAGATTTACCTAATGCATGCCCCCATCGTTAGAGCAGGCCGGGCTGTCATGCCCTGCATGAAGGGAGGTGTGATGGCCTCGCCCTATGGGGAGGAGCCGGGGCTCCTGCGCCATGCCTGGGAGGAATTGGGGCTGCCATTCCCTACCAGAGAGGAGGTGGTTCCACATACCCTGTATGCGAGGAGATGGGGGCTCGAATCATGTGTGAGAGGAGGGGGAGCCCTGTGCTTGCATCAGAGGGGGTGTGGCACCTGCGAACTGGTTGACGTGAGGAGACTCACCATGTCCTGCGTGAGAAGGTGGAGTTGCTGTGTCCTGTGTGAGGAGAAGAGGGGCCGATGTGCCCTCCATCACAGAAGAGGAGGGGCCTCATGCCCTGCATCGGAGGAGGCGGTGCTGCCAAGCGCTGTGTGACAGGACGCGGAGCACCTGTGCTGTACTTGACAGGAGGTAGCTCTCCGTGCCCTGCGTGAGAGGAGGAGGGGCCAAGGCACCCCACCACACAGAAGAGGAAGGGCCCCATGGCCTGCATCAGAGGAGTGCGGGGACTCTGCCCTCTGTGAAAGGAGAGGACAATGCACCAACGCCGTGTTTGACAGGAGTCGGCCCCCGGTGCCCTGTGTGGGAGGAGGTGGGGCCAACGCGTCCCACCCACTGTTAGAAAGGTCGGGGTTACAACGCCTTGCTTGAGAGGAGGCGGGGACCCTTGCCCAGAGTGTGAGGTTTAGGCCATGCAACACCCCCACCGTTAGAGCAGGTGGGGTTGTTGTGCCCTGCATGATGGGAGGTGGGATGGCCACACCTTATGGAAGAGGAGTCGGGACTGCTGAGCCAATTTTTTGAGGAAGTGGGGCCCCTATACTCCACGGAAGAGGAGGTGGGGCCCTGTATCCTACATGGGAGGTGGTGTGGTCCCAAATGGAGTGTGAAAGGATGGGGGCCTGCCATGCCCTGGGTGAGAGGTGGCAGAGCCTCTCGCCCATTGTGGGAGAAGTTTTAGCCCACGTGCCCCCATACCCCCCCCCACCGTTAGAGAAGTCGGGGTTGTCGCGCCCAGCATGAGGGGAGCTGGGATGACCATGCCCTATGGGGGAGGAGCTGGGACTCCTCAGCCAATCCTGGGAGGAAGTGGGAACCCCAAGCTCCACGGAAGAGGAGGTGGGACCCCATGCCCTACATGAGAGGAGGCGGGGGCCTGAAACCAGCCTGATAGGAGGTGGGGCTGTGGTGCCCTGCATGAGAAGAGGAGGGGCCAATGCATCCCACCCACTGTTAGAGGAGTTGGAGCCACAACGCCCTGTTTGAGAGGAGGTTTAACCAATGCATCCTGACACCGTTAAAGCAGGTAGGGTTTGTGCATCCTGCATGAAGGGAGGTGGGATGAACACTCTCTATGGGGGAGGAGCCGGGAATCCTAAGCCAGTCCTGTGAGGGAGGAGGGGCGCCGTACCCCAGATT